>NW_023339796.1:6632755-6633139 GCF_004916995.1 Morone saxatilis | reverse complement strand
TCTAGAAATAAGTGGGTAAAATGTTACCACAATAAATAGAACAAAGGTCAAAACTGTGTAAAGTAGAATGGAATAAAACTGAGCAGAATAGAATACCTCTTTTAGACCCTTGAGTCCTGTGGGGGTTTCAGCTGTGGGGGCCCACAGTTTGATGTCGTGGTCCAGCCCACTGGTGGCCATACCTGGCAAATGGGGATGTGGCTCCAAACAGTTCACCTGTAGTTGTCAAGGGTAGAGAAAATGACTGAGATGGTAATAGCAAGAGAAATCTTATAGACCATATTCTTGTAGTGGGTGTCTCAGCATCAAAAGTACCACTACCATTAAAGAAAAGAAACAACAGACTTTATTTAGTAAGACCAGTACATGGACCAAGTGTATTTT
>NW_023339796.1:6628704-6632655 GCF_004916995.1 Morone saxatilis | reverse complement strand
AAATACTGGGTAGTCACAACTCACACAAAGAGATTCCAGAAGAAACACTACCAGTCACCAGTGTGTTTGTACAGCCTTTCCCCCAAAAGATACAAAATATATTATTCTTTCTCTTTGACTCACCACTCCTCCTCTATCTCCCTCCATGAACTGGACGATGCGAGCGGAGTACTTGTCCCACAGGTAGATGTGTCCGCAGTCACTGCCACTAACCACAAACTCACTGCATGGCCCATAGAAGTTCACCCCCTTCACTGTGAGAAAGAGGTTAGGATTAAAGAGGATGTTATAGCATCAGTCTGTGTGCTGACCAGAAACCGTCAGCCAAACTGTAACAGCAGGAATGATCGGCCATCAGTCAAATGCTTGTAAAGTTGGGCAATAGCTGATGAGTTTGACTTTTAAAGCTGTGTGAAGATTAAAAGGGCACTACTTTATTACTGTAATAAATGATTGCTGGAATCGGGAACTGAATTTAACACCTGTAGCATTATTGCGGTGTCCCTTGTATCTCCTGCGGTAGTCAGCTCCATCACTGTGGTTGGAGTCAAACAGGTAGATGTCCTCGTCATTGTAACTGGCCAGGAGCTCTGCACAAACAAAAAAGGGTCAACAAAAAACAGTCTTTTGTTTAATTTCCGTTAATGCCCTGAAGGCTGAGATGAAGATGATCTGGGACTTTCATCATAAAGAGATGATTCAGACGAGCTCAGCTAAGTTGTCGACCCCAGAAAAATATATATTCTTTGGACATTTGCAAGTAAATTCCTGCAATTGGCGCTGAACCCGACCTTACTGCTGTTCTGCAAACATGAGAGCATACTAATGCTTTTTATTCAGTGAGAACAGACCTTATTGTGTTTGACTGTCGCTGATATTGCATCGTGATTGCATCAGGAAGGCTAAGAAGGGCATTTTAAAACAATAAATCAAGCAAGCATAAAGTGTAGGGCTCATTATTTTCAATATTTCTAAAACATGTTCATAACAGAATGAGAAGTTAGGTAAGGATAATCAAATTGAATTTCAATATAAATTACAGAGGTTGCAAGAAAATTCAATCATGTCACAAGGATAATGAATTAATTCCATACACCCTGCATGAAAGCGGTTGCATGTCTTTATTTTTGTTGTGCTTGCGATAGAGAACTGGTTAAACACTGCATTTTTCTTGAAATGTTTTCACTGTGCGAGTTTATTACCTGTGCCATCGTGACTGTACACAAGGCAGGTTATGTTGGTTTTGGACTCACTGGATACCAGATGGGAAGGACAAAACTTTTTCAGAACTCCATTGTTATCATTCTCATTAATCTTCCTCTGGTCGTAGATCCTGAAGAGGGTGGGAAGAAGAGACAGTGAGAGAGGGAAAAAAATAATAACATCTAAGAAACAGTAAGCAACAAATCTTATTGTGCTATTTACATTGCACCACATTCAGCACTAGAACAACAACGTGGTCCATACCTCACATACTGATCTCTTCCGCCCACAGCGAAGTGTTGTGTCTTTGCAGGGTTGACAAAGATGGTGTACAGTCCTACTTTTTTATCACCCTCCTTTACAACCACCAGTTTACTGCCACACAAATGTGAGGAGACACAAAGGAAAAACACGTATCAGCTCTGGCTTTAAAGGTTTTAAAAATCACAAAGAGTTATGGCAAACACGGGAAAACTGGCAAAGAGGAACGTGTTTAAAAGTAGACGTTCACCAACACTGATTGAAAGGCAGGATAACTGCATAACAACACAACAAACGTATGATATTTTGCCCACTTTTTGCACAAGCCAGTCACTTTAGAAGTTCTACAGAAGGACAGAAGACTATATTTAGACCTGGTAAACTTAAATAATGTTATCACTCACTTGGCGGGGCGGTCTAGACGCAGGTCAATACCAAACACCACAGCATCCTCGCCAGCAGACAGAAAGGAGCAGGGGGAATCTGGCTCAAGGGCAAGCTTGAACAAAAATGAGTTGGAGAAAAAAACAACAACACATTTAATCATCAGGCTATCAGAGTCCTAAATATATATTTACCAGTTTATGGCACCTTAAGACGCTCACCTTGTGGGCTGCACCTTTATGCTGTGCTACCCGCTTGGTGTTCTTGCAACGCTGTGTGGCAGAGAGCTCAGCCACTCTGATCTGACCATCTCGAGCACACATGGCCAAGGTGGAGTCTCCACTGTGAGGCAGGAACTTTGCCTGTGTACATACAGAGCAGGGAGGAGACTCACTTTAAGTTTCTGACCACAATACCCGTTGATCTCTATCAGTCTGTGTCTGCTCTCTTTTCTGGCAAATGTTATTTACAATTCATTAATATTAAATAATCACTATCCCTCATTGAGCTATTCTCTTTGCCTTTGGTTCCTCTCACCATTAGTCCTTAATCATCCCATTCTTTGCTCTCAAGATGTACAGATATTTGTTTTGCGCTACCTGAAAGACATTGCTCTTGTGGCCGCTGTCAAACTCCAGCTCAGCCCGGCGGACAGCCCAGTCCCAGATCACCACCCGCAGGTCATCGCTGCCTGAAGCCAGGCGTGTGCCCGAGGGGTTGAAGTGCAACGTGTTGACGCAGCCCGTGTGCCTCTCCAGTCGGCCCTGGAGCTCCAGCCTCTGCACGAGACCACGGGCTCCACACACACGCCTCACAAACTGGTGCGAGTTCCTGCCGATCTCCCTGGAGCGCAGCGAGGGTACCGCCCGCCATACGGGGCCACGCAGGTCAGAAAGCTCTGCTCCCAGCCACGCCTCCATGTCCTCGTCATCGTCTTCGTCATCTTTCTGTTCTTCCTCGTCGTCCTCGTCGTCATCCTCGTCTGAGCTGGTGGAGTGATTAGTGTCAGGTCTATTCCTCTTTCTAGCCGCCCTTTTCCCACCGTCTTTGTTCTTTGCTCTCTCTCGTCTCCCTCCCTCGCTCTCTCTCTCACCGTCCTCAGTCAGGGAGTAAAGGCCGCTGCCATCCATGCTGTCTGTGTCTTCCTCCTCCTCCTCCTCTCCGTTTGTCCCTGTCTCTCCTTCCACATCCGGCATAGGCTTGTCTCCGGACGCCTCTCCTGTTTCTCTGGGAGCTACAGAAATAGGGAGCCACGGAGGATAAGGTTAAGGCATCACTTTCTCATTGGGAGGTTCAACTACATGTTAAATCCTATCAGGCTGCAACACATTTGAGAAAATTAAACTCAAACAATGTTAGAAATAGCAGAATGGTGAAGGTATATGTAATTAAGATTTGAAAATACAAGCAAAGTTTCTACCATAACAAGAATATTCACAGGACACAAGAAGGCAGTTACCATCTTGAGATGAAGACTGTGTTTGTCCCTCTTTGCTTCCAGAGGCATCTTCCTCCTTGTGCTGGTCTTCTCCAGGTTCTTTTTCGTCAGAGCCACCTGGTAAACAAACAAACAAAACAAAACATGTCCCCTGGTTGACTCTCAGCTCACGGAGCACGGCAGCCCGCACAGATATGGTGAGTTATGTTCCTGCACTGATCCTTTACCGTTAAGCACAGTGGATTTGCCGTCAGCCTCGGCCATTCTGTCTCCTTTGTCCTGCGTCGACCCGAGGGAGTACCTTTAGTGTCACACACACACACACACACACACACAATATTAACCTTCTTTATTAATCAAACTGACACCGGCTTATATAAAGAACAGACAACTTGCAAAAAAAAAAAAAAAAAAAAAGCCCGAGCAGGATTCAGCAAACTGAGAAGGCGGCCTCGGTGTCGTCAGCAACAGTATCCTGCCCTTTCTCTGACAGCAGAATACGCGTTATGGACACATAATTTGTACAGTGCTGCACCGCGGACAGTTTTTTGGAGCAGGCCGGGTTCGTTAAAGGGTGTGAATGTGGGTGACATTGCTGCTAAAACCGCATGTCAAACGAGGGATCTAGACTAGTTTAGTTTATTTATTTATTTATTTTTCTTTCT
>NW_023339796.1:6619647-6628604 GCF_004916995.1 Morone saxatilis | reverse complement strand
TGTGCACAATGCTGCTGGCTTACCAGTATGCATGATCCATGCATGATGAAGTCACAAATTTGATTACTCTAGAGTCATCTAAAGATTAAAAAGAATGTTTCTTAAAAAGTGTGCCACGAATCAGTTCATTTCCCTTTTCTTAATCAACTAATGTTAACTCTATTCCTTCCCAGCAAATTGACACTTAATTCCCTAGATCCACTTTCTTTGAACCAATTCAACAGCATTCAATCTGGTTGTTACAATACTGAGCCCCAGTTGGAAAAAAATATACCAAAGTTAATTTACTTTTGTTTGTTTTGTTGTTAAAATGGTATTACATTTGGTTTAGAGCACATTTTCACTTGTTTACGACTCGAAACTGAAAGTTTAAGACTTGGGACTTGATTTGAGTGCAAAGACTTGAGACTAACTTGTGACTGGCAAAACAATAACTTGGTCCAACCTTTTTTACTTTCTTCTATTAATAATATCCAATTAGCCAGTTCTTATCTAACCTCAACTACAGCACATGCTATTAGATTAGTTGTCAGTTTTGTATGGTGTTTGTGCAACTTTTTATACATTTATGGATATGGGTTGTTCTTCCCATTTTATTTTCAGGGAAAATATTTAATACTATAGACAGTATCGGATATGTGCTATCGGATGAGTACTTGCATTATATTATAGCGATGTTTTGCATTTAACTAATCAAGAGAGCAAGCTTTCCTGCTTGAAATACTTATATGAGTTGAAATGTATGAGTCTAAGCAGTGTCTAAGGAAACATCTGGCTCTTTCACTCACTCAGGGTAAAACAAGATGGGATCCCTCAGCTTCCTTCCTGTGTTTATGTCATGGGTTTAATGACAGCGATCTACAGTAAATCCCATGGCAGGAGGATGTCCTTCCTTCTGCCTCAGTTAGATCGCCTGATTCTTTTCTATCTGGTTTAACTTATAACTAAATGGAAACATAGAGATCACAGCCGCCCAGCATACACTCCACAGAGAACTCAGATTATAGTCACCTGTCAAGCTTTTTAATCCACATGGAATGTCAGCTGAGAGTTGGAGACTGAGGGGAAAGGATTACTCTGCAGTACACATCATTTCTCATAGAACAAATAGAGTTAAACTGTGTGAATGATGACAAAACATGTATTGCCAGCAACTCTAAAGATCAATAAAGTCATTTACTAAGCAAATTGTCAAATATTTGCGGGTTACAGCTTCTCAAATGTGAGGATTTGGTAGTTTTTATATAGCCTATTTTTGGATTGTTGGTCAGACAATACAAGTAATTAACACTAACCCCAATTGGACTAACTTTTGTATTTTCTGTGGTTTATTGATTAAGCTGTTAATGATATTTAATATAATTTTTTTTTTTTACAATAAAAAGCTGCAGGTCTATAATAAAATGAAACCAACAACCATATAAAAGGTTTTACAAGCTGCCAAAAGCTGTAAATTCAAAATCAGGTCAACATTTGCATGCGTATCTTACGAATGGTAGTGGACATGAGAAACACCTGTCACCTCAACCTTATTATTAACATTAAAGACAAGATTCTGCAGGGATTGTTTCATTAATTCTGCAGAAACGGCCAACCCAATTTAGAAGTGAGGGGATTATTACTTCAAATATATCTACACTTTTTTTTTTTTTTTTACGACCACCTCTGTGGAAATATGTCAGAAGAAGGAAGGGGAAGTTCACACAGACAGCGGGGGTTTCACGGCAGCCTACCCAGCTGTGCAGCGCTCATAAGCTGCAGCAGTTCTCTCTGTCCTCCAGAGGCGATGCTGGAGTTTGGAGAGACTCACGGACGGCGCTGAGTGAGCGCAGCTACCATGCCGTGCACAGGCTTAAAATAGGGACAAAGTTTCTTTTAACAATTTGGCATTATCCTGCTGTTTTCACCGCTCTCCGACAACATGGAGTACTGGAGGCAATGTGCGATGTGGCTGATCAGCTGCAACGTGCTGCCTGCGAACCACCGGGTGACTGCGGACACGGCGCAGGTGTTCGACTTGGCGCAAACCCTGCGGGACGGGGTGCTGCTGTGCCAGCTACTGAACAACTTGAAACCTCACACCATCAACCTGAAGGAGATCAATCTCAGACCACAGATGTCACAGGTAGCCTAGACCAATTATTTCTTGCTTCCAAAGCAACTTGTTGTGGTTGTAATGCGTGCAGAGGACCTGCAAAACCGCTGTGAAAGAATTCAGCGGATATCCAAATGAGTGTAGCCATACGTTAATGGGACTTAAAGCATGTCTTATCAGTAAACCTGTAGTGTTATATGTCAGGCGAGGCCAGTTAATATTACTTTGCATATTAACAATCAGGTGCTGGTGTAAAGTTGAATTAGTTTTGTTATTAGAAACCAATCATTGTCACTTATTCTCATGAACACTGCTGTATGCATGAAGTAGGTTGACAAGGTGACAGCTGCTTTTCAAGAAAAATAAACAGGTCCATTAGACACACCACACACCACTACGACAAAAAGCCGGCCTACAATCTATTCCATCATTATAGTCACATACAGAATCTGGGAACACAGAGCACACCCTATCTCTTCCAGCACTGTAAAAAGTTTAGAAAATAATACCACCGAGTGCCCTCTGACCGACTTATTTTGGAGATTATTGTCTGATGTGGACACATCTGCATACTTCTTCTAAATATGATAGTTAATCTACCCTGGTTTATTGTAAACCTTTCTATATGTCTGGTGTACTTTTAAGCAACTGATACTCGTTTTGATTAACCAAGGGAGTGCTATATGTCCCTCATATGCCTGTGAAACCCAAAGGAATTGTCCATGGCTTGACCTCTCTTTACCCATAATTCTTCCCTCTGCCACTGGAGAGGCCTGATAAAATCCTGGCTTTGATCCACCCATTAGTTAGGGAACTTTTACTATGTGTGCCGAAGCTTGTAGTTTGCTTGCCACTGAGTATCATAGTAAGTATCATAGTAAGTCTTATAAGGCATGTAGTTAGCCATTCAAAGACTTTGTGATTGCTTACGCTTATGAACAGTAAAACGCTCTTGAAGAAGAGATTTTTAGAAAATCTCACTGGTAGGTGTAATAAAACAAAAGAACTACAGTTTATAGCAATATATTTCCAGTATACTTAGGGTTATCAAAATAATCACTGATAATGTCATGCCTTTTTTAATATGTCACTTTAAGAACAAGACTTCCTGTGCACCAAATTGTACTCGCTTCATTCAGGCAACATGGCAGGTGATTAGATCTTTATCGGGACTTCTCAAAAGTAAGATACATATGACAACTGTATAGTCAGACTCTAAACACGCGACTTCCACCACACTTTTTGGTCACATCTTAACGTATTATCGTCAAGGGACTGATTTGTAAACCATGATATGAAGCGCGCACACACAAAGAAGGGTTAACGCAAGTAGGTTTAATAATTTGTTACTAGACTTCACATAGTTTGTTTTTGCAAGATTAGATTAAAAGATACATTTTTTTAGTTGTTGCTGTGCCAAGAGAGATTCCTAAAAAAAGATTTGTATTCAAAGAATCAGTTTTTAATTGTATCATCCACAAACTGTCATACATAAATGGAGACATCTAGTCAAAATGACTGATTTTGCCTTAAAAAAATCTTTGCTCTTGTAATAAATAAAAGCTGTTTCCTAGCCAGTCACGCGCTCTCTTATAAACTGCAGCGTTGCATATCCACTCATTCCTTGATAGACAGTGAAAGCAAACCCAGGGCATAACAACAATGGATAGCCATAGCCTGCAGCTGTAGGCCATCTGAGTATGGTCGAGAAAGGCATGTGTGTCAGTGGGCTCCAGATTTTAAATGGCCTTTCATTGTGCCCTGCCGACATGAGGGACATGAAGGTAATGGACTGGAGGACAAGAGTGCAGTGTACTATGATAAAATGCGTTCAGAACTGCTATTTTTATCGTACTGTAGGGAAATGCAAAACATTTCATAGAGAAAGTGAGAGAACAACAATATTAAAACGAAATATTTCAAGAGAGACTACAGCATCAGACAAATCAGTGCTTTGATGTGCTAAACATCAAAATATATGAGCACAGTTAAGATAATGATGTAAAATGTTACAAAATAAAAGCGTAATAGTTAGTCGTAGATTAAAACAACAGGAACAGGACTAAGGACACCATCAATAAACCCTATACAAACCCTCCTTCACAATCATTTTAAATGTACTGTACTAAGAAAGACCTGCACTTTGCTTTTTCCTCTGTGAAGCTGCAGATGCTATGTTTATTCTCAAAGTATATGTGAAGAAAGTGAATATACACCGGAGCTGTGACTGTAATCAGAAGTATGAGGCTGGTAGTGGTGCAAAGCCATCATGCTCATGCACTTCCTCCGCAGACAAACAGGGCCCCAGGGGGCGGTGGAGTGATTACAGGCGTCTCCACGATGAGCTGACATGATAAAAAAGAGCCTATCTATTCTCAAGAATCTTGTTACAGTTCTGTTATTACTGTAAACCATCACATATGCAGTTTCTAGTTTAGTCATTACTTAATAATGTGCAAAAGAGCAAATTATGCTGTCACAGTTGTTTACTGCTTGTTTACTGTTCTAATAGTTTACTGGGTGTATTTAGTGTAAATGATCCAAGCCCGAACCCTTAACCATAAGTTGATTACCTTTCTGAAAGTTGTTGGACTTCCCAATAAGACACAGATCCTAATAGGAAGTGACACCAAAAGAGCATATGGTTGGTGGTTTCATTTCGCATTGCGAAACTTCCAGTTTTCATTTTCAGTTTGCTGTGTGTATGTGTGTGTGTGTGTGTGTGTGTGTGTGTGTGTGTGCATGCACATGGTTCACCTTCACTTTTATAAAGGCGACTTCAAATTCACTGTACTCTTATTATACTGTAAATATCTAAAACTAAAACATAATTCGTGTGTCAGAAAAGGCTTTCCAACTTACCTCAGTGGTATCCATACAGGCTATATACATATAGTTTTGCAGCAGTTACTGTTACTCTTAATAATCCACAGACCAGGAGGTCAACAGTTCAGCAGATCATAGGGGCTATTTCTTTAGTAAAGTACTTCTAGTAGAAAAACAGTTGGCAGCTTATTCTGGGTTGTGTGGGCAATGTTTCTGTAAAGAAATGCAGAATGCAGTGTGTAGTTGTAATTTTTAAATGCTGTGAGCATTGAGAAATCTGAGCCATGGGCTCAAAACCTGTGCAGTTGTAATGTGGGTAATCGAAACCTTTAATTTTGCAACTGGTTCAGGGGGTGGTTGTCAAGCAATAATACTTTTGGATAAATAATGTGTAGAAATGCATCACCTTATCATTGAGAGCAAAAAGAAAAAGAATAGCGTGTAAAAACTAAAACTCTCTGCATGGTAAGATACGACTATATGCTGTTATACTGTTTGTATTTGTCTTTTTTGTAATTTGGGTGAAGCAACTCATTAGAAAATGCAATGAATATTTTGCCCCAAACATTATTCTAGAAAATGAAAATATTTACAAATTTCTTTAGTGCGTAATGGAGACACTAAATTGACATAATTTCTATCCCTTGCCAGTTCCTCTGCTTGAAGAACATCCGCAAATTCCTGATGTCTTGCTGTGAGGTGTTTGAGATGAAGAAAAGTGACTTATTTGAAGCCTTCGATCTGTTCGATGTTCGAGACTTTGGAAAGGTAACACCCACATCCATCATTCTGTTTTCTGTTTTTCTATCACAAAAACACAAAAATCATGTATGTTGATATTATTAAACAATGGTCAAATTTCCTCCGTTCTGTTCTTTTTGCTCTCCTTCTTTCAGCTGCCTTCTTACCAAGTTGCAGTTAAAAGTATTGAAACTTCTAGCACCTAGCACCTTTTACAAGCAGTTTTACAAGGAAATCAGTTTGAGTAAGCACATTGTTTGTTAAATTCATGCGACATCTGTTACAGCTGTGTGATGATGATTGTGCTGTTCGAAAAAAACAGGGGAAATTAGTGACACAAATGTCAAAACTGTGTTCTAACTTGCAAAACAACTGAGTGGCAAATCAGTGTTGTATTGCGTGAACTCTTACACCAAGAAAATCCCATAAAGGTGTGTTTCAAAAGAAAATGTTGTAAGACAAAACTCTTCAAAGACAGCAAAATATGTATTTTTTAATAATGTTACTTCAAATCCTTGGTTTGCATCTGCAATTAAATTAATAATAAATATTCATTCATTGTGAAGTAAAATCTGAATGAAATCTGCACAACCTGCACTTATGTTAAACTTACTATTCTCCATAGTGTATGTGTTTAATAAATATAACTGCTTAAAGACAACTAGAAATCATTAAACATGCATCACTGCATTTGTAATCTGTATGCGTATACTGCAGTAAAATGGTAATAAATGTGCCTGCCTGTACATCACCTATTCAGATATACTATGGGGAATGCATGCAGTTTAGCATAATAAGACCCATGTGATATAGAGGCAGTCAGAGGTGTGATGTCCTTCCTTCTAAAGGTGTGTGAGTGAGTTTAAGAGTGTTCAGTATTTGTCCGCCCAATGCTCGGTCTTGCATGTTTCGGCTGCACTTCTGAAGGGATTGGTTGACTTCTTTTTATTGCTGTGTTATTATGGGAGCTGTGTGTACACAGTGTTACCAGGTCAGTGGGTTTGTAGTGCGCTCCTCCTAGCTACTAAGTGGACCCTTATTTAACTCTGTTGCAGAAAGCACACTCACACATTTCCATAGATCAGTGCATTCGGTGCATAGCTTTGCCTTGGAGCATCTCTGGGTTATCCATGTTGAAATACATTATTAGTTATTTCAAACCATTGAACTATTGAAATGTATTTTCTTTGCATTAATCTGTACTAATTTAATTGATGTCCACACCTTTTCTTCTAGCTGAGCTAAGCACAAATCCATTGATATTTTTCACTAAACCTTTCCTTAACATTTCATTTAGTATAAATCTGATATTTAATGATCATAATAATTTGATTAATGTTAAACTTATTTGCGCGTTTGTTTGCGCTTTTAAGAGAAAATCAACTTTGTCTACCAATTAAGGCATGATAGATATGTGGTTTTAAAACTCCAGGTATACATATTTGAATTCTCCAGGCAAAAGGTATATAAAAAGTACTTTAGTCAAGCATATTATGCATGATTAAACATTTTAATTCACTTTCCTGCAGAGAATATACAGGGGTCATTGGTGTGAGGGATTGCATATTGAGCTTTGCGTGCAGTTTCCCACACAGACTCTTTTCTTTCAGTTCAGAGTGTTGTGTTCTAAAGAAGCTTCCAGTTAATCTGGCTGCTGATAATCCCACAGGGGAGGTGCTGCCTGCAAATATGTACAGTACATCCAAGCCGAGCTGCATAATCTCAGTCATGTTCAAGGGTTGTCCATCAATCAAACAAGCTTCCAGAGGGGGAAGATTGCGTTGCATCATTACTTTTTTTTTTCACCATTAGTTAAAAAATACGGGTGTCTGCAGGTTAGAGTGATTGAGTTGGAATGGCTCCAGGAAGGGTTGTACAGCTGAACAAGAAATGCTCAATCTCTTCCTTATTTTCCAAAAAACATCCAAAAGAGAACATCTCAAATCTCAGTCAGTCTAATCCAGTGGGGTTGAGCTGTGCCAACTCTGCCCGTAGACGGAGCATTAGTCCACTGAATATCTAATGAGAGCTCTCTAACCTACATTCCTCTGCTGAGTTACTACAGACTTCACCCTGGGCGGCCACGCTGACTGCATACAGCAGCCTGTAGGCCAGAGAGATGAAAGGAAGAGACAAGAAATATGTTTATTTCTTCCCTTAACTTAAAATGATGTCAGCCTTGACTGTAAAAGGTTAGCTTGGTAAATTCAAGTGAACGGAGAAGAGCATTTTAAGCTGAAGGATTTTTTTCTAGGTAAATAAACCCCTCTTGCTCTCTTCCCGAGAGTCAGATGAGAAGATTGACACCACTCTCGTGTCTGTTTGGGGTAAATATGGAGTAATAGGCCTGGAAGGCCGCAGTTATTTACGCCAGTAAAAGACTGGAAACGGGAGGGGGTGGGACTAGTCACCAGACCAGTCCTCGGAAGATCACTAATTGATATCTTGTTTGTTTGATGTCCTCGTGTCTCTTTTTGTTGCCTGCCTGGAAATTACAGAACCCATACATAAGGCCAAAATATACAGTTTTTACACTTCCGTTTTTGTATGGGTTAATCAAATTATATACCTTTAACTTGCTGTGTGTTTGAAGTTCTTAAAAATAAAACCCTATTGCATTTAACTAGTTATACGTGTATGTGTATAATTTAGACGAAAAATACTTATATTTGATTTATGACATTATCTTACAACTTTCCTTTCGTTTACTTGCTCTGGTGATTTAAGATACACTTTGTAAATAGGCCACACTCACCATGGCGGTTGGACTTCAGCTCAGCTTGTGGCTTTGCTTCTCAAGTCACATGTGGCTTAAACTAAGTGGCAAATCATTCGATAAGACAGTTGTGTGAACAAACGTTTGATTTTTTTAGTGTATTTATATGGCTTCTTCCTGTTGTCTTGATGAACTGATTAATTATTATTGAAAAAAAAGAGCACAGCATCCGCTATCTAGTGATGGGTGTGATGTGTGAGAATGAAATTTACACTGATAGTGACAAAGTTTCACAGAGAGCACCACAGAAATCATTCATTCAGAAATCAACACACAATGTCGTCAGAACAAAATTTTCCGCATTTCATGTTCTCGAATCTATTTACCTTTAGGCTTAAAGTGTGTTTCATGTGTCTAGTTGTGGAATAATGACGCAACTAAATATTAGAGCTGAGAAAGTACATAACGCCATATTTCAAATAATGGAAATCAAAGGCAGACGTTTTGTTTTGTTTCAGGAAAGACATCTGCTCTGTAAATAACTTGTGAAGAAACAGAGGCCTTTTGCAGTTTTAAAGC
>NW_023339796.1:6615907-6619630 GCF_004916995.1 Morone saxatilis | reverse complement strand
GGTGACATGCACACCTGGGTTCAGCCAAAGCCACAGCACCCATTCACACAGGAAGAGGCAATAAACTGCACATTGACAGGCTGTTATATCTAACCCCATCAACTATCTTCTTTTAACCATGCCTGCAAATCCAAATCCTGAGAACACATTTTCCATTTGTAGCGCTGTTACTTGAATCTTCTTCATATACCAACCAGAGAAATTATTAAATAGGAGAGTTAACTGACAGATGAATCCCTGCCCTTTGCTAATCTGGGATTTTTTTTGGAGATAGAAGCATGATATTATTACGTTTGTAATTACATAAAATACAAGTTTCACAGTCTTCTTAAGGCAAACAACCTGATTTTCCTACGGCGGCTTCCTATCATGTGATCCTTATCAAGCACACCTATTTCCTTACACTATTTCTCTTGTGGCGTCTACTGACTATATTATATGAACTACTGTATGTCCCAATTGACCAGGACAAGCTGATTACAGCATATGTGGTGCATCTGTGGGGTCAGTAAATGATCTCGTATCTGAGTGGATAAAATGTATGTTCAGCGTTCATGGACTTGTTTCTTCATGAGCCCTGGTGAAGGAACACTAAGGATTATTATAGCACAGAATTCAAACCAGTTATGCTCTCCAGTTTAATTTGTGTTAGCAGACTTCAGACACATAAATGCACAACAAATGTACGATTATTGCATGCAGAATTATAGTGTATTTATTTATTTGACTTTACTTGAATTTCCCTTGGGATAAAATAAAGTATCTATCTATCTATCTTATCTATCTATCTATCTATCCTATCTATCTATCTATCTATTTAAAATCTAACTGAAAAGTGCCTTTGTAGTAGATCTCTTAATCAGACCTCTCTTACTTTCTTTTTCTTTAACACACAACCCCACCACCACACAGACACGCACTCAAAAAGAGCCTGGTGCAAAGGTGTAAGAATCTGAGGTAGTGTGACCATTTCCTGCAGACCGTGCGTGTCTTTCTCTGTCAGTCTGTCTGTTTGTCTGCTACCTGTCTCTTGCTGTTGATTTCAATTTTGAATGTAAGAAAAAAAGGATGACAAATAGTTAGCACATTACATATATACATATATATACATATAACAGAGCAGTCCGGTTTTGAAGGAGTTAAGTAAAGTTTCATGTGTTGCTCTGCCGGTTTGCACTCTATACTTTAATTTGCTCTGATATATTTTGCTGCTAGCACGGCAAATACAGATTTTTTATTGTCAAATTCTTTGTACTTGAGTATTGTTTCGGTAAGTTTGCTTCTTGTGTACACATTTGCTACCATCAACACACTCATTTTCGGGCTATTTTAGGCCTTTATTAGATAGTGATGGTAGAGACATGACAGGAAATGAGAGATAGAGAGAGAAGCAGCAAAGGTCCCCAGCTGGATCATGGTCGTTATCTGTACTCCTGAGCCACAGGGGCGCCACAACCTTGCCTTTTCATAGTGGCAGCTAATGTGTGGCTTACTTGGCAAGACATTGGTTACTGTTGGAGGTTGGATGATGGCTGGAGACTGAATAGTTGCTAAGATGTTACAAATGTGGTAGCTAGTTGGTTGCTAAGTCATGTTGGTGTGTTTTTTGGTGGATGCTACATGGTTTCTAATGCATTTTGGGTGATGTAGCTAGAGGGTTGCTAAGGTGTTACAGAGATATTTGCTAGTGTGTAGTTGCTACTGCATTTTGTGGCTACTTTGACTTATGCCATGTAGGGATACATTTAGAAAAGGGAAAGATTCCCACGTTTTTACGATAAAATAAAAATAAAAACAAAAATACTGTGCATTGAAAGTTTAATCAGATTGATTTAAGCAGGAAATCAGATACTGCATACCAGAGCTTTGAGAGATTCTAAGTTTCAGTCATAATTTAGGCTTGGATGTTGATGTTTACAGCTCAGAATCTGGTAATGACAACAACATAAATGTGTCATTAACTTTCAGTAGCAAGATTCTATTTCTCTCTGTCTCCCTCTCCTCTCCTGCTCTCTTTAAGTCTCCCTGAGCCATTCAGAAACATGAATTAACACACCTTTTTTCACCAGGTTATGGACACCCTATCCAAGCTCTCTTACACAACAACTGCACAGCAAGGAGGATTCAAGTAAGTCACTCAATATTAAAAAGAAAGAAAGAAAGATACAAACAGACTTAGAGTTCTGAAGACATTATCAAAGTGTTATATATTACATTAAAAAAAATTTGTACACATCTTGGAAAAAGTGCCCCCCAATCTGTTTATTGAAATATCTAGAGTAAACAAAGCACAATCATTAACAACAGCCACATGTGAAATAGGATATGACAAAATAAGAGTGTGCACTGGGAGACAGAAAACAAAGAAATGATGATGTTTTTCATGAGATTCTTACTTTTCTCATGATTAAACTATTTTATGTTTGTATAGTATGAATTTTTTTTCCAATCTATATATTTTTATTTTGACATCTTTAGTAATTTTCTGCCATCTACTAAACATGAGAATAAGGCGGTTGCAGATCTCATTTCAATAAAATTAGGCTCGTGGCCCCAAATGCTTTTTTTCAAGTTGCATTAATAAATATGCAAATTTGTCAGCTAGTTTTGAACAATTTGTGTCCTTTTCTGCTGTACAAAAGTATAAAAAGAAAAGGAAGAGAGCATTTTTAGGCTGTTGTAGATATTTGAATACATTTAAAAAAAGTTAGTTTCCCGCCCTAAATCACTCATTAATTAGAGTTACTTCATTGTGATTTTTCTGTTAAACACTGAGCCTCATGCTGCTTTCCTGTCATTTCCAGGCCATTCCCAACCGAGGAGAGCCTAAAAGACGAGGATATTTACAATAATCTGGAAGACATGATTGAGTATGTATGAGGCTCCTCTCTGCGGGCCCATTATTGGTGTTGGTGAGAACATGATTAAGTAGCTCAGTAACAGAACCAGCTCTGCTCATCATCCATGCTCTCCAGGGGTCTAGACACCCACATGTTTTGGTAAAAGGCTTGGCTCCATTTCTCTGTTACTGTCAGAGGGAACGAATGAGTAATTCTGCATGTGTTTGCTGAGTGCTTGCATACCACCCACATCAAGTCCTCTGGATGAGTGCTGTTGACAGTTTGATTGACAGATAAAGATGAATAAGGATAATGTATAGAACACAACTGATCCAATTTTAGTATTATTTTCATGTCACATTAGAGTTTCAGAGCCTGTTCTTTGAGTTGTGAATTATGCCTTTCTAAAGTATTTTATTCTCTAATACATGTACTGATTAGTGGTTAATGATGAGTTAATGAATATGAGAATAAGAAAGGCCCAAGTCTTGTATTCTTCATGTATTACTCTATTACTTAATGATGTCTATAATGAATTTGTCATGACGTATACACAAAACCTTTTGTTTATATGTGTATATTTCTTACTGTTTAACATTGCATTTAACATATAATCATTTATATTGTCCACAAATTGTTGCCCCACAAGAAGTCATGTGTGACCGATAATTAACAAATTTTAGAGATGTTAATGTGTGTGTGCACATCGTTGTGTGTGTGTGTGTGCGATAGCGAGAATGCCCCTGAGGATGAGGACGACTTGTACGCCGCAGTCTATGGGCTGGAAGAAGACAACGCAGGTGGAGAGATCTATGAAGACCTCATGAGGACGGAGCAGAATCCCCCATTGGTACAGCAATGAGTCACACACATGCACACACAC
>NW_023339796.1:6588661-6615891 GCF_004916995.1 Morone saxatilis | reverse complement strand
CACACACACACACACACAATTTAGGTCTAAACTGAATACCTTGAAATGGCTTCAGGGGGTGACGTTGTTGGACTATAACCTTCAAAATCTTAACAGCTAAAATGTCACACTGGTTATAATATGGCGAAATTTCACACTTCAACTTCACACCTGCTATATATAAGCTATATAAGCTATATAATATTGATATATTAGCATGTAAGCAGTGTTATTATAGTATTTTAGTATTGTAGCTGGTTATAATATAGCGAAATTTCACACTTCAACTTCACACCTGCTATATATAAGCTATATATAAGCTATATATAAGCTATAATAATGCTGTATTAGCTTGTAAGCAGTATTATTATAATATTTTAGTATTGTAGCTGGTTATACTATAGTGGAATTTCACACTTCAACTTCACACCTGCTACAATTAATCCTCCTCTGTCACGCACCATCATGGCCCTTCCTCAAAACCTCGAAACCTCTCTTAAGCACAGTAGTCGACTAAAGGTACTTTGTTATTTTTCGCTACTGTTATTAACTCTGAGCACCACAGATTTCTGTTTTGGGCCAATTGTTACTTACAGTTTGGCCCTTGCTGTTACCTGTCAAGTTGTGTATGCAGATGATGCAGTAAAGTTCAGTTGTAAGTTTCTTTATTAAGTAAAGTAATTTACCCGTAAATGTTCAAGAGTAAGACGTTTTGGACTTGACAAGCATGAAAAACTAAATCACTGAAAATGTATAAACCACCTCATTTTGTGCAGTATCTAAGATTGATTAGTCAAAATTATATGAGATAATAATAGATAGGGAAATACTACTAAAACTACAAATACTAGTATGATCAAAAGTATAATAAATATAGACAATTCACATGTAATACTTATGTTATACCTGCATATTGAAGTATTGGTCTTTTTAGAAAAACTAAATCCCCATTCCCCCATTTTATGATTTACGTTTGAAATGTTTTTGTTGATCTCGACCGGACCCCGCAAGGTCAAACTCAGCTGTGATCTCAGAGTGTGTCGACTGTCCATCTATTCGTGAGCTGCACCATATTGTTGCAGGAGGAAGTGTGCACATGCTGCTTCGAAAATACTGTAGCTTGTAAATAGCTTGTTTTTTTTTAAAAAAGAACACAAAAGAAAACTCTTGTCTGCAGAAAAACCTACAATAGAAAATTAAAATGTTCTTTATTGGATAGTAAAATTTAAGCAACATTTTCTAAGGTGTGTGTCTTTCTAGAAGCAGGCAGAAATAGATGTCCGGAGCTGCTGCCTTACAGAGATCAAACAGACAGAGGAGAAATACACAGAGACCCTGGAGTCCATTGAGAAGGTACTGAACCTCCTTTAATTGTCAAACCCAAATGATGGATTTCTTGTTGTCAAAGTATTACATCATAATTTTACCTGAAGTGAATCACATACTCATTTTCAACGACAGGTGATCAAACATGTAACAAAAAAATCAGTAAATAGAGCAAATAGTTTATATTTTTTTAGGGGGATTTCAGGGAACTTCCAGGTTATCAATTCCCTAATGTCACATGCATAGTCCTTTTATCTGAAACCTCATATAAAGTCTGTTATTAGTTTCAATATGAGTGCGCCCCAGCTGTTGTTGTTGTCGTCATGTCACTGCTTGTTATAAATTAGCATTAAGATAGTTGAATAATCAGTTTGTTAAGGGGGTTTGTGGAGAAGAGCTGAAATGTTTCATGTTTTTATCATTTATTTCTCCAGTATTTTCTGAATCCTCTGAAGAAATTTTTCTCTGCGGCTGAAATTGACAAAGTTTTTGTCAACATTCCGGTAAGTCCCACAAAGTTTCCCCTCTGGTGACGTGACATGAAAATAAAGTGTTTGCGTGCAGGTACTGATGTTTTCTTTCTCTAATGCAGGACCTGGTTAAACTTCACAAGAGCCTGATGGCTGATGTGCAGGACTCCATCATAAACAAAAATGCCTTAAATCTCTACCAGATTTTTATCAGCTACAAAGAGAGGTAGCTAATCATGAACACCATTCATTCATATTTATAGTTAGGTTACAGGGAAAGCACATCAGTCTACTTTTGATGCTAATTTCTATAGGTTTCTCTCGTGTGAGTTTCATTAATGCGTTATAATTTGAAAGGCCGTAAATAAACACATTGCATTGGAATCTTCCAAAATGTCCACCCCTTTTGTCTCTGTAATTAGCTTAATGTGTGCCCTTCACCACTATACTTCCCCTCACAACTAAAAGCACTACAAACTAGTAGTGAATACATGTAGAATTTAATTGACACGTGCTTTTTGAAAAATAATCTTCCAATATCAGAAGAAGGATTTCCTTGAGAGTCATATCAGGATGTCGTATAGATGACTGTCCTGCAACACATTGTGTATCAGAGAATTATGTCTTTATCACGAACAACATGATTGCAACATCTTATGAGAAAGATCTGTATCCGTATATGTACTATATGTTCGTTTCTGAAAGTCACCACAATGGCTAAACTGCCTTTCCTCTGAATTGTAGACTGCTCATTTATGGGATTTACTGCAGTCGGGTGGAGATCGCCATCGCTGTTTTAGACCTCATTTGCAAAGAGAAAGAGGATGTTCGTCTAAAGCTGGAGGTGAGACACCTGAAGAAACTGGCCCCTCAATAACAAAGATACACACACAAACCCATGTAAACAGATCCAGTTTTCTAGCGGCCCCTAGTGTTTAGTTTGTCTACTACAAATACAAAGGGATATATATATATATATGGGATGGGAAAATTGGCAGTTGCAGCAGCACAAGGAAATTAGTACAGATAAATATAGAGAGTAAAAATGAATTATAAGAGGTATATAAAACTAAAAGAAGAATAGAAGAATAGCAATTATAAAAGGGCAATTAAAGACTAAATTATATATTCAAAAGTGACAGTGATGTGATGTGATTAGTATCAGCAATGTGTCTTGTTCTCTCCAGCTTTAAAATACTTAAAAACCTTACTATTCTTATATATAATAGATTAAAATAGCTCATTATGTGATAGATTTTAAATAAAAGTAAAGGTAAGATAATAAATGATATAGGTTTAAAATCGTTGTTATATCCGCCATCATCTCTTTATAACCTGTAAGCTTGGTGCAAGCGCTTTAGAACAGAATAGGATACAAAAATATGCCATACTCAATTTCACCTGACAATTTGCTTTAAGTCTGAGCCCTAAAACAAATGAGAAAAGATACATATAAGCTACGGCAAACACATTGTTTTGCGTCTTGGTTGAGCCATCCTTGTGAAAAAGCCTCAATAACACTAAAGAATATCAACTGTGTGAGTATGCATATTAGTTCATGCTGTTATAAATATGTGTGTTATTTATTCCAGGAGTGCTCAAAGAGAGCCAATAATGGGAAGTTTACTCTGAGGGACCTGCTGGTTGTCCCGATGCAGAGAGTCCTTAAGTACCACCTACTTCTTCAGGTAAAGTTTGACTCTGCTAATTTAAAGCAAGAGTGTCAACCCACATGTCATGGAAAAACTGAAAAGTCTGCTCAATTTTTAAAAGAAAATATATTTATTTCAGAGATCAGCCCTCCCTGACTAGATAAAGGTTTTGTTACTTGACACTTGTTTTGACACCCCTTATTTTATGTTTGATTTTTGAATGAATTTGCTGAATCAGAGTTATTTTTTCCCTTTATGTTTTCCTAAAATTACTTTATACATTAAAGTAATATATACAATAATAATATACATATATACAATTTTAATAGCAGCTCCACTGGAGCATTCAGGGCTTACTGCCTTGCTTTTGTTTCAGGGACCCCCAATTGATACACATCAGGCTGCAAACCTGTATTTGATAACATTTAGTCTCAGGGAACCTTTTCTGATAAGATTTAGTTATTCCTATAACCGTCTATACTGTAGATTGGCAGATTGACAGTAAAGAGTGTGAAAACTAAGAACATAATAGTTATTCTTATACATTTATGTCATTGGTTTAACTTCTAGCCAATGAAAAAATAGTGAAATTAAAATATTCTCCATTTTTCTGGGGACCCCTGGAACCCCCTTATGGACCACTGGGGGACCCCGGACCCCAGGTTGAGAACCACTGCTCAAAGGATAGCACATACATGCTTATTTTATTTAATTACTTTTTTCTAAACGTTTATTTCAGTTTATTCAACTTGTATTATGTTTTTTTGTCAATATAAAAGTGACCACTTGAGGGCAACATTCTCCACATTTCTACTACATGTTTGCCTCCCTTCACAGCATCTTTACACTACAAAAAAACCCATACATTTTGACAAGTCATTTAGGTCTTTGTATTTAGTCTTCATATCTCACATCTCTCAAAAAAACAGTGAATGAATGAAGTGACATAATTTCAGCCTGTGTCAATACAGTTTACAGAATTGTCTCAAACAAGGATTTCTACGTGAAAAACAATATTATTAAAATAATTATTCCTGGTGTGTCTGTGACCTGATTGCAAAATAGATTTACAAGTGAAATTATCATTACCTCACTAATTGATTTTATACATGATTGCAAACTTGTCTTGCAGTGTAGTTGTACTTTTACCTCAGTAGAAACCAGACATGCAGCCTTTCAAAATCCCCCCAATTCCACTGCCTACTGATAACTGTGTGACGCAGTCTCCCCTGGTTAGTATGAATCAGAGGTCAGGCAAGAGCTGGCAAGGCAGATGAGGACTATGAAAAGAAAGCTGTTTTAAATTGTTGTGGAGGGCCTCCATGGTAAACGGCGGTAATCCGACTTTGAGAAGAAGGTAACAAGGGAATAGTTAATCTCTTCATTTTCTAATGATATATGCAAGATAATGAAGTGTAAACATGCCTAAAGTGTTTTTACAGACCTTTTATATCAGATACACATAATGTACATATTGCTGTAATTATGATTAAGTCTTCATGATTTAATTTTGCTACTATACACAGCACATGTTTCACAGCAAATACACTATTGACAGCATGTCATTAACTGTATAGAATTAAGCATAAATAAATAAATAACCACGATGCTGCAATACTATCCTGATACTGGTGTATCCAGTAACTGCTGAAGATTCACATTATGATGTGTAATTATATGTGCTGTGGAAATGACTCAGTTTGGACTAGTATAAGGTTATTCGCTTATGTCCTGTGCTGTTTGACTGGTGTTTTGATGGCAATGAAACCAAAAGGCACAAAAGGAGCAGATTTCATGCTGCCTCTGTGCTGATTACACTCCCCAACAATAACTTCCATGTGTTGAGTAATCAAATAAACATGTGTAGGTGTTGGCGGGATGATGCCAGAACATCCCTTTTCTTCCTATTTCTGGCAATACCATTTGATAGCATTTGTATAAATATAAAAAAAGATACATCCTATTCATGTTTTTTCAGTTTATTAAAAATGAAGGATTATACTTCAGTCTTTGCCTAAAGACCACTTTCTGCCCTCAAATGAGATTAATTTAAGAAAAGTAGCTGCTCCCCGATTATTTTCTGAGTATAAAAAGTTCTTTTTTGTTATAAAAACTGCGTGGAGGCATTCAGTAGTGGAAGAGATCTTTTTACTCACTGATCATATGTTTAGCTATCAAATGTAGTGAAATGTAGAAGTAGCATAAAAGGGAAAGGCTGTAAAGTACAATTACTTCAAAAGTATACTGAAATATAGCCATTGAGTAAATGCACATTGTTCCATCACAGATTTTTGCTGTACAGCTTTATATTGCATATTCGTACCTATGCTTTACTTTTAGTGTATTCATTTTTATGGTATTAACTGAAATATATATAAATAAGATTAA
The DNA here is from genome assembly GCF_004916995.1 of Morone saxatilis. NCBI lineage: Eukaryota > Metazoa > Chordata > Actinopteri > Moronidae > Morone > Morone saxatilis. The sequence continues at coordinate 6,610,076 of NW_023339796.1, read as the reverse complement.
TTTGAAAATTGTCTTTTTTTTTCTTACATTACAACTACAACTACATGGTGGCGCTTCAATTATGAAATCAATAATCCAACAATTTGTGCTAAATGTGTACTTGAGAGTGAGTTTTATCCTGTGAAGATAGTGCATCATTTCTGTTCCGTCTTCCTCTAACAGGAGCTAGTGAAACACACTCACGATGCTGCTGACAAGAGCAACCTGAAGATCGCACTTGATGCCATGAAAGTAAGTGTAGTTTTATGGTAAATGGTCTGTAATCATTGTGATTTCAGCTTGTCACCAATAGCAGAATATTTAGTGGATAATTCCAAACAGTCTCTGCCACTCAACTATCAGCTTTTATTAGATAAATAGTTCTGAATTGGTGTGAATTGATAAAACTTTACATTTATATCACATTAGCGAATGCTGACTGCCGTATTTGCTTTTCCAGCCCTGAAGGGAGCCAGGGGAGGAAATGCATAATGTTAGACAGCTTGAAGGCTTGATTCATACTTAAAGTATTCACACAGTGTGCTCAGCTCAGAGAAGCACAAAAAACACTCTAAAACATAAACATATGTGTATAAAATTAAAGAAATAGGTTTGTGTTTTATGAAGTGTGTTTATTTGTTTTCTTGCCGAGAGTGAGGTGAGAACATTGATACTGTCATATCTGTATGTTAAATATGAAGCTACAGCCAGCAGCCGATTAGATTAACAGCATAGTTTCCTGCATAAAAAACAAGGACACTGTTTCCTACCCGCACCTCTAAAGCTCCTTAATGGACAGATCATATCTTGTTTTTTAATGATCTAACAAAAAATAAATGTAAAAAAGACAACTTACAGTTTTATGGAAGGTTATGCGCTCGACTATCACCTGTAAAACTGCAATTTGTTGTTTCTGGTCCTTGGTTTTAACAAGTTGTGTCTGGTCTTGATGCTAAGCTTAAGCATAGATGGCCTATCTCCTGGCTGTAGCTTGTTCATATTGAACAGTCAGATACAAGAGTGGTATTGATCCTCCCACCTAACACTCAGAATGAAAGCAAATAAGTGCATTTTGAATAAGTGTATTTCCCCAAATTTACAAAGTATTCCTTTAAATCTACAGTACAGAATATCATCATTCTTTTGACATATTTCACTACCTCTAGACTGAAATAATCCAACAAAATATCTGTGTGTTTGTGCATCTGTGTGTGTCTGTTTTGTCCAGGACCTGGCTCAGTATGTCAACGAGGTGAAGAGAGATAATGAGACTCTGAGGGAGATCGACCAGTACCAGAGGTCTATTGAAAACCTGGTAAACCAAGAATCTTTTCCTACAACTATCAGAAGCTATTAGTGTACACTGGATAACAGTGTAAAATATCAGCAAGCCATTTAGTTTCCTTTTTGTCAATGGTCAGCTTTCAAGTCAAGTTTCCTTAATATTTGGAATAGCCTAAAGAATTCAGCCAGTAACAGATAACAGATAAAACTTAGACACCTGCATTCAATGTATGAGACACCTGATCTTTACAGTCTTTACTGAATTACAGAGTTAATGCAGGTAAATTATGGAAGGTTAATATACTTATATATACTGATCTTACTCTTGTGCATTCCTGTGATTTTTCTATAGCTTTAATATTTGGATTTTTCCCTTTTTTCAGAATTCTATTCCTAAGGATAATAAAGATAATGTCCAAAAGACGCTTATAACATGTCATACAGGTTTGGAGCTTAAATGATTAGTTAATTAATCAATCAATTAATTAATTGACAGAAAAACAACTTTTCATTCATTTTTTTAAGGAAAAATTACCTTGTTCCAACTTCTCAGATGTGAAAATGGTAGCTGTTCTTTTGTTAAATATTATTATATAAGATCTTAAAGTAAATCTCCATAGGTTTTAGACTGTTGATTGTTGATGGTTGAAAATAAAAACATTTGCATTCGTCACCTTATGCCCTAGGAAATTATAATGGGCACTTTTCATTATTTTCTGACATCTTATGGAAAACTACTAACTGAGAAAATAATCAGCAGATTAATTATTGATAAAAATAATCAGTTGTAGCCCTATACCAGTCAAAGATATTGTTCATAGCGACAGCATCTCAATAAGAAATTATTACTGTAATTAAAATATCAAATTAAACAGTTTTATATATCTGAGAGACACCCGTGGAGTACAGTAAACCCCATCATCCCAAGGCCATACAGGGCATACCTCAAACATATTATATATAAGGTAGACTATATGTAATACAGATCATACATAAGGCAAGAGAAGCCATCACCAAATGTGGTAATAAGAAAGCAGAACAGGATGAGATAAGGTGGTGAAGGAAGAAATCATTTGACAGAACCAGTCGCAGGTTGGAAAAAAGCGTAACCAGCAGTGGAGGCATTATGAGTGAGAGCGCATTAGAGCTTGTCAGGTTATAAAGACCTTCTCCTTGATTGAACAAAATTGGTGACTTGAGTGAATGTCATTGTTGATAACAACTGGCCAGAACTTACATAATGTTGAACTGGGAATACCTTACGAGTCATCAGTCTGGGGGATGGAAGAAATCCAGTATTGTGTTATAGGGGTCTGTTGGATCCCTCTCCTGAAATAGGTGTTTTTTCTTTGGGTTATATTTAAGGGTCGACCCGTCGGTGAATGTGTTACTAATTAATGCATTTATTTCATACATAATCCATCTACATTTTAACCCCCCTCTTGTTCTACTTTCAGAATGAGCCTCTAATCAGCTACGGTCGACCAAAAGGTGATGGAGAGGTGCGCATGGTCAGTGTTGACAAGAGGAAACAAGACAGGTTGTTCTACTTCATTGTCCTGAGAAAAAAATTAGTATTACAAACAGAAAAAAACACACATAAAATGTCTGACGTCTGATGATCTGTAACTATTCAGTATATTCAACATAAGGGTCGACAAAGCAAATTTTTGTTACTTGGACTCTTATTACTTATTATCTTACATACCTGCCTGAATACAAGTTGGCAAAGATTATCCTTTCTGTTAAACATGCAATAAAAACTGTATGGGAATACAGCTAAAAGGCTGTATAAATCACTACTATATATTCTCATATAGAGCAAATAAGTACTTGCTCAGACGTACAGATTCTTATGAAAGCCCTGAAAGGCGAGGGATTTTTTTTTCTCCATCTGTTCCATCTCCAAAAAAAAGTGACCTATAAAAATGTCATCTGTTTTCACAGATTTAAAAAAAAAAATTAATTAAAGAAGATTCACTTGATTTCAGAGCTAAATAAGACATTATTTACTTTGGATTTTGTCATATATATACAATAGTTTAATATAATATGACAATGTAATATTCTGCCTGCTTATTTCACAGACACATCTTTTTATTTGATGTGGCCGTCATTGTTTGCAAGAGAAGAGGAGACAACTATGAGATGAAGGATATACTGGACCTCAACTACTTCAAGATCACAAACAACCCCACCTCTGACAGAGAGGGTAAAAAGGTCAGTTGGCAGGAAAGACACGATAGACTTCTATGCATATAAATAAACAGATGCTGCACTTGTATACTGGTATTTGTGCACTTTGCATTGCATTGAATATTGGCTCACTATCTGTGTCTACCTCACACTGTGATTAGTTTACGGTTCATAACAATAAACTACACTACACTACCACTGTATGGAAATTTTGCCATTCAACGTCTGTTTGGCTACAGATTTTATTACTAAAATAAATGTCGGGACGCCTAATAAGAATAATCCAGAATGATATCTTCCACCTTCCTGTGTAGGGTCAGTTGTGTTTTCACCTCTCTGAAAAGTTCTGATTCAGAAACCTGGAAGGAAGGCTCCCTTTCGTCATTCTGCATAGTTTATACGCTATTTTTCGCCTTGTGGGAGCGTTTGCAGGCTGTATTGGAGGGAACTTGTTGATGTCTTGTTGATGTATGCCCACAGATGGTGTCTTCTCACCCCGGTGCTGATTGCTAATGTGGAACTGACAGCTAGCCAGAATGAAATGGTTCTGTGGTTTCTATCAAAGGGACTCTATTATCATTGTTTACTGGATTGTGCAATCATAATGTATGTGTGTGTGTGTGTGTGTGTGTGTGGTCTTGATGTGTTTTTTGGGGATTATGTGTGTGTTTGACATTACTCGGCATTGTTTCTAACATTATTTCTAAATTAAGATTTTTGTACCAAACGTAATGACATAAGCAGATACGTTATTCCTCTTTAACCATTTTTTTTAATATGCCGTCTACCTTCCAACATTCTGCTGCACAAAAAGACGCAGACACTTGCACACAGAAACACTTAAAAAGGACAAATATACACAGACAGATAATGTGTACCTACATCCACCTCAACACACACCCGCAAACACACACCGCAGGACAGAGATGCTAATATCAGATGATGAATGCGTGCAGTCCTCCAAGGCTGCTTATAGCTATATATCATTTTCTGCTAAATGAAACTTCAAAGTGTGAATGCGGTGCCACCGAGCACCTACACAGTCATCAATGATTTAACGCTCAGCAGAGCTCTAAAACACTCAGGGCCGGCCAATCACTGACGGGTAAACCCCACCACTTTTCCTGTTATTAGATATGACAATACAAGCTGGAGCAGATTAGGGTGGCAAAAGCTGAGAGGCTTGGGAATTGATTAGAACCAACCATTGGTACCAAATATGCACACAGGCAAAGAATTTAACCTGTGAGTGCTGCAGTGGTAGATATATGGCGACCAACTGTGAGGGAAAACAAACAAGCAGTAGTCAAATATTATGGCCAGAATTTTCTAAGATTGATTGAGCACCATAATTGAGGCCTTTGGCACTTGTGGCTTAGAACTTTTGATGGTGTTTCCAAATTTAGGATGCATACGGAAAAAGACAGATCTGTCTTTGGTTCCTCCGAGACAGATTAGCAGACTCTGCCTCGCTGTGATCACAGCCAAAGTCCTCTTTGGGCAGAACTCTGGTTAAACTCCCTCTGCTGCTGCTCGGATGTTCACAACACACAGCAACCAACACACTGTTGGTCTGTGAGCCTTGTGGCACAAAGACAAATGAACTAAGGCCAATGAAGATTGATGGTTGTACACGTCACACAGAGATGAAGTCATTTTTGCCTATGTTGTCCTTGTAGGAACAGAAAAAAGCGAAGTGTCTTGGTCTGATAGGACACAATAGATGTTCGACAATATGGTGGATAGCAATCAAGAAACGGGGTAGAATTTAGGGGAGATAAAAACAACAAGGGAATTTTAAAAGCAAACAAACACCCCCCCAAAATTCTGAAAAGGTTTGTGGCAGTTTATTTTTTTTGTCTCTCGCCATGGCAGAATAAACAAAATATAACAATGTATTTTAGACCTGTTGAAGAAATCTGAGGCACCCAAGAGGGTAGTGATTTAAAAAGCCTTTAATCTCAGTGTAGACAGGTAAAGTCACATGACGGACCAGGTTCCATACATCCATAATCATACATCAATAACCATACATCGAAAATCCCACACAACAGCAACAGACAAATAGAGAACTATATGCAAAACATCTTAAAATCTCTTAATAATTCACTTTTCTTTACATCCACGCAAGAAGGTACATGATTTCTTCAAAGGACTCAGATGCCTAAAAAACAAGAAAAAGAGAGAAGTCAAGTTCCCCAACAAACCAGGATATTGTGTAGCTTTCAATGTATATATTCAAAACGATTCTCTTTGTAAGAGTCTTTAAATCACTACCATCTTGAGTGCCTCAGATTTCTTCAACAATTCTAAACTAGTAGGATCCCCAAACTGAAGAGCACCAGAGGGACACATTTCTTCACACCCAAGCAGCACTCCATGCAGATTGTTTTGTGACTACAACAATTTATTGTTTTTCCCGGGACTCATTCTTTGTTGGATTGTGGTGCTTGTATCTTGTAGTATCTTGCAGTGTTTGAGATAGAAGGCAGATGCAGTTGCCTTTTGCCAGAGCCAGGCTAACTGTTTCCAGTCTTTTTTCTAAGCTAAACTAAGCTAAGCTGGCTGTAGCTTCATATTTAATGCACTGATATGAGAATGGCAACGCTCCTCTCATCTGGCTCCTGCAGGAACCCTGTGTGATAATCATTACAATACACATTTAGCCATGTAGTTTCCCTGCAGATATGTAAATCTTCATAATGCATTCATGAGAAAATACATTCAGATTGACTGCCTCTGATTGATTCTTCCTGACCTTCGCAGTGGTGTTACGGGTTCTACGTGACTCACCAGCAGGGGCACACAGGCTTTGAACTCTTTTTCAAGACCAGAGAGCTGAAGAAGAAGTGGCTGGATCAGTTTGAAATGGCCATGTAAGTACACAGCAACATGACCAGTGTGTGTATCATAGGAAAAACAAATTGTGTACTTGTATGTGCGTGTGTGTGTGGTGTTTATTTGCCTTTGTTTGCATCCATGTTATTCCAAGGCCGAGAGAGGTGTTGACTCTTTTATGCGCACTGTTTGATCAGGCCTTTGCTGTAATCAAGCACACACTGCTGACAACAGTACGATAACACAGGCACACACACGCGCACACACACACACACCTACACACGCACAAAAACATACAACAAAAACTGTTCCAAAAAGCTGCAAAACTACAAAGAAGTCAGCATGCCTCTGTGTTTCTTCAAATCAGTGCTTTATGGAGATATATCTTTTGTATTATTTTGTAACAGTGGGAGGTTTTTCTCAGGCAGATATCCTGTCTGCTTCCTTTGTTATGTTGATTCGGGAGAATACAGTGTTGTTTTGACATTACACTCTGATTGACTGAACAAATGCTTTAGTGTTTGGGGTGGATATGTATGAAAACATCCCTGATATGCATGCTGACTACCTGCTTTGGCCTTCCTGAATACATTTTCACATCTCATAGTGTGCTGGATTATACTTGTATAAATTTATGCACTGTAAACAATTAAGTGTGTGGGGATGTACATTAAACAATGTGCAAGTGCTTCTCTTTCTCTAACTTAAAGTAGTCGTGTACAGTATGTATGAGTTCATAAACATACATATGACCACTGGGCCCTTGACACATGCTCAAAACCTCATGTGTAATTCCCCGAACTTAGATAAGAAATAAGCATTTTTCACATCCCCCCCGTATTGAAACAGTTTTTTCCACAGGTGCGGTGTTTGTGTCTGAAAACAGCTATGTGTGCCTCTGTGCATTGGGTAATGACACCAGAAGGGGCCCATTCAGAAAGTGAAAATTGTACCTGTAAAGAGGATGTGGGCTCCTGATGAAGGACTCACTTATGGGAGCACTCAGTTTAAGTGGCTTCTGGATGGTGTGTTCAATACAAAAAGTCGTTTTTGTGTTGGTGGTGTTTGTTCACGTTCCAGAAGGGCTGCTTATTTCTGCTACGCATGTTTCCCCTCTCATGTTTGAACACATGCAGCTCAAAATTGGATTTGTCTGGGCTGATTCTAGTCCTCACAGTCAGTTTTCACATACACACGCACTGGGGCAATTGCTTTTATTTCAGTCAGTTGATTGAGTGAATTTCAGATTATTTTTTACAAACTTGTTTTATTCGGTTTATAAAGAAATGATTAAGAATGTTTTGTATATTGAGTAAATTGAAGGAAAATCGCTCCCCCTACTCAGTAACACACAAACCCAAATACCATGTGCTAGTAAGCATGGCTCTATGGCAGTGTTGGTCTGTCAACCCTTCGTTACACCACTTTAGATGTTTAGACTTAATTATCTCAACAAATATTAGATGAGTTACCATGAAATTCAGTACAGACATTCACGGTCTCCAAAGGATGAATCCTATTGACTGTACTGATCTTCTGACACTTCTTCTGGCGGCACCATGAGGTTAATGTTTGTAGTTTTGGGTGAAATGTCACAACAACTCTGGGTTACTTGTATTAACTTTGGTGATCGCCTGATTTCATCTAGAATTTTTCATATTGTTCAGTACTTAAACTAATTACATTCTGAGTAACCTCTGCTCCTCTTTGTGTTTAGTGCTAATTAGCAACTGTTGATTGCTAAGATTGTAAACATGGTAAACACGATTTAACATCAGCATGCTAGTGTCACAGAGGCGCCAGTGTGGCTGCTGACTCATGTTTCCATTTAACCATTTATTATTCTTATTTCCTCAGATCAAATATCCGACCAGAGAAAGCCAACCACAACTCCCACCAGTTCAAGATGCACACCTTTGAAAGGATAGCGTCCTGTAGTTTCTGTCACCTATTGCTCAGGTATTATTCAGGCATTATGAACAGACTCTGTTCATGAAGTCCCAGTAGAGAAAAATCTTTCTACATGGGCTTCAATTGCACGTCTGACACAGGGTGAACGTCACACATTGTTCTAGGATGGCAAATCATCATGTGTTATTGTACTAGTAGTATTTTTTTGTTCTTATGAAAATACACAATCTTTTTCATATTGATGGTATGAAAGGAACACCATGACATTTCACATTACAGTCTTCAGTCAGTTTTGTAGGCATTTTAGGGAAAATTAAGTTTTTTTGCATTTAGCCTCTTACTTAACTGGAAATGCCTTATTAGCACTGGGTTTAATTGAAATAAATAGAGACTACAAACTGTTAGTTGGCTCAGTTTTCAGCAGACATTATCAGTTTTATGGTTATGGAAAGCTGAAGGACATTTCATGTGTCATTTGTCTTATCTTGAGACTGTGACAGAAGCCTGAAAATCCAAAATGTCAAGGTGTTTCTCTTAAGGAGGCTGTTATACACGAAATATATCCTGTGGTTTTTTTGTGTCCAGGGGCATCTTTAACCAGGGATATCGCTGTCTAAAATGTGGGCTGGGGGCTCATAAGGAGTGTCTGGGTCGACTGGGAGTCTGCGGAAGAACAGGTGAGATGGAAGCCTCCCAAACTGTCAAACTGATTTGCTTTCTGAACACTTTGTAACGAGCTATCTTGAAAACCAACGGCATAATTTCCATGATATTTGCTGTACATATTTATCTCCCTCAGAGCATATATCCAAATTGTTGGTGACCTTTTCTCTAGCGCCACCACCAGGCCACAATTTCCACATATACACACAAAATATCAAAATCTGAAAGTCATGATTGCCTTGAAATTTACTGAGCACATTCATACTCCCTAGAGAAAAACCGCTTTGCATTTTGGGCACTCCATGAGCTTTCCTCTAGCACCACACAGTGATGCTAGATTGCCAACCTTGCACATAAGATATCTAACAGCTGGTATACTTCTGTTGGAAATATTTATGCTATGTGGTAACCTTTTGACTTTCCCTTACTTTGCTCAAATGTCTGCTTGTACATAACTTTATTTCTGCCTAAAGGAAAATCTAAATTCTGTATCAGAAACACAACAAAACATAATGCATGTATGTACACTTTCAGAAGTTGTTTAAATGAAAGCCAAACTTTACCCTATAGATATTTAGCAGTTGTTGCATTGTACTCCTATGTCAAGCTTTGGCTTTTTGTCACCGGTCTGGGGCTGTAGTTCAGGTACATTACCCACCCTGAATGCACAGACAGCTAAAGGCAGCTCAGGCCTTTGACAAGCCTTCTTAGCAGAAGCACTGTGGTCTTTATGCATTCTGAGGCGTGATGAAGGCCAGCAGAGGTTGACAGTTGAGGTTGTATGTCAGGAAGCCACCATGCACTGATATTGTATTCCTCTCACTGTGTCTGTCTCTCTCCTGACTGCAGATTCTGCCAAGCCAAAGTCCAAGGTAAGACCTGGACTGTTTCCCGTCTTTGACTTAGACACCAAAGCTAACATAATTAGTGTAGCCTAACATAGCAGATATCAAAGAGCACACAGGCACTTACTCAACTATAGACAAAAGGATTTTGCTACCCACAAAAAACTATTGGTAATGCTGGTGAACAGCTTGGTCTTGTAGGTTTGCAAAGCGGAGGAAGCTGTTGGTATTGTTTTAACCAGCGTATATTCATGTTTGAAAGTTTCTTTTTGAATATTGTCCTAATTTTTCCTCATCATAGGACCACAGGCAGTGTTATTAAATCAATCATGGAACATAAATTATGATTAACTAAACTACATTTAAAGACTTATTTAAAGACTTATATATACTATACAACTATATATAGATGTATATATTGTTATTCTTGTGGCATACTTAAAGCTCCATATACTTCACCTGTCACCTGTGTAGGAAAAAATCAGGGATTTTACTTTTGAAATCCTGGAAGGACAACATTACTAATGAAAACAAATGCAAGAAATTCAAATGAGCTTCTCAGACATTCCTGTGTGTACAATTTCTAAAAACTTAGCACTATTATACCCAAGTGAATTGTGGACAAAATAAGGATAAAAGGTCCAGTATTTTTTGTTATATATTATATATATTTTCCCAAAAAGACAAAGTACAGAACCTCTGTACTTTTACTTTTGATATCTGTCCCGCTTAAAGTAGTGAGACCCCACATCTTAAGAGTATAAAACCCACAAATGATTTTATTAGAGTATGAGTCATTCTTCAGGTCAAGCTGATCCTGCACATGGAGTAAGAATGGCCTCTCCATTTATCAATCTCTTCCTCTCCGTAATTCTTTCTTTTTTCCTAATTTTCTTACTTTTTCTCCGTCTTGCTTTCTTTCTGTCTCCATCCACAGGAGACCACAACACCACCAAATCCAGGTCAGTATGCCTTGACCACTTTTCCACTTTTGTGAACCTGCTAAGGGCTTACGTGGTTCCTCTTAAGCCGCTTTCATCTCGGTTCTGTAACAAAACAGAAACACAGACAGGATGAAAAGGACGCGGTTAGTCAGAGGCCAGAGTGAGACCTGGAGCAGATAGATGGTGGTTGAAAGCTAACCCTCAGATGTTATCATACCCCTTCTCTGATTTTTGATCAAATAGTAACTTTTTCTTTTTTTCCACTTAGGAAACCCTGAAAATGTTTTCTTAGAAATGCGCTGACATGAATCTCTCCTGCTCACACAAAGGGTTCAAAGGAGGAAATGAACAACAACAGTTTCCTCTTGACAAATATATTTGACTAAGAATAACCAATAAATAATAGGATGCAGAAGGAATCCTTAACCAAAGCACAAAACAGCCCTTTTCTCACCGCATGCCGTGATGCCTAAACCCAACTCGGCATTGAGATGAATTGGAGTGGGTGGAATCATTATGAGGATGGCGGCAGGAGAAATGCTGGCAGAAAAGCACTTCCAGCAGTCTATATGCCTCAGCCTCAACCGCTGAGCTGTGCCTTTGTGATAGATCAATTTCCATAAGGGGCTTTATGAGAAAGACATCTGCGCTTATTGTTCTTATTAAAAACATGAATGTGAGATATTCCATTCATTTGAGGTCACCGTCAGCTAATAGTTTCCTCGGGCTGGTTTGCAGGGGAGCCATTGCTGGAAGGGAGATGTGTCTGAGGGGGCTAGATGTGTGAGTCTTGGGAGAGTAAGTGGCTGTGTCTTTTAAGTTGGCAGGGGTGTTTAGTCTTAGCCTTAGCCGGATGCTTGTGGCTGTATTTGTCTGGCACGCCGAGGAAAGATTGGAGCTGTACTGTTTAGGAATCGAAGAGATGAATTTCCTGCGAGAGTAAATTGCTGCTTTCCAGGATGGTGCCATTCTGGTGGTTTAGACCTCAATAAAAAAGGCTGTCAAGGTGTCCACATTTACACGTTAGAGATCAACTGTGCAGAAACCTTTAGGACAATGACAGTAAGGGAATTTGCTGTGTACACATGATTAGTGCAAACAATATAAATAATTATCGAAAAAGATTCTTACCTACTTTTAGTGATATCTAGATTTAGTTTTATCTGGCCATGTTTTGGCATATCTATCTCTTAAGATTTCTGATGTTTCTGTTGTAGTCAACCCAATACAATGGAGTTGTGAGGGAGAAATTTGTTAGTTGTGCTTTAAATTAATTTAAAGGGCAAATTAACAGCAGCCAAAAATCTTGGTTTTCCTAGTGTACTCTAGGGTGTGTCAGTGCACTGCTGTTGGCTGTGGTTACAGGTGAAACAGAGCAAACTTCTGTCCACACCCAATCACACACATCAATGATGCTGGAAGTGGTGAAAGGGGGAACACACAGTTAAACACTGCTTTTAACACGAAGAAAAGCAATGAGAATAAGAGGCCTGTGTAGATTTAAAAGCATTAGAATCACTAATTTAGCTCTCCTTATACCCCCACCTAGGCTTCACCTAGGTAAATATTCAATTTTGACTGATCAAATGTTTTAACATGCAGTGTAACTCTACACATCTAGCAGAAAATATACAGAGTTTCCATTTTAGTCATAATCTAAGCAACATAGCACCGGATGATTCAAATGCTTTTTATTTTTTCCTAGATTTCATCAGTAGTTCGCTCTTCGTACTGCCATGTTCAAAAAGTCTCTCTGTTACACACGGTCACAGTATTTTTAATCTATTACCATGCAGTAATGATGAATCGATCAGGCTGCTGTTGCACTGCTGTACGTCCCTCTGTGTGAGGCTTTCTGATAAATGTCTAACAATTTGAGCGTAAATGTATTTGTATTCCCTCTCTGCTAGGTTTACCCAGGATGGTTGTGATCAAAGACTACAGTGGCATCCCCTGTCCCCTCTGTGGGCCCCCACTAAGCATTCATGCGGGGGATGTCATTGAACTGATGTTTGCCGACCTGCACAGCCCCTGGTGGCAGGTGCGTGTCACTCAGCTCATCCTCGTTTTATCTCAACATCTGTGACTCTATGAAAAAATAACATGTTACGGCTCACCGGGTTGGCTTGGTGCACGCAATGTCTTTGCACTGTCATCGGTTTGAATCTGGGCTGCATGTCATCTCTTTGTCATCTCTTTCCTGCTGGTTGTCCTGCTATTTGACAAAGAAGAGAGAGCTTTCAAAAATATATGAAAGGGGTGATTGATCTCCCTTTGGCCATTATTGTTTATATATCAAAAAAGATATTGCGGTTGTTTATCACATCCTGTGTCAGGTGAGACATAAATATGACATAATCATGAGGTCAGTGTTAATTAGAAATATCAGTCAATGATCTGTATGAACTCCACAGAACCCCAGTTACATTACAAACGGGGTATCTGTCTGTTCTTTCACTCCTCAGATTGAATCACAGCCTGCATCAGATGATCTAACCAATTAGTGGCTTCAGTTGATTAATTGAGCGCCACATTGAGACAATAAAACAGCAGACACTTCAGCCACTGGAGGATGTTTTAATGGTGGTGCACAACCTCATGTACAGGCACATTTAGCAACCATCGCACGAGGTCAGCCAACGGTTGACAGCGTTTGACCTTATCTATTTTTGAAAGGATGGCGATTTATCTGGGGTCTTTCGGCAGCCTCCCTAGCTGTTTCTCACACTGCTTTACGGCGGCATTAAAGCCTCATCCTCCTTCTGGTGCTGCTCCAATCAGACTGCAGTCTTTGCCAACGGCATGGCTGGGAGTTGGCCGTTAGCCTGATTTCCTATGCTCCATGTTTCTCTCTGTTGTGACAGAGCACAAGGTGGAGGGTGAGGGCACGAATGCCAGGAGACTTCTTGTAAGCCGATAGAACCGCTAGGAGAATGTCATGCCGCAGACCTGATGGCAGTGCATTGTTTGCTACCATGGTAACCATGCATGCTGGGAGGGGTTAATTAAATAATAATACACAATTGTGTGTATTCCTGTCCTGTGCATAATGGAACTATAATAAGGCTCCTATCCTGTTTCCATATATTAAACTGATATTTTGCAGCAAAAAAAATACCAGCTAGGGAAAAAATTCAGTTGAAGCTTTAGCAGCTAATTGTGACCAATTCACCTACGCTTTCATTAGGTTTGCCACACATCCCGTTTAACATGGCATTGTCCTGTATTGAAAAATAAAATGCATTATTCCTTACTGAATTTTCAAGCACACCCTACTCTAATGCATACAATAACTCGCATGCAGAAAAGTATTACATCAGAATTTGCGGAAGAAAATGGCCCCTAGAATGACAGGCATGGTCACTGTCACTCCACTCAGCGTCATCGTCAATGTCGGCGAATACCTCTAGCTTAAGTCTGACCTTAAAAATGAAGTGGCTGTCTAAATACAGATCTGAATGGCAGACGAGTGGATCAGTACTCATAGATCATAGATTATTTTTTGCCCCCTATGGTGGACTTTTTGGCCTGAAGCAACATTCAGCAACTGCCGGGCAGCTTGAGAGCAGAGGATGCAGAGTGGATTTATTTTTACAGACCAAACATTATGCCCATGTTTATGATCTGATGTTTTAATCCTTAATTACTCTTATTGACTGTTTATATCAATTATATTCATGTTGGAAGTAGTAGAGGACTTTGAAATAGATGCATAAAATGCACAATTTGGTGCATAAATATTCACCAGAATGCAGAAAATAAATGATCTGAACCCCAGGCAAGTAGTCCCTTATTTTTCCACACTGAAGAGGGCAACCCTAGCTTTCACTTGATACATTTCTGCAAAAACTCTGCAGAGGGCATTAATGCATATCAACAGCTGGTGGCAGTAAATAGCTGTAGGATGCAATAAAAGAAAAGAAGATTAAAAAAGACTACTATCTGATGTAATTAAACAATACAGGTTTCAAAGAATACAAAATAAGGCTATGCAAGTGTTTTCAACAAGTTTGCTAAGTCTTACGGTCACACACAATGCATTTTGGTGAGAAACACTGAATCTGAACAAAACAGTGTTTGTTTACAATGACAACTCCACAGGGTACCTTTAATCTTCAGCGTCCCCAGTGGCGCCAGAGGATGGAATTACAGAACATTGAGAATTCACATCCCCTGTTACCCAGGAGGCAATTATCCCCCATCCCACTGGCAGAACAATACAATCAATCACCATAATTTCATTTGATCCTTTGGCTGCTGCCTGTTTATGCCAACAGAGTAATAAGTTTAATCTTTATCATACGCTTATCGAAGGCATAACAAATAGAGAGGGGCTCTCAAAAAACCTTTGATGAAATGTTATTACACAGAATGAATCATAGAGATGGGTAAAGATTCGCTTTCCAATCTAGTTACTGCCGGGGCTTGCATGGTCCCAAAAAGCATTTCATACTCTAATAAAGAGGAGTGAGGAGGAAAGCGCAAACAGGGCAGGAAGCTGAATGAAGAGCTCCACATGCCCTCAACACTCACTGTCTTCTCAGATTGACTCAGTGGACTTCAAATTGACCTCAAACTCAGAACTGGAAACTCAAATTAAATTGAGCTTAATGTTGATATCTATGCTCATTACTGTCTACAAAATAATGTACAGGAGAGAAAATCACGGCTGCGAAATAAACTGAACATCTATGTAGGCGCAAGTGTGTCAAAATTAAGTAATTTGTTTAACCAGTTGGGTTTATTTAGCTGGAGAAAAAAGTCTGTCTACACTATGTTTGTTGAAGGAATTAATGATTTTTGTATAAAGCTTGTGTTTGCTTGAGGCGCGTTAGCTAAAATGCAATTGTTAGTCTTTAGTGCAAGCCAGAGATCTCACGCTGTTTGGATATTCAAAGACCAGAATAAGATCCATTATTTAGTATTAAACGAGGCTCTTGTTTTGATGCAGTACAAATCTAACTGCCGGCAGAGTTTGAACCATAATTAACTTGGGCTGCAAATTAGATGCACTGCTTGTTGTGTGCTAATTGCTGAGGATTTATTGAAGCAAGTGTGGGAGGGGAAGAGAAAAGGAAGTGAGAGAGAGAGAAAAAGAGAGAGAGAGAGGTGTAGTTTGCTCCCAGACACATATAATGCGATTAACAGCCAGTTGCCTTTGCAGGGCAAAATTCTGGCGACAAGCAAGATTGGCTTCTTTCCAAGTGATGCTGTGAGGCCTTGCCCATGTGTAAGTGTGCATATTTTTTGCAATCAATAAGACACATTTGGTCTGATTACAATGCATTCAGTTGATAATGGCTACTATTGATGTCTAAGCAAAGGAATGTAGTGCTTTTCAATTGCACTTTTTCGCTGTAGAAGACTGATTTTAGCCATTAGATGTGGCTTGAATATCACATTACCACAAATGACCTCCACCCCTCTGTATCGACTCCATTAAGACACAAAATAACCACAATTCTTTCTATGCCAGGTTCCAAAACCTGTCGATTACTCTGCTCAGCTCTGGTAAGTGATGAAAACAAATGACTGTAGATTGCTAACAATAACCACAAGTCATTCTTACTCCATTTTATTGAGTGTATTGACTGTTCTCATCCTCATGTTCAGAATGATTGATTGCAGTGTAAGTGCAGTAGTTGTTCACGGGTGGTTCAGGTTTGCAGGGCCTATGGAGAGATACCAGGCTGAGGAGGAGCTCCTGGACCGAGGAAACAGCACCTATCTGGTTCGACACAGGAGTAAAGAGTGCACTGAATACGCCATCAGTATCAAGTAAGTAACATGAAGTCTTGTTTTTAATTTATTTCCATTCTAAATCTCGTACAGTTTCTACTTTATCAGGAATGGTGGAATAAACCAAACACAAGCAGTCAGCAGCAGTCTTGTGGGCAAAAACACCATATTGTGAGAGGCGAGTGGCAAGAATCATTCAAGCTAACAAAATGCCCACATGCCAATAACAGCTCCGTACAACAATGGTGCAGTATCTGAAAACAAACAGCTCATCAAATGTTGAAGCGGAAGGGTCGCAGCAGAAGGAGATCATGCTGTGTTCCACTCATGTCAATGGAAAACAAGAAGTTATAGTGACTATATAATCATCAACAGCCACAATGGAAAAAGTGTTCTTGTTCTGATGAATCACAGCTGATACTAAGATGCAGATGGTGGGGGACAGAATTTAGTTTAAAAGGTTGTCTCACCCAAATTGGAAAAAAATACATTTTCTCACTCAAACCCTAGTGGTGTCGAGCCAATTGTTTGGACCAGGTTTTGAGATATCTGTCTCAGAGTGCTCAGAAATGCCAAACTCAGTGTTAAATTTCATCATATTCCATTCAGTAAACATAAATGGATTATGGACCATTGTTGTTGTGGGCCATTAAATTCTCAAGGCTTTGCAGGAATCCTGTTGAATTTCGTGATTTTAAAAGTTAACAATAGACATCGTTTGAGAAATGGCATTTGGGTTTGTTAAAGAAGCTGCAGTACATTGAGTTGGCAAACATAGGCTACTCATGCAGTTACTATAGTAATATTTAGACTATTGTCTTTGTCACATGAAGTCTGCAGCAGGATGTTGTATTTGCCATAACGTTAGCTAATGAAGAAAAAGTTGTCTCATTGTCTGAGATAAACTGCTTATGACATTTTTTTTTTTTTCTTTTGTGCATTACCATTATGTGTACCGTAAGATGGATTGTGCATCAGGTTGCTAACATTATATCCCAGCTGTCGCTAAAGTTTAGCTGAGGCTGAATTGAGGTGCTACTATTTTTAGCCATGTAAACACCTGAATAGAAACAATGTAAGTGTCACATAGGTGTATTTCCATTCTTTTACCACTGTATGTGAGACAAGTGATCAGAAGATGAAAACCATCCATATTAAATTATTGAGTTACTGGTAGAAAAGATAAACAGTCCATCATCATCATCATCATAAGTCATTTCTATTTGTATTGATGTTGCTAGTGTTGTTGCTGTGCACCTTTGTCTCTGTCTCTGTCCTTCTCTCTTTACCCCTCTAACCCTCGCTCTTTCTTCCTCTCTCTCTTTCTAACCCCAACTGGTCGAGGCAGACGGCCACCCACCTAGAGCTGGGATCCGTCCGAGATTTCCGCCTCTTAAAAGGAAGTTTTTCCTTGCTGCCGCCGCCGCCAAGTGCTTGCTCGTGGTGGTAACTGTTGGGTCTCTGTAAATAATTTTATAAGGAGTATGGTATACACCTGCTCTATTTGAAAAGTGTCCTGAGATAACTTTTGTTATGAATTGGCGCTTCACAAATAAAATTTAATTGAATTGCATTGAACCTGGGTAAAGGAAGCTCAAACTTTTTTTCTTTTTTTTTTTGATATGAATATCTGACCTTTAAAGCTTAAATCCTACCTTAAGATTGTTGCCATTCATTTTAGTTTGCTGTGATGATCGGAGCCAATACATCTCAATTGAAAGCAGCATGGGGAAGAGGTGGAATTGGATTTTCTATTTTACCATCTATCTATTGTCTGTCTCTTCTGCGCAGAAACATGTTCAAGGAGAACCTGATAGCTTTGCATCATACTATTTGCTGCTCTTTGGCTATCAGTCTCATTTCAAAAGAAAGCTAGCCACACACTTGAATTGTAGATAAAACCCCCTTTCCTTTAGGCCTTACTAAATGGCTGCTTTATCTGCAAGTTGAGTGCCTCGGTATCCTTCTTTTGAAATACAGTACTGTCTATTTCACTAGCGAATATCTTTCTGGCTACATCAAAGCTTATTCAGTCTTTTAAAAATAGAAAGGACTATCGAGTCCTTCTGACCTGGCATGACAGCTCCAAGAGATTATAACGATTGAGGGTGCACTCTGAAATAGTGTTTGGATGTTAAGACTGTTTAGCCAGTGACACACCATTCCAGCCCATTTGGTTTTGGTGGACTCATACCGTCCCTCATTCAAAGCTTTGATGTACAGGGCCAGTTTCTCAACTCTCCAATCCTAATTGCCTGTCTCACTGCTTAAGATCATTATCATGATGGCCATTTGAGATAATGGAGCTTTATACAGAGAGCTGCTACTAATCAACTGGAACTGTCTAATGTCAAACACTATGAGTCGTCAGTTTGTGTAGTGTGTATGTGTAGCCATAGGACCCTATAGGAGGAAACAAAGACTCAGCCTTCACCAAACAGGGCTCATCTGTCTCCATGTGTTATGCACCATAACTCAAAACACATAAATAATGTATTACTCACCACATAGTCATAATATATCAGTGAATTTACAACATGGCCATATTCTTCTCACCCGTTATAGGCCGCACTGGGAGATTTACAATGTGGATCTATCTCCAGTGTAACATACACATCGCCATATGGGAGACATGCAGTAGTGTGCTCACAATTGGCTTGAGAGGAAATTAACACTTGTACCTTTATTGAACAATGCATATGTATTTTCAAGGTTGGCCTGCATTACTTTTCAGCGAAATACTTCTGCTATGAATCTCACATGACATGACGTGTGTGATACAGTTGTGATACATTTTTCTATCTTGGATTTAGTGAGCAGTGTCTTCCTCTTCTAGAATAGGGGTGCTTCATAAAAAAAAATCAGAAATCCCCAGAATCAACTGCAATATTTATGTTAAACTTATTCCAAAATACACATTTATTATTATAAAAAAAAAAAAACAAGTGTAATGTGTTTTAACATTATAGTGTCTTTGTCAAAACTTAAATAATATAGACATCTGCTCTTCTACCTCTTAGCAACTGATTAGAACCAGGTGCGGAGAGCAACTTACTAGACAGAAAAAGATAGTGTCAGCTAATGTACACAATGAATCATATTTTAAGGATCAGATTTCTTTTTTTGTTTATACCTGCACTGTGTCCCAATTTCATATGACATACTACATGACATACTACAAACATGGTTGGCAATACACAGTGTGTTCAAACTGAGGAAAATACAAAATTAAGCATACTCAAAGTTGTCAGTGTGCATACTAAATCTGCTTGATTGTTGAGTGTGATGAGAGAGGGATGGACACCATTATCCTACAATGCTTTGCACAAAGGACATTGATTAGCTGCTTGGAGAACTGCCTTTTTCGTAGGAGACATTTTTACATGTCAAATCAGGACAACAACAGGTGTGATTTTATGATATTAATAGTGTCTGCCCTCCATTTAGCATTACTAGTTTCAGAACCCTGCCACTGCTGACTCACTGACAAGGCTTACTGACACACTTAAAGGGAAACAAAGCCATCATTAATGTTATTAATTACGCTTTTCCTGCTATCATTCAGAATGTTTGCTGTAAAAAAGGCCCATTATAATTATATATGGTGGTGACAGCTCCAAAACATTTTTTTTGTTGTTGTAAGTTATCACATCTTTTGTACAATTTCCTGTTAGTACAAAATGGTCTTTCTTTAAACAAACAAACAAACCATGAAACCTGGATTTAACTCATACATTATTTTTAGTTTTCTTTGTTGTGGGAGATTTATACGTTTTTTATTGGTTCAGACAGTATTTCAAAGTCAGTTCAGCATGTTCATAAGAATATACCATCTTGGTTCACAAACTGGGGTCTGTGCCCAATAAAATTCTGAGGGGTCACAAGATGATTAAAGGGAAAAAAAGGAAGGTCATACTTTCCTATTACACAAAATTATCTTTTTTTTTTCTTCGAATTTCTGGCTTTTCTTGTTCTTGCTCTTAATGCTCACAACTCATGTCCACTTGTGATGAAGGGCTACAAATAGACATTGCATATTTTTTGGAAACCACTGGTTTCTAGTATGAATTGATTTTACAGGGTGGAACTGGGTAATCTTATGATACTTTTATTATTATCTGATTTGAGTGAATTGGATGTGATTTCTTCCCCCCTTGGTAACCGACAGTCAGCTCAGACAGTCCTTCGTGATGGTTCACCATAGAGACTGGATTGATGTGGAAGCATGCGTAGTTCATTATCAACCCATGTCTCATTCATCCTTCACAGGTTCAACGATAAAGTCAAGCACATTAAGATTCTGACCAAGGATGGCTGCTTTTACATCGCTGAGACCCGGCTGTTTAAGACTGTGCTGGTAAAGGATTTAAATTTGTATGGATTTTTGTTGTTGTGTTTGAACTACTGTAGCATTAATGAGTATAATTGTTTTGACATAACACTACTTTTTTGAGATAAACCTCTGCATGCAAGTGGAAATTTAACTTTTGTGCAATGATGAAAATATGTCTTCTAGTGGTTTATTTCTACATTTGTTCATGCACTAACAAAGCCCCAAGGGAAAGTTGTAAGCAACTGCCTGTTGTATTATATGGCAGTAGCTAATATTTGCTTGTTTCCAGTACTTACACTTGAAATGGGCAGATAGAACAATATATTGTGGTTAGTTGACCGGCTCAGGAACACTGAGCTAAGCACTGGTTGCTGTTGCATTGTCAAGCAAGCAGCTCCTTTATAACCCTTTGTAACCAACCACTTAATTTCTATAAATTTGTACATAGTACCATCTAGATTCACCCTGGCTTATCGTTATGGGTGTGTTTTATTATTGTGCTTGTTTCACACAGGACTTGGTGGAATACTACAAGCAGTACTCTTTGAAGGAGGGTTTCAGCAGTCTTGACACCACTCTGCAGATCCCCTATAGGGAACTTTCCAATGGAAACATGCCCAGGGCCATTACCAGGGCTGGCAGTGGTGAGTGTGCTTCACAAACATCCAGGTTCCCTTACTGAG
>NW_023339796.1:6548546-6588643 GCF_004916995.1 Morone saxatilis | reverse complement strand
AGTTCAGATCGGATCTTGAAATTGAAAGTAATTCTGAGCATTTGCTTTTACCTGTTTGGGGTACCAGTGGGGTGGGTTTTATACAACACTCCAGTTCAGATAAAGTAATGTGAGTTGTTTTAGACCTGCTTGTAAAGTCAAATGTAAACTGACTGTATATTTCCCAGGTCATCTAATATAAATAATAAAATAAGATGAGGGTAGAAACAGTTTGCTGAATCAGTACCTCACTTGCTATATTTTGCTATTACTTGTCAGATAATGTATGCCCTCACCTTGAAGAACTGTAGAAACATGTCCCAGTTTACATTACAAAATCATGCTGACAGATCATTTGCTTGGTTATTAGACACTCAAGTTAAAACTGTGTCTTGATACTCGAGGCAGTCCTATCTTTTACGTGTGAGACATGCTAGAAATATTTAGCACAGCATAATGAGCTAACACAATTCCCTGCGGAACAGCACAGGGGGGAAGACAGCAGCAGCTTTCCTTGGGAAACCTGCCTCTTCAGATTATTTGATTGATCTTCTTTTTTGTTATTATCATAATGGTGTCAAATGCAGCATTGTAGCATAGGTATAAGGTCATTTATATTTGACTACATACACAAGACCTTATCTCTTAAATTTCATTCTGAGGTAAGGAAAACAAAACAATTCTTATTTTCAGGTGAGTATAAGGAAAACATATCTAATAAATATTATATTCCATTCCTTTCAATAGATCCTCCTAAATGTTACACACTTTAAGCAACAACCTTAACCTTTTCAACTAACCAAGAGTTAGATGAGAAGAATGATACCATGTATTCCATGTGCTCCAGTTTATATGCTAAGCTACACCATGGCTTTAGCTTCGTATTTAGCACACAGATACAAGAGTGGTATCAAGAAAACAAATAAGTTGAAATATTAAATAATAAATGTTGAACTATTCCTTTAAAAATGGGTCAAACTGTACATTTATAGCTGGCTGAGATCCATTACAACCTAGACCATGTCCAGATGGTATCTAGCTGAGCCAATCATATTCTGCATTTGCACCTTGAATTAATATGTTTTTCCCTACCCAGATACAGATGGCATGTTATTACCAGGTGTAAATGGGGTAAAAGAGAGGCACAGAGTATAAAGGGAAGGTATGGGGTAAGAGAGACAGAGGGAGAGCAAAAGAAAAAAGAGGGAGTGAAAGAGACAGTGAGTGAAAGAAATAGAAAGGAGCCTCGGCAGCTCACCAGGCTTGGCAGAGAGGTCCCAGTTAGGGCCCAATGCCCCAGGCAAGCACCAGGAGCCTGCTACTCCAAACGTCACACTCTGCACGCTGCTCAGCTCCGAGATGGTTTCACAATTTTCCTGACAGGACATGACATTTCACTTGGGCTGGCAGCGGAGAAAACTGTGTGACAGCCGCCTGCTGACATACTCCTGGGGGATACCCCTGGTCCAACTGAGGGACTGCGCCTGTTTCCACAAAACTGGGAAAAGTTTGCAAATATGATCTGATGCAAAAGAGCAGAAAGCAGCTGGAGGTAAACTGTCTCAACTTAAAGGGAGGTGTACGTGTAAACAACCACAGCCGCTGCAACTGAGGCAACTAAGGCAACCGAGGCAAGCAGACGAACGCTGGAACAAAGTCAAAGTTAGCCCTTTGTGCCTGTTCGGATGTAAAATTCTGCTACACCCTTGTCCCTCTGCCTCCTTTGGCAGCATCGGTCTCCCAGCGCATCAGGCTTCAAAGCAGCTCTGCAAGAGGTGTGTTTGTGCATTGCTGCCATTCACTGCGCTTCTCTCTGTGAGAAAGCCTTGACAGACCTGCCGTTGCCTCAGTGCATTCTGGGACAGATTATTATTGCCTTAAGTCGTCCACCCCCATAGACAGACTTAGTGTGGGCACCGCGTTCTCTGTCTGGTAAACAGCCTCGGTTGAAAGACAGATGTCATGCCAAAACAAAAAAAAAACACACACAAAATGGTTTGAATCTCAGAACAGACACCTCATAGCAAAGAAACAGAATGCAGGTCTGAGTAAACAATCACACTATGCAGAACTGCTGAAAAACCATCAAAACTCTAGAGTAATTTGTTTGGAAAAACCCCAGCCAGCATCGTTAATTAAGTATGATTGAGTGTTTTTTGCCTGCATGTGTGAATGTTAGGGCTGGGAAATAATTACAAATCAAATCTTTTATTGTCTGCCAGGCAGATAATTTTGTAGTAAAGGGTTATCTGTATACAATTCTAAAATTAATCATTATGAGTGAGTAGTATTCAAAATCCAAAAAAGAATTTATTAGAGAAAAATATTACAGGATATTTTGTTTTACTCTTCTAGTGTGCTATATGGTTGTACTTACAGCAGATGTATATTTAGATATGCACACGTACAGTATGTGCGGTATATACAGTAATACGTATACTTGTTTGTGTGCACTGTGGTCAAACAAACAGACACATATTAGCCTCCATTTACTTATCCCTGTGGGGGAGACAAAGAAGGCATGGAGCCATATTGTTGTCATGACAGGAGGTGGATTTCTCAGTGTGAGGGTCTAATGGCTCAGATGGGATTTCATATGGGAGCGGAAGTCGTCAGCCTTGCAGCTTGGATTCCCAGCCGTTGCCTTGTCAGGGCGCCGTGCTGTGCCCAGACGTATACTAACCCCCATGCTGCTGCTTTGGCTCACCTTATCTGAAGCTCAAAAGGTTGTTATTGCTGATTATTATGCAGTGTGACCTGGGGAAGGTTCTAGAAGCTACAATACATGGAAAAGGTTTGTAGACAGTTGAACATCTGATCTTTACCCCCATATGTGATTGTTGAACATCTCATTCAAAAAGCATGGGCAACAATATGCTGCTACAACGGGCTCAACCCTTCTGGGGAAAGCTCTCCCCAAGAGTTTGAAACTTGGCTGCAGGGATTTGTTCCAACTCAGTCACAAGAGCATCTGTGAGGCCAGTTACTGCTGTTGAGCAATAAGCACATTCAGACCGAAAACTGTTATGTGTCAACACAACACAATTGCATGTTGCTTCAGGTATACCGGTGGGTAGGTAATTGCCTGACTCCAGCAGCTTTGTCATTATTGGGGGACGATTAGGAATGTGAAAATTGTAGCTACTCAGAATCAATTAATGTTACATACCAATAGTAGCGTTGTTTGACTGGGAGATTATCAATATTTTGGTACTGACCAGTCAGGAACCAGTACCAATTTAGTACCGGTTCTTGATACCCAAAAAATAAATGCCAACTGTATTTAAAATATGATCAAGGAAGTCCAGTTGGAGTAACAGATCAATGAGTATGAAGGTTTATCAGAAGCTAAAACACAAAATCAGTGCAATGATTGCAAGGTAAACATAAATATGCCGTCCACATTAGGCAATCTACCAGGAATGTGTGCTTGCAGGATCACAGGTTTATGATGTAGTCGTTCACTGATAGGGGTTTTTCAATGGCTGATGCCAATATTTAGAAAGCAGGGCGACTGATGGTGCCTGCTATAGAATGCCGATATCAGAAGAAAGTCATGTATATTTAAGAAACTGAAAAATACATTGGTTTATGCTGTGGATTTCAGAATTGGACTGGTTAAAGGGAGAACAGGGTATGTCAGAAGCGACGTCATTAAACTGCATTATTATAACATAATATATATTTAGAGCTAGCCAGTGACGGTTTTAGATTAGATTTGCTGTCATTTAGGATGGGAGAAAAGTCTTAACATTTTGAAAAGCAGCAGGATGCATGAGAGTTATAATACAGGGCTGCAAACAAACTTTTTCACCACCTTCACAAAACTCACAAAGGGAAGTGTTAACATTGTTCCACAGCAGCCACGCTGACAAGGCTTCCTGCAGATGTGTCTGCATTCTTTTTTTTGTTTATTGGCCTTGTGAGTGCAGGCATCGGCCAAAACAATTATCTCAAAATGCCACATAATCAGCCCAATTAATTGGCCAATTATATAGTTGGATGGGCCAGGGGTCAGAGCTCCATGCATGCCAGTCAAGTTCTTCACCACAAATTTCAATGGGCTTTGTTCAGGGGGCACATTGTTGTGTCTGGAAAGGGCTCTTTTCAAACTGTTTCCAAGAAGTTAGAAGGAACACTATTGTCTAAAAATTGTATGCTGTAGCATTATGGGTACCCGCATACCTTTGGACATGTTCTTAAGTATTTATGTTGATTACTCAATACCCGTCCTTTATTGTTCAGTATTATATAAAAATCCTGTCCCAGGTAAAAGGACACATTGTATGATGCTTTCACTGCTTTCCCTCCTCTCTCACTCTTATATTCTTTCCATCCTAGCTTTTTCCTTGTTCTTTGACTTTGCAAACATTTCTTTTCTCTCTCTCCCTCTCCTTTACCCTCTCTCACACTCTCTTTCTGTCAAACTTATGTTTACTTTGCTTATGTTCTCTCTTTGCTCCCACTACGGCCTGAACCCCCCATCACTCGCTCCGTTTCTCTGTAGTTCCTCCTGACGGCTGCAGCTTTGTTCCTCCCTCCTCCTCGCCTTTCTGGTCAGGTACAGGTACAGCTTTTCTAATTTCTTTGTCTCTCCCTTGCTAGATAACCACATTTCCTGGTTTCCAAAGACGAACTGTCTTGTTTTGCGTATCTCTGTTAAGTAATATAGTCTAATGATGCCTCTTTTACGTCATATTGTGCAGACCATATGTGTTGACTTGTGGGAAAAAATCCTTCACGTCAGCCTTCTGTAAATCCAAATTAGAAATATTGTGAATTCCTGACAGCTATGATATCTCCCACTTGGCAAAAGTGCACTACAGACAAACGAGTAGCAAAGAGCTGCATAGCCATCATTGCTGACATTTACATTTAACTACAATTCAAGCTAATTAAAAGGTGACATACACCTTTGTTTGCGTGGTTTCACTTGTCAATCAAACTCAACAAATATGTAACACAATAAAAATAATATATTTAGATGTGACTACAAGGCCGGCAAAGGCAGTAAGCATCTTGGTGTAAAGTCTCAATGGTATAGGGAGAAGTCTATTCTGCCAACATGGCATGAATCCAGCATGATAGTCTATTAGGATTAACTTTATTTGTGTCTGTCTTCTTTTGCACTTATGTGCATGAGCATATATATATGCATGCATATATGTGTGGACTGAGCATATGTGCTGGCATGATGTGCCTGTGTGTGAATGGGAATAAATGTATTCCTTTAATCCAGCATATCTTCCCTTTTGTGTCACGTAGTATTTCCAAAGATAAGGTAAACAAACCAATGCACACCTGTGCTCACATGTGCCCTGACCTGTATGTGTAGGAATGACCTTGTATAATCTGAAGCGTTGATGCAATGGGTGAGCTGTGTTGAGCATTAAATCAACACATGACCACGATAACCCATGACCTGTCATCTCCACTGTGTGTTTGGCACAGCTGTGCATATATCAGCTGTGTATATACACTTTGTATGACTCAGGCCCAACAGACAAGGCTCTTTGCTGCCTTATCATGCCTTTAAAAAAGCTGTAGTCATTTTACTGTGGATAGTACCTGTAATAAGTGTGTTTCATCTACAATAGTTCAAATTAACATAATGATAATATACCGTTTTATATTAATCAGAGGTAGATTAACTGAGTTCAGTTTTCCTAATTTGCCCTCTCATTTCTTTGTAGTCCCCAAAATCTTGTTAGTAGAGTTGGTACTGTAGTTTGACAAAATCCTAACATAGTCCAAACCTGCACTTCTTTGGAAGACCTTGAGCTAACATTTTTCTTGTTTTATTATAACAAAGTATATTTAAAAAATATATATATAATCAGTTTGAGGTAAAAGTTAAACGTTAGTCACTCCCAAGATGAAAAACTTAAGAGTTAAGAGGATCACTTTTAGAAAGCCCAGGATTCCTGAGGAGAAAGTGGTTTCAAGTGGCTGACACAGGCTTCAGATTAGATTGTGCAGAATGAGAGATATATTTTGTACTTCAAAGTTAGTGAGTATTTAACTTAGTAAGTTTTAACACCAGGTCAAAACTTTATGGCTAGACCGTGTATGGTCAGTGATAGTGTTATCTTGTTCATAAGGTGTACTAAGGTAGACATGGTTAAGCTATGTCTGAATCAAACAATTCAGTTGCGAGAACAATACTTTCCACTCATATCTTAAGAGATTTGATTTGAAAGAGAATTTAATTTAAGTATAGTATATTCTAGTAATCTATTTAAGGTCCAGTGTGCAACATTTAAGAGGATCCATTGGCAGAAATGGAATACAATGTTCATGGATATGTTTTCATTAGTGTAAAGTCACCTGACTACAGGAATTATTGTGTTATTATTATTATCCTAGAATGA
The DNA here is from genome assembly GCF_004916995.1 of Morone saxatilis. NCBI lineage: Eukaryota > Metazoa > Chordata > Actinopteri > Moronidae > Morone > Morone saxatilis. Next base: position 6,582,293 of record NW_023339796.1, on the reverse strand, counting down.
ATAGGTCATAGTTTCTCCTACACAGTTTACAGCCTGTTCTCATTCTCAGATCACAAAATACAGATGTGACCAATGTTCACCTAGTTGCAATCTGCATGATGAAATATAAAAATCTGCCCATCCACTATATTTATTAGAAACAGTATCACTTTTGTTTGTGATTGTGTTTTTAAAATGATGTATCTTTTCCACATGTGCCAGTTGTGTTTAAACAGAGAGTGAGAGACAAGCAGACACACACACACACACACACAGGGAAGAAGCCCCTCCTCACGATCATCACAATCATCACCAGATAGCCCTTTTAAGAAGAAGCAACGCCCCACTTGTCCATGAACACATGATTCATGAGGCTATTGTAAAGATTAGCTGTACGTATGTGTGATTAGAAAAGGCCAGAAGAGCAGAATCACTTGTTGACCAGTGCAGAGAAATGGGCTTCTGGTGGGCCTGGCTCATTTGTGCCTATTCATTTTGAAAGAGCAGTGGCCAATAAAGGAACTCCAACACTCACTGAGTTACTTATGGACACTCACGTTTTTACATCCAAAAATATTTAGGTTGCACTACCAAGAGGAAACTAAATCCCTCTATCTCTGAGAGTAATATTTGTGAAATTTAGTGGAGATGACTCTCAATTATAAGACAAGATATCTTTGTCTCAGTGTTTTCTCCTAGGGTGGTAGGTATTGCAGTGGCGCGCTATGACTTCTGCTCCAGAGACACACGGGAGCTATCCCTGCAGCTGGGAGACATTATCAAGATCTACACCAAGATGTCCAATGGGTGGTGGAAGGGAGAGGTTGACGGCATGGTAGGTCTCCTATAGAACCCTTACACTTTGGCAAAATCCAGTACACGTTTTAGTTTATCTTGACCTTGGTGTTTCTTGTGTATGTTTTCTGTGCTTTTATCATATACAGTGGTAGCTAGAATTTATTTACACGTCTATCATACATGTGCCTGGGTGGTGCAGGGGTAAAATAACTGTTATTAACTGAGATACACATAATTGAGAGCATTTGGTGGTTGGAAGCCAATGAGGGATCATGTTTCATGTTTTTTGACCATAGCATCTCCATGTAGGTTGTTTTGATCTTGGCGGGGAGGGAAGGGCTAGTTTGAAACTCTCTGTGTGCTCGGTGAAGCTCCCTACTGCCACGTGTGGGCCAGGCGGGGATGCTGTCTTATATTTGTGCAGTTGAGTGCTGCTGCCTGAAATTATTCCTGTTTTGCTGTTCCTCAGGTGGGCTGGTTTCCCTCTACCTACGTGGAAGAGGAGGACTGACTGCTGGATGAATGACGTCTATTCAGCGTCCATTCAAAGCTGACCACCTCCAGTGAGTGCCATGCTGCTCAGCCACTCTCTGTGCCCTGCAAGTCAGATCTCTTTGATAAAACCCAGAGATTCGGACTTAAGAGGAAGCGGCGGTGCCCTAAGAAACCTTCTCCTGCCCTCTGACAGACTCACACACAGAGCAGATGTCAAATCACAGATTCCAGGAGCATCACGCCATATCTCACCTCTCTGTGGCCCTGTCTGCCCCCGCGGCCCACTGGGAAGTGCATGTGCTGTGCTCAGATAACTCTTCCTCCTCCCTTCCTGCTCACCTTGTCTTATTATTGATGACTCCATTGGCTGGTGTGAGACTTGTCTTCACTGTCATCATGTTTCAGTACCAGCGAGGCTCAGTCACCCAACTGGAACACAGATCCTGCTGACAGCGCAACGCCCAGGTACTCCACCAAATTGAAATGCAGGAGCTGAGGCGCTTCAACTGTTGTTGGAACACTATAGCCCTCTTTGCTGTTCGGACCTTCATGTTGGACTGTCTGTCTAAGATCCATTATATTTTAAATTTTTAATTACTGGACTGATATAAACTGTGATATTTAAATGCAATTGTTGAAACGTGGTTTGAGACTGTTTAAAAAAAAAGAATGGAAAGATTTCAGCATAAATGACGATGTCATTCTCATGTAATGTGTTTGCAGTCTATAATGACTATTAGTCTTACAGAACGAGAAGAAGAGAAGTGATTTGGCCAAAGAAAAACAACATAATAATGTGGTTGTGGAATCCCCCTCTGATGAAGCTATGTCTCTAAGCTTTGATTTCTATTCCATTATCATTTCTTTTAAATTATTATTTATTTGAATCACCACCTCACCTTTAAGCACCATCTTCACAAAACATTGGGTTGGTGCCAAAATATCAAAACTAGCATACCCTTTTATTTTTCTCACACAGATGTAAAGCAATCGTTATTTATATTTTTGGGAAATACACTTATTCACTCTCTTGCTGAAAAGAAAATGATAATACTGTAGTACTCTCAAACATGTACTAAGGTATCACACCAGTGAATTTAAATAAATTAAAAGGCCTTTATTTGTATTGGCATTTTTTTTAGGTTATGAAAAGCTGACTTTTTATCTTTTTTCTCGTCTTACCAGTATATAAGGTAATTCAAATTAGTTCAACCTTAAACATCTACAGCAGTAAAATGCAATATACATATTAAAGCAGCAGTACTATTAATCCAAAAACATTATGTATACTGTAATAGCAAACCACTGATTGGGAGCATTTTACAGCAGAATGAGTACTGATCATACTTACATACTTTTACAAGACCTTTACTTGTAGTGGAATATATGTAATATGTGGAAAGTATGTAAAGGATCTTAATACTTCTTCCACCACTGCTCACCTCTGTAGCTACCCTCTGAAGTTCTCCAGGACCCAGTGTGTTTCTTGCCCACCTGCTGCTGAAATACACTGCTGCTATGTTCTCTACAGGGAGTGTATTGTCTTCCTCTGTCTTTATTGCTCAATTATGATATCAGGCTGATCAGGTCCAAAATAGAGAGAGCTTTTTTTTGTAATGTTCTTCTCTCAGAAGTAGGGCTGTCTCCAACTAAAGGTTTTCCTAGTTGAGTAGTCGTCAAACGTTTATGTTTTATATTTAATTATATAAATACATTTTAACGGCTACCTGTCAAATGATAATGGAAAAAGCGGGAATGATTCTGAATGTGTTACAACAACCAGCAAGGAAACTGAACATTCACTTAATTTATTAACACAGTATAACATCACACAAGTCTTGGTGTTCACAACAGGGAATAACTAACTTCCAACTTCACAATCGATGTTGGTGTCCGAGGCTGTGTTCAGTCCTGGTGTCATGGCCACTGGTAGGCTGCTGAGCCTGGCTCCGTTGCCCCACTCTGGCTAAGCTGCTCATTCTGGCCCCCCCTGCAGTCCAAAGCTGTGGTGTTATCCCCCCGTATTCTGAGTTCGCAGTCTGGGTACAGTCAGCTAACAGGACCACTAACTAGCTAGATTCAGCAGCTCGTACAGTTAGGACATACAGCAGTGCTGTTACAAGAGAAAAGGTCTGTTTTGCAACAGTTGTCCCAGTGACAAGGCACAGCTTCCGTTTGACACTGTTTTTGTTTTTGTCTTCCTGTGAATATCCGACTGATGAAAAGAGCGTCAACTAAGACTCAACTAACAGTTTACTCAACTATCATGGGAGAGCCCTAGAAAGAAGGCATTGATTTTAATGACAACTATATTTTCTGTCTCCATTCGTGCTAGCTAAATTACACTCTTCATCTGTTTCACAGGGCTTCTCCAACTCTGTTCTCAACAACCCACACTAGCGCATCAGATGTACCACAAACGACTTGTTCTCTGCTGCGACCCAGTGCCCCTGTTTCTTGTAAAACTTATAGGAAGTCAGTAAGCAAAGATTTTGCGCCCCACACCATAACTACGTGACATTTCTAATCTACATTTTATTGCAGATTATACATTTTTACTCACCAACTATAAGATATTTACCATGCTCATTTTAAATGTACATATATATAAAAAATCTGGCTACCAGCACCTCTAAAAGTCAATTAACATGTCATATATTGTTTAATCTCTAAAAAATCTAATTGTTAAAGAAAATTTGTAGTGCAGGACTATTTCTTTGCCGAGAGCAGTGACTTCCTGGAACCTCTGCTGGTTGCCTGGCAACCTCACAGCGATGACGAGAAAAGAAAGGAATTAGTGAGCTTCAGAGGAATCCACCTACCATGGTGGATTTTGTTACGTTCAGATAGAACCAGTCTAGCTGTTTTCCCTGTTTTCTATATGCTAAGCTAAACTAACTGGCTTTAGCTTAGAGGACAGATATAAAAGCGGTATTTTCTCATTTAACTCTTGTCAAGAAAGTGAATAATCCTATTTCTAAAAATATTGATTTAAGCCAAAATAGACTACAGTTACAGCTAAATAGTGAATATGGTGAATCATCGAGAGTATAAAGGAACACACACTTTAATAATGCTTCACAATGTTTAATGGCACTATAGGAGAAATATCATGCCCAGTTCTCATGTTTGGCTTTAGACATATGAAGTCATCAAAGAGACGAAATATGTACAAAAGGAATTACAAACCAAATAAGTTTTAAAAGTTAATGTGTTGTCGGTATATACTTCGCTGTGAGCTCCTTCATCTTTTGATCATTCACTGTGGAAACTGGAGAGCCCTTTTACATTCCATGGATTTTTGTGTTTACCTCAACTCTTTTTGGTTTGAGAATGAATGATTCAAGGGTGATGTAACAGCTGTTCACTGTAGAGAAAGGTAGCACTAGGGTGTTAAGTGATGCTGTTTTCCTTCAAACGTTAACACCCCGCTAACCATGTGTGTGACATCAATATTTAATAAAAGCATACTCTTTGAATTGTATTTCTGAAATTTGATAGGCTATTTTTCCCTCTTCAGACAAATGTTACATTGCAGGAACAAAGCCTTTGCAGTTGCATCATAACTCATAGCCGTGTCTGGCACGGTTGTGGAGGTGCAGTGGAAAACTGCCAGTGCTCAAATAGTGGCTAAACAGAAAACAGTTGTGGTGTAGAAACATGTAAGCTCAGTGAAGGTCCACGTTTTCTTCCTAAATGTGTGCATCACTGAAACAGTGTTTCATAATTTTGCCCATACAGAAAGTTCAGTGTCATTATCCCTTTAGCACTGCTTTCTTGTTTTTGCATTTTAGGTAGTGCAGAGAATAACAGTAACCTAGTGTACTGATCTGACAACAGGGCATCTAATGGGTCAGATGGACGGCAAATTGAATTAATGTCCCCCACCGTAGTTTTGAATTACAAGAAATCATTACAGATCGAAAATGATTGTTGCCAGCAAGCCCAAAATAATCTAATGTAATAAGACATATCATGTAGTGCAGGGTAAAAACTGTATCATATCATGTGTACAATGACTTATCTCTATATTTGCTGGACAGTTTTTAATCTCCTCAAATTTCCACAACTATCTATCTAGCCCATGTTGACGTGTCATTCTGCTTGCCACTGTACAGCAGCTAACATTTGTTGTTTTACACACACAATCCATACCAATTATAGACAAGTGTTGGTTTACGCCTATATAAGAAATAACGTTAGATAAACATTTCTTTTGGCTGTATCCAAATAAGATCTTTATGAGCACACTTGAATACCAAATGGCACACTGGTAAATATGCAAACAAGGATGCCCTTAGGGAGAGAATGTCATTGTTCATCATTCCCCCTGGCAGTTATGTTTTATCATATTTTCCAGTTGATAAATTATTTGTTGAAATACAGATTTTGATTTTAAAATTCCATGGTATTCCTGGTTATGTTTTGTGTCTTCTTCAAGTCTATTTCTAAATTAAAATCTCTTGCCAGTAGCTATTAATTTCTGAATAGTAGATTCAGCAGATGCTACAATTATTTAATGTGATTAAACCCTTTGACTTGTTAGTCAATGCATGTAGCTAGTTATTGTCAAAATATGTATATAACATTATTATACATACAGCTTTTTCCCCCTGCAGTGTTCTGGTCTGAATGCATTTTCTTTATTACTGTGCTGTTTGGCATCTGTTATGCTCTTTCTACTGTTTTATACACTTTATACAATGAATTATTACCTTTTGTATTTTATGGATTTTAAAATCCGAGATTCAACAGAAATACACTGTCAAATATGAGAATGCATTTATACCCCACAATATCAGTATTCTTGTAATGTAAACACATCCTCAGGCTTACTTTCCCCCCACTGCTCTGCAGCCTCTCTAATGACCAAACTCAGCAGAGGGAGGGCTCTGCTGTGCTAACAGTAACCCTCCCGTCACAAAGAGGCAGAAAGAATGGCTCCCCTAATACTCTTCCTCTCCTTAATCTGCCTGTTCCTGTCTTAGCCAAAGAGATGAAAGGCGACGACAGAGAAGTTGGACAGAAGCCAGAGAGAGAGAAATGAGTGTACAAGGTTGCACTGAGTAGATAGTACAGAGAGAAAGAGGATGCTGTGTATGGGTATGTGTGTGCTTTAGAGAGAGAGACAAAAGGCAGACAGAGAGAGAGAGGGAAGCCATGCATCATCTTCATCTGTCTGAATGAGCTCCTTAACCCCTGGTCTTTGCCAGTCAGCCCCTCTGGATCTCGATATGGGGTTAAACAGGGATTTAGTAAAAGCTGAAGCTGCCCTCAAATACGGTGAGCTCTTGGTTCCTCTCAAAAGGGCTCGACTCTCCGAAAGACTTTATCTGTAAGATTTATATTCAACTGCTGACTTGTGACCATCAACCCCTCTTACAAAATCATAAAACTACAACTACAGAGTTTTTTGTATTCAGACAAGACATAAAAAGCTGCCTTGGAAGAGAAAAAGAGAAATGTAGAAAAAAGATATCCACTCCTGTTACAAAACCCATAGAAGCTGTTGAAGCTGACATTTACTATTTAATGACCACATTGACATGATGCCATAAAATCAGAATTTGACTTAATAAAAGGTGACTCAACCGGACACTTAGCCAATAAATAAAACATCCTATTGATTAAAATCTGCATATCTTCCCAGATTCTTCTCACCTAACCTCACCTTTATAGTGCCTCCACTGGGACATTTAACTGCCCTCATGCAAAAAAACAACAGTATTGATTAAAACACCCATGGTTACAGCTTTCCAATCCTGAAAAAAGTCACTTTTACATTCAGAAACACAGGCAGAAGCGGCAGGCTGTTACATACAGCAGCAAAAAGTCTTATGTATGGGACGACTGGATTGATGTACAAGTGTTCATGTCCTGCTCCTATCAACAGTTAATATTGCTTTATTTTAACCACAACTACGGTGTTTCCCTATTCCGAGTCAAGCTGTTTTTAAATGAGGAGAGACTGTGAATTGTCACAGGCTAAGGTCTTTCATCCAACTCAACCAGCAGGTAAACTTTATCACGTATGCGGTGAAATAAAAGTTATTCTTTTCCTTTACCATCATTATCAGGTCAGAAATTCACTTTTTTCCAACACATTGGTTAACAGAATGATCAAATAGCTGCAAAACTAATTAAATTCCTGTGTGTGTCAATTGCCTTTTGTGTTTAGTTTGTGTAATAAGTAAATACTGGCATGCTAGTGCAATAAACCAACATGGTGAACATGGTAAGCATTAACTGCTAAATATCAGCATAGTGGCATGCTGTTTTTAGCGTTTCATTCAAAGCAACCCTATCCTAAAGTACAGCCTCCCAGAGCTTCCAGCGTGGTTGAGGATGCTTATTCATTCTAATTATTAATAGAAATACAATTAAATAAGAACATCCTGGAATTGAAATACAGAAAAAGAAGGAATGAGGAAAATAAGGTAAGGACACGACCACCCTCCTCCCTCCTACCCTGGATAGTGTTGCTAAGTCTGAGGACTCTATCAGTGCTTCCCAGCAATTAAGATCTCACAGATCAAAGCAGTCTAAATGAGCTAATCCTCAGAGAACTGCTGCTCTCCTTCCTCTGTCTATCTCTCTCTTTCCCTCTCTATCTCTCCCTCATCCTAGTTGCTTCCTCTTGACTCATGGCTCCATGTGCTGACTGCGCTTTGATGCTTGACAGCGGTGGGCCTCCTAAATGTAACATGGTGAGTAAATGTGCATTAATGGGTAACACTTTCATATCCTTAATGCCAATTTGCACAGGCTGGGGAGCATGTTTTCAAAGGTCTTAAGACATAATTGGTGATCATGAATCAGAAGCTACTCTATCTGATGGCCACATGCAGCGCAGCCGAGTGCCGAAGCCTAACACAAACTTATGACTATATCAGCAGAAAGACATTTTGTACAACGTTTGATAACAAGCAATACTAATATATCTTGGCCCGCATTAAAACTTATGGTGCAACAAGCCTCTTCCAAGTGTGGTGAGCTGGAACCAGCACTGGCGTGAAGCCGAGTGACAGCTTTGAGGTCAATAGTTGTTCAAAGGAGCGTGACGCTGCTAGCTGCTTAGCAGGTCGGTCATTTTCATAGAAAAAGCAGAGCATCTGCCTGTGTCTCCTGCGGACAGGTTTAACGAGGTGGCGCTGCTCGTCATGGGGGCCGCATTGGCAAGGCCTGTCTGTCTCTAACCTCTCCTGCTCCTTCTCTCTCTCCTTTTCTCCAATCCTTTTCTCCAGGTCTGCCAAACAGGGGTGTTCGTGTTTACTGGTGCCTCTTTTCATCAGGGAACTATTGTTTCATGGCGTGCTTTTGTGATGAAGGCTTCTGTCTTCCCTCCTTTATTTCTCCCCACTGTAACTTGAATCTCTTTGCTTTTGTGTGCCCGTTGTCTACCCGTAAACTACCTCTTCTTGTGTCCCTGCCAGTCTGCCTCTCTGACTTTCTTTTTGTGTGTCCGTTTCTCCTCTAACTGCATCTTTGTAGCAGCTATTTGTTTAGGGATTTCCTGCCATCGCCACCACCTGTGCCTCTTTTTTCCAACACATGAGATAACAGTCAAGGATTAACCAATATCATCGTCAACACTGGTTTGTAATGTGTGGAACAAATACTTTTTCTTTGAAAAAACAAAAAAACAAATGACTTGTTTTTACTGAAGACATAGTAACCTGATGAACTGGACAGTGTGCAACACACACTGTTATTATATGGCTATGCTGGCATCTTGACCTATGCTATTTTGGGTTGACACATCAGGATGTATTATCATCCTGTTGCTGAGCCTTATTCCATGTCGACACTTCAAATAAGCAGCAATTGCATAACATCTACTCCATTCTGTCTACTGAACCATTACATTTGTCTCTGTCCTTATGATGCGTGTGCTGTGTGCTACGTGATTCAATTGACAAGTGTCGAATGATTTGACAATCCACTGTGCTAGCAACTGAGTGTTGCCCTTCGTTTATTTATTTATTTTTTTTTGGCCTTTTGTTGGCTTTATTTTATAGAGACAGCTGTAGAGAGACAGGAAAGGCGGGTGGAGAGAGAGGGGGATGACACGCAGCGAAGGGCCGCAGGTTGGATTCGAACCGCTGCAGCAACTCAGTATAGGGGTCGCCAGCTCTACCGACTGAGCTAACCGGGCGCCCCCCCTTCGTTTTTTAATGTTGTGAGTACTGCCACTGCTATCCTCCTATTTCACCTCCACTGTAAGGTGGAAACAGAAATTTCAGACTTCATAGATGTCTCAAAACCTGGACAGAGGAAACCAAAACTATGCGCATAGTTAGATAAGTGAGTGTTTTGTGTTGAGTGAACATACTGCTTTTGCACTGTGAACACAGGTAAAGAGCTCCCAAAGGGGTAAAATACTGCATTAGGAATGAATCATTGACACTCCCATTTGCAAAATATATTCATGCTTTCTAAATCTTAACTGTATGTGTTATTTTTTTATCAATGCAGTTTGTGGTTATGGCTCAGTGTATCCCTGCCCTCTTCTGTTAACATTTTATTGAATCAAAATGAAAAGTGCAAATGATTTGAGCCTAAACTGAAATACTTACTTAGTATCCTTTCTGGTCCTCATTGTGTGGACGTATTAGGCAAACCCAACGTCTCTGATGCCTACTTTAAGAAAGATAGAACAAAAATACTAAATGTTAAAATTGACCAAGGTATGCATTTTTAGGTTTATTTTGTAGATTGCGATGTGCAATGTGCTTTGGAACAGGTTATAATCTTTTACAAATTCTACAGGTTTATGGTTAGGTACATGTTATTTTTGTTTTCCCAGTCAGGGGTGTTTATATAAAACACACAAACCCCACATCCCAACGAGCTGTGAAAAAATGAAGATAAACCGTTTTCTTCGAAGCTCTGGAACAGACTGTGAATCGTATCTTTTATTTATGGACGGATTCGGTGTGATACATAAATAATTTCTTCAACAGGGTATCGGGGGCTTGCGGTGCCAATCCCAGCCGGGGTTGATTTGCAATTTAGGTGTGGCACTGAAGGCCAGAAGTGCTGGATTTGGCATTGAGAAAAAATAGACAAGAGCTGTGATCGTGTGTGACACTGAATAGGATTACCATCTGTAGCCAAAGAGCCGATTGCTGCCTTAGATTGTATTAAAATGAGGGGACATCAGATTGGTTTGTGGTCGTGACAAGAAAGCAGATTTTTTTTATATGTAGCTTTTGCTTAGTGCCAGAATCTAAACAGTCCTACTTAAAGCTGCCTACGCATTTCAAATATGCCTTTAATTTCATATTTTTTTTGGCAGTTTTGTAGTGTAGATTACTTGACACAACATTGACTCCATTACATCCCACACAGTTTCAAATGAAATAGATGACTTGTGTAGTATATGTGTATTTTCCACATCTTTCTTGAACTATTAGATGGAGGCAGAGTGGAAATGTTGCTTCCTGTTTAGTCGGTTCCAAGAACTCTGAAAGAGCAGTAGGAAAAAAGGTATTTCCATTATGTTCCAGCTGAGGCAGCTTAACTTCCTCTTTGTTCTGTCTATTGATTCTAGTGTACTCTGGCTCTGTGCGCCAAGCCAGCGAACCACCCACCAGCTGTCCTTGCGATGTCAGGGATGTGAATAGGAGTTTGATAAAGCCACAGATGGCATGCTGCTCCCATCCCTCCATAAGTGCCATTCCTGATGTGTTGCCGCAAAAATGGAGTCGATACAACTTCTACCACTGGAGCTGAAAAATTGATTAGGATGAAGAGGGCGGAAGGTCCCAAGATGTTGGTGAGTCAGTGTGCCTGGCTGAATGTATAGTATGTGTTCTAAACAAGGCACGTAAGGTGCACTTTTGCATGGGTGTGTGGCTCAGGCTGTCTCATATGATTTTCAGCCTCTTTTTACTGTTTCAAAGAACATTTATCTACTACACATCTAATAAAAGTTTAATCATTATTATTTATTAAAATTGTTTATTACATAATTAAAAAATAGTGATGTTAGAATGTGATAGATGTGATGATAAAAGGTGTAACAGTGAGGAAAATTCTACCTGGTATCACTGATTTCTCCCTGTGGAGCTTTTTTTGCATTACCATATCTTTTAAATATAAGCTTGCCATATCACAGAAGACAACAAATCAAATGAAATGATACGCTTATATGCAGGTTACTGAGTGAGGCTGAAATTCACTATAAGGCCCAGCCACATCTCTATTTAAGAGGATAATTATTTTTCAGCAAAATCAATAATTTCAATGGAATTACCATGACCAGTCGCTTCTCTTGTCGGGATAATGAACATCTGCACACACTTGTTGCGTTTGGTTTAACTTGTGAACTTTGACACACAAATGAATCAGTGCCATTGATGAATAGCATGTCGTCTTGACAGTGCTGTGGAGAGGTGGAGAGGATTTTAACTCACTCTAACTACACTTTTATTTAACCCTCCTCTGATGAAGTATAAACTGCTCCAGAAAGGAATGGTTTGCAGGCAGTTATGGAACAGGAGCTGATGGTATAAAATACATATTTTGAATTAATTGAACTCATTTTGAGCAACTGAGCTGAACAAGCTTGCTAACTGACAGTTAACGCGAGTTATCATATACACAGACAGCATAGAGAAAACAGAGCAATTGTGACTCACTGACTAGCTCTAGCATCTTCCCGGGTAGCTAGCGTGCTAGAGTTTTGGCTCGATTGCCACAGCCATTAGAGTAGTCCATACGCAACCATTTAATAAAGACGACTGGAATACCTTTAGTGTGGCACTTCATAGTGTAACCAGGCCTTTAAAGTTAAAGGAATTCATCCTCAGACACATAGATTAGAGACACAAACTAAATAAAACCACAATAAAATTCAACATCTCAAATTATGCGACATCCTCTCCCAGCTGTCTTACACAGGCTATGTACTGTGCAGTAATTAGTTTTAATTTGGTGCTCGCAATCATTTTGCAAGACTAGGTGTAACTTTGTGGAGATTTGCAACAGATCTTTCTGAACAGGCAAACAAACAAACTGACTAGCAAATAAATAAATAAAGTTACTTCCATTGTCAGGTAGCAGGCAGCCTTTGCTCTATGAGAGTGGTGCTGCTGCTCAAAGGAAGAAAATGACTTTGTGAAAACTTCAACTCTCCATATGGAGCCACACTTTTAATTTCTTTTGTTACAGTGACGGTTGAGCCAGCCGCTGAAACTTGCTCAGTGAGGGGTCCAAGGACGTCTTATCGTTGACTTGTGAAAGCTAGACCTACAAGGACCTGCAACCTCTAACTTCTATCTAAGCTGTATATCACTGTACCTATACATGATAAGCATTCATGAAACAAAATACAAGCTGTACTTTCTTACTTCTAACTACTACTACTACTTTATTACTACCCTTTAATTAAAAACAGCTGAGGGAAGACATTTGAACTAGGCTTTGTGTTCCCAGTTATAGCATATTCAAATAGTCTGGGAAAGAATATGAAGCTGGGGGCTCATATGCCACTGCTCATCATATATGCATTCAATATTATTTACAATGTTGACTGCAGTTTAGGTGTCCCTGAACAGCATCAATTTGTGTTTTGAGATCTACTGCTGTGCATTTCAAAGAGTGTCATTGATTAACTGAATATGGATACTGGATTGCTAAAAAGCTAAGTGCTCCAGTCACATTGCTGAGCCTCTTCTTTCCTAGATACTGAGTACCCCTTGTCTTATGTTATGTAACTTTCTTTTGGTGCCACCAGTGCTGACAGTGGCAGAACACAAGGACTGCTCATGTCTAAAAATGTCCTCTTAATACCCCCTCCCGAGTCTTAGAAGTGAAAGGAGGAAGGACAAGGTGTTGATGTGACACAGAACCGCGGGGAACATCACTAGCGAACAAAATCCTCAGGTCTTTTCTTTGTGCACTGCATTCTGACCCCTGACAAAAAGCATCATGCTACACTCCAAAAATCACACTTGGATTTTTGCTTAGCTATTTATGATAGTATAAGAAAATACATTCATGCATGTTCAGTAACACATGTTGTAGTTGCTACTTTTTCTTTAAATCTGGTGTAGAAAAAGAGAAAGTTGCTCTAAATATTCCACCCATACTCTAAGAGTAAGCAGACCATGTAGAGGAATTATGGCGCTCATTTTCACTTCGTGGCTGAGGATGTTTGCAGCATGTTACGCCTGCTCTTAAAGGCAGAGCAATGGTCTCCATCCAGTAGTTAATCAACCTTTTGTGCCATAATCTGCATTTAAGTGCAAGAGACTTGGATTTAACCTTACAACGTTTTTGTGCTAATAGCTAAATACAGCCCAAAGCCAGAAGCAAATGTCATAAAACACCAATTTTATTGCACTAACATGTCATAAAGGTAATTGTCTTTCACACACACACTCTGGCCCTTAAACACTGCTGTATAGCTTCTTTTCCTCAAACTGTCACCACAAACGGTCTCAAGTGTGCCACTTTACCTTCTGCAGAGCCCGTTCAGAGAAAGGAACCTTGAACAAAACTATTAAATCACAGAAGGTGATACAACTGCAATATTGGATATGATGTTGTTACTGTATTTTAGGGGTAAGAGCAGTTATTTGCCACTTTTAGTCACATCCGCAAGCTTGAAAGAGCAATTGACCTTTCGCTAAGCCCTGCCCCCCTTAGTTACCAAGCTTTCTGTTCTTGCATGGCGCAGTTTAAAATGGATTCACTCAAGGCAGATGACCACCCACCTAGAGCCGGAAGGGGCTCTTCTAGGGGTTTCTGCCTTCTTAAAGGCATGTTTTTTCTTTGGCCTCCGTCGCAATTGGCGTTTGCTCATGGGTGGCTACTGTTGGCGCTCTCTCGTAAATGTTTATAAGGAGTTAAGGTCTAGACTCTGCCCCTCTATTTGAAAAGTGTCCTGAGATAACTTCTGTTATGAATCGGCGCTATACATTGAATTGAATTGAATTGAACTTGTAATTCTTAGTGATTTCTGCATGGACAAAAGCAGGCATTCCCATTTCTAGCTGGCGATTGTCTTTTGACAGCTGTAAGGACAGCTGGCAATTTTATCTGCTGTAGCTAGCTATCTATTTAAGATAACGTTGTCACCAGCTGACTCGTTTTAAAAGGAGAACTCTGAAAAGGGTCTTAAATGTGAACTCTATGGCTATATACATGATATTGTGCTAAAACACAAGTTAAAGCTGCATGTCCTAAGCAAAAAGTCACCATCTTCGCCAGTTAAGGATCCATGTGGAAGATAAAGAAACAGCATTATGCTTGCATTGCAGTGGTATAGTGTTAGGTAGTTAGTAAGGTAAAGAAAGGTTACTTATTCCAGGTTACTTCTGTAGGTAAGCTAGTTAGCTGGACATGCTAACATTTACAGCTTACGTTAGAGCAGATAAACACAGTGTTTAATCAATTCCTGAGAGGTGTACTCTTGTTTTTTTGGGTTGGAAAGGTTAAAAAACTCTTTATCTAATCACTCTTAATAGAGCCCAATGTTCACCACTTCAACATGTGGATAAATCCAAAGGTTGACAGGCCTGCTGCCTAATATGGGTGTTAACCTATAATTGGACAATCACGGCTTTGGGGAGAAGTTTAGCAAATGGTCAATTCTAAAAGGATTTACTGATTTATTTTCTAATTGAAATTAATCGACAATCACATTGTTTCTTGTGTTTTATCCAACAAATCATTCCTCTCCTCTGTTATTTTACACAGTGTATTAACTAATTTCAAATACCTCATCTTAGTTTCCAAAAGTTGCTTTCTCAGACAAGAATCTCTGTCAAAAAAGGCATTTGCTACTCTATTCATCAACAGTGTCATTTAATGAGAGGCACTTACAGTAGACTCTAACACAATTGTGTTTAATGACAACCTCTGGAGGAAAATTAATCTCTCAAATGAAATTGGTCTCAGTGCTCAATATGTCACCCAGTGGGATGCAACTTCATTTCTATTCATTGACCCTCCATGAATTACAGCTCATTTCCTGAACGTGTCGCTTCTCGGAGGCTCCCGCAGCAGGATGCAGGCTTTCAACCGTACCAGCTCAAAAAACCTTCCCCTCTTTCCATTTGATTCAAGGATTAGATCTGATTAAACATTTGAGCTGGACAACCTCTGCGACAGCCATGCAATCTCCTTTTTTTTTCTCCAAGACTTCTTGTAAAATTTACATAAAGCTGATGGCATTTTGGCTTGGGATTCTTCTGATTCTCCCACCTTTCAGGAGCACAACAAGGATGGGTTACAGCACATTAGTAAAAACAACTTTAGTTGTCATTTGTTGACTGATATATTGTTACCAGCAACTGTTGCTTCAGTGAATTCAACAATTGACATTGATAGCTTCCAAGAATCCTTTAAAATGACATTCAGCTATTGTCATTGGCTTCTGCCTATCTACAAACAATACACTTCTACACTCTACACATCTTGTCTCAAATGTCATATTACTACTTAATAAAATTACTACTGTTCAACAACAAGACAAAGACATGTTTTTCTTTTTCCCTTTGGTGGAAGTGTATTGTGTAAGTGTGTATGTAAACATAGTTTTGACAGCAGCTCTCAAATGAAGAGAACCATGTGCCACACAAGCAAAGAAATAATACAACCAAACTCCTTATGCACTTAGTCCACATCTAGGACAGTTCGGCAGCAATAGAAAACAAGTAATACATCTTTTTGTTTTGCGTAGTCATGAAAATATCTGTTTTATACAAAAATTAAATACAGTTACAGTATGTTACAACTTTTTTTCCCATACAGGTGAGCTCAAGCATGACTACAAAGCCTCTGAAAAATAAAACGAAAATGTACTAGATTGGTACTTGTCACGGGGCTTGATAATAATACATGTGCAGCATTTGGCAAAACAACGGACACCCTTCAGCAAAGTAAAATCACCAGAGTCACCAAAGCACAGGGAGGAGAAAGTGAGGGAAAAAGGGAAGAGCGAGGGAAAGAAAGGGAAAGGAGAGAAGAAGGTAACAAGTAAGGAAGGAGGCAGTGAGGCAAGATGTTTTAAGATGTTCCCGTCCACATTATTATTTTTTAATGACTTCAGATGATACTTAGAAATCATGTGTCTAGTTTTGTATAGTTTTCTCTCAGAATGTGGGTAGCGCTATCCGAGTCTCCAGCGTTTAATGAAGTATCAGCCAATGACATAATCACACAGCGAGGGCTCCAACTGTTTCCTCTGTGACACAAGACAGCAGTGACTTCACCAAGCCTTTCATAAATCCATCTAGTATTCAGTATAACAGATCAGTGCACCACCTGTTGCACTAGTAACACTGTCACCCACAACTGAGGCCTTGTCTTGAGATGCAAAAGAGTTGCTTATATTGTATTCTTAGCACATTGTCCAGACATCCTTTGTCCTTCATGTTCTTAAGGTTGAGTGTTCAGTCTCAACATGTGTGGTCTTAGGGTTTTGGTTGAGGATGGGAGGCCGTCCAGGTCTCTCAGCAAAGGGAAACAATCAATAGTGGGAGCACTACGAGGGTAAGAGCGAGCTGGCGGCTGATGGGGGGGTGATGGAAGGAGGCCCGTCCAGACAATTGGTCATCACACTCCCCGGGGCCCTGGCAGCGAGCTCTCTCGCACAGGACACCCGTGAAGCCGGGAGAACAATGGCACCGCTGATGGTGGTGGCACGTGCCACCGTTCTGACAGCGCAGCATCGCGTTGTCACACACCCGAGCTGCGGAGACAAAGCAAAAAGGGCAGGGGAGACAGGAAGGGGTGATTAATAGATCACTCAGTGATAGGGCGGCAGAGAACATCAACAGGCAAGTTCACAGGGCACAAGCTGCCTCTTCTTGTCCTGTCTGCATTGCTCTGTGTCCTTAGAGTACAGCTGACACATTAGGGAGGGTGAAACCAAGGACTTTTGTGTAGAAGTGTGCAGAGGAAGAATAGACAGATAACCAGGGCACATACTGTATGAATACTAGAATGCAACCCACAGCCTGTGAAAATTCATTGCATGAATGACTGTTTATGACAAAAGAACACAGACAGACATTGTATGGATATTTTTGGGAACACCAAAGGGACTTTAGAGCAAATAATTCTGGCAAAACAAAAGAGCAAACAAACCATGGCAGTGATGAGGTGAAATTAATGTTTAGTGAATCGGGGGTTACAGAGTATTGTGAACAGCCGATCTCTGCAGGACAGGAGAATTAAATTTTGCTTCCCTCTGGCACAATGACACTCATAGACACACACAGAAAGAGGAGAAGAAATGGGATTGATACCTGGCTCCACTTACACCATCTCTGCCTTTGATATGCAAATAAGCATTTCTAGGTAATTGCACCAATTGCTGTTATTTTCTTCTCTGCCATTAACCCTTACAACAAAGAATGCAACCCTGTGAGAAGAAAAGGAGATAATATCCAGGAATGCATTTCTTTAGCGGCCACCAACATATCTTTGTTTTGATATAGATTGATTAGAACTACATAAGCTGATATTCACATTTCCAGACAAAAACTCACGACTCAATTATCCCAGGAAGCCCCTCTGCTGGCAGAGGTGAAATCCTGGAAGAGGTAATATTTGCCAAGAGATTTCAGTGTAATTGGATATCTCTCCCTGCATAAATAGTAATCACATTTTTGGTTTTCAGTAATGTGGCTCATGCATCAGAATAAACTCAACAAATAATCATTGCTTCTGCCAAAACTGATTAAAAAGGCATCGGTATTGCATTTAACTTAATTATATTCCCATCCCTTTCACACAGACACCACTGCTGTTATGTGCTTTAAATGGAAATTCCACCTGTGGATATAGGGTTTATTGTCAATATGGGATTTTCAATAATTCTGTGATGAAGTGTTGTAAACTACTCTTCTAGTGAACCCACTTTCCTTGCCTCAACTGCCTCTACTTTTGAAAACCCTGAGAGATTTGGTGTGACAGCCTTCTTGTGTAGAACTGTTTTTAGAAAGATTGATAATGATAGCAAATACAGCAGTTCTTCCAGTCAGTACTCCGTACTTAAAATGCAGCAGGTTTTGTAGCAGCGTTGCATGATAGATTTCTCCCTGTATGATTGTTGAACAGTGGTGCAAAATAATGAGTCTGGCAAGAAGCCGCTGCTCTTTGATTCAGAGACTGACACCAAAATCTGACATTTACAATTGCTATTTTAGATTAAAGATTTTCAGCCATAAAACTGCTTTGAATCGATACTGTGAATATGACATCATCATTTTTAGAATTAATGAAACACAAAAAAACAGACAACAGACCCTGATCTGATCTATAAAACATATCAGGAATAAGCTGTGTGTTTGCACTCATTCTTCTTTAAAGGGCAAATCAATACTGAGCAACAAAAATAATTATGGTGCAGATGTATGTAAGCGTGATTAACACATTTTTGATCATTTTCATAATTATAGCTATGAGTAGTTGGATTAGAATTACTATATCATTATAGGGTTTAATACAGGCTGGCATCAGACGTTGCTGATCAAATCAATTCCTCTCATTCCCTTTGAAAGCACTGTCCTCCCTGTCATGAAACAGCTTCTTTAGGTTGTAATGAAAAACACATTTTGTGTATGTTTTGCCTGGTGATGCAAAGTAGGGATGTGATTCTTAAAGTGATTGTAATAAATTATTTAAAAAAACAAAGGATCAATAACTATATGTAAAGTGAACCTGTAGTCCTCTTCTACTAATTTTTTTTGGCTTTCCTTCACGAAACATTACTGTTTTGGTTCACTCTCACCAATCTCATAGCATCGTTTTTGGCAGCTGCAGGCAGCTGTTTTCAGTGAAAAAGCTCTAAATATGCAGTTCACCCAACATTCCCAGCCCAGACAGACACTTAGCAACTAGCTGGTGAAAAACAGTGGAACATTCAGCAGTTTAAAGGACTCAGATTCAGATACGGTGGCATTTAGCAGTAAAGTTGCCAATTACAACCATTTGAATACAGCTCAGACTTACAAGTGTGTAGGAGAAAGTAAAGTCGCTGCGAAACCTTGTCTTGACCAGTCTTGGTCCAAGCCTGACAGGACCAAGCCCTCTAGTCCACTCATGCTGAGAAAAATGAACACCTTACTAGTGCAAAAGTGTCTGTACTTGAACTCTGCACGGATGAAAATGGACTCCTAAATCTCTGAGTGCTGTTGCTGTGTCCTCAGTGGGTTCAAACATTAATGCCCTTCTGGCTACACTCCAATCAGTAATGTCAGCTTTCTAATTTTACAGCTAATGGAAAACACCTGCCTTGTGTGTGTTGGTAAAAATTTCCATGGGATCAGCTGAGTCTCCATTGTCTAGTCTACACATTAACTTTGTTGCCTATGGCCGAAGGATAATCTGTGTGTCCTCCAGCTGGCCCTAAGGACCATTGTCTTTTTAAAAGCATCTGTAGCCCAATTAGTTTTCTTTTCCAGAGGCTTAAGCCTGCGGTGTCTTTGTGGAGCCATAGGGCACTGCTGTCATAAAAAAATACAGTGTAAAATAAATCAATTATCCCGTGTCACACAGAAAAAAAACTCACATAGTGACTGGCTCTGTGTGAAATAATAATAAGTTTGTAAGTTCTTCAGCATCTTCAGTTCTTATATATTATGGATACAATGAGCATATCAGTGATTTATTGATCATAAATTATACTCAACACTGTATGGTGTACAATAAGATGTATTTACACATGCATTACACATGCAGTCATCATTAGCGTAACTCATTTAAACCTTAACATTTATATCTAGGATCAAAGGTGAAATATACAATATAATCACCATCTCATAAAGTTTAAAGGGGCAATTTTGTATCGCACATAAAATTGGGGGACAAGAGAAAGAATAATCAAAATTAAAGCAGCAGAGCCTGAAATATCCTCACATTTAGTCTAGTAAATACAGGTAAAACCCCCGGAACACTGCATTCTACATTTCCCATAATGCAACTCAATATTGTATTTCGTTAGGGGTTATTCTTTCAGACAGTTCCAAAGGATTAGCAGTACTCTCTGTGATGAGTACACTGAACACAAAATTGGCAGAGTGCCTGTTTAATAATGAATAATACGTATGAAAAAAATAGATAATGAAATCTAATATGAGCCTTTTTTATCAGTTTTTACATACAATGTTCTCTTATGTAGGGGAGTTGACAAATCTGCCGGTGTGATGTCACTCACTCTCATACTTGTGCTGGCAGCAAGTGAGAACAGAGAAAATTCAAATCTTGGCTAAGCACCAGTATACTCTCTTCTGAGACATATGTGCACCTCACACCTCTGTCAGATGTGTGACATTTTAGCAGTATAACTGTTATGACAGATCCATCCTTGGGCCTTGGTGTTGCACGAAGCAACATGGAGAAAATTCACTGCAGCAACAGCAAAACAGTGATAGATAGGAAAGACAAAGAGCTGAATTAAATAATATATTGCTGCATGTGTGAGAGCATGATGAATTTGAAAGGTATTTTTCCTAAATATAATTTTGTCTTGTTGTATTTGATGACAATTCAACTCAACTCATTGAATTATTTAGTCAATTAGGACACATTTCATTTAGTATGATACTGAGATATTGGACATATTGTTCCTTCTATTGTGACTTTTTTAGAGAATCTGTCAGTCTGAGACATACTCAGGCAGGTCTCTAATCCTCTCATCTCAGTGAGCTCTTGATGTCCTCAGACACTGTGGGACTGAAGTTTGTGAGATACAGCAAGTCACACCGTGGTATCAGGTTAAAAGTCACAAATTGATGTCCTGGACCATAGCTCCTGTCACTCTTTTTTGTGAAGATCTAGATCTTATGTGTTAGAAATACATTTTATTGAATAGCCAACCTTTTTAAATGTGTCATTTAATATGAACAGATCTAATATTACACGAATTGCTGAGTTTTGCTGCAGTCATGTGAAGCCTGAAAGGGAGCTATAGTATTAAAGATCCCTTTTTTACAAGAAGGACCCTGGAGGGACAGCAGCTCATCCATTTAATTACATACAGGGGGAAATCATATTCATAGTTTAATTTAATAGTTTTAAAAAGCTTTTATAACTATAGATTCACTAGTGCAATTAACTATAAGTGGAGACAGTTTTCAGATACAGGATCTGCTAATTATATGCTCTGAGACAGAATAGTGTTGCTTCAATTACATTGAATCAATATCTTTTGCCATGATGTCAGGGTAAGCTGAAACCTGTGTTCAGCCATGCCTCCTGTTATCATATTAACATGAAGGCTTCATCATTAGTCATGATTTGAGGCTCTAAAGTTCAACATAAATTGTCAGCTACAAAGTAGCACTTGACAGTGGCAGGAATACAAAATTGCATCTAAAGACAGACAGTGACTGATTTTCCTTTTACTCAAGTTCAAGTCCTGTGTTACATTTGGAAGATTAGAAACATTCAAGGACTAGTTCAACATTTCGGGAATATTCTCTTTCTCACTGAGAGTTAGATGAAATGAAGATTTATATACCACACTCATGTTAAATGAGCCAGCTAAAGCCAGTTGCCAGTTAGCTTAGCTTAGGACAAAGTGTGGAAGCTGTCCCATTCAAAAATACATAGATAACATAGATAAGATAAGTCTCATTTGACTAAATTTGAGGGTTTTTTGTTCCATGACATGCCATATTATTGATTAACTGATCGGTATAATTTGTAAATGTATTAATATAAAAAAATAAGCTGCAGCCCCAAATAATACCAATTACTGCAAATGCTAAATAACGTCCTTGTGTTTATTTGAGATACTGTTGTTGCACTATAAAATGTCACCTCTCTGCAAAAGAAAATGTCACCCCTCCCGCACTTAATGATTTCTCTTATGAAAACACCTACTGACATGAAGTGTTTAGAACTGACGTAAGTGTGGCAGATGCAGTACACCTACATAGAAAAGCTTTTTGTGAAATTGCAGTAGGTTAGATTGATACTGTGTTCTGATACTTTATATGGAAATTATTGCGAATACACAGGAAAGCAGAATCGTTTGTAATCCAGTCCAGTGCATCAACTGGTTTCTTTTCAACTGACTGAAACACTTTTTATTTTCATAGGTGCATCTTATTCCCAGCTTTGTGAGTCCAGACGAGAGAGGGAAGGAAATGCCCTCCCTTGATTGTGGAAATCCTGAAAGCCCTCTTTTAATTTTTTCTTTTCTGGCTGTGAGAGCAGTGGTGCAGATGCAACTTAACACTCACTACACAGGATATCTGGGCCTGAGGATTAGCTGGAGATAGCTGGAGATCAATCTACATAAACCCCCCTGGAGCTTCTTCTCTCCTTCCCTCTCCTTCTCCGCTTTCCTTTTTTTCCTTGTGAACATGGCAGAAAGGGTGCGCCCCCAGAGAGCATTCTGGGTGTTTAAAAAGAGGGCATGATCAAAGGGGTTAGGAGGCAGTGGACTCTGTGATCACGAGGCATGTGGTCCATTCCCTACAGTGTTCTCACAACAAAAGGTCTGCCTTGTAAGGACCAGCGTGTGTTTGTGTGCATGCAAGATGAAAGAATCTGGGCTTTGGGAAAACAACCTGCATACCGCTATTTGCATCTCCTACGTTACACTTTTTTTTTCAAATTGCCAATCAAGAAGCAATCAATTCATTCTATGTATTGTTGATATTGAAGTTACAAAGCCTATAAGCCTACCTTGGTTACGATTTGCAACACCAAGAGATGAAGCATTTGCTCGATCTGTGTAAAAATGGGAGAGGTTATAAATTACACTGAGTTGTCATATAATTCATGCTGTTATATGTAGTTAAAGCACAGGGACAGCATGCAGAGATTCTCGTTTTTTACATTAATCCGTTTGTTATCTGGGCTAATTGCCTCAGAGTTACTGGAAAATGTCTGGCAAATGTTTAGTAGTAATGTAGAATAGTGTGCATGCAGCTTAAATGAGTGAATTTTTCACAAGACAAAATGCAGAGACATGTACATATGGTAGCTGCTTTTGTTATCCAGTACGAGGAGTCACCTTCAGGCATCAACATGCATATGGATGCATGGTGGAACCATGTCTTGATAAAAGATGTTTTTCTTTTCTCTGGCTTTGGGCAAATATCTGTCTGTGCGCTTACAGCAAATATTCTTGTGTGGGAAAAAAAAAAGGATTCTCAGTAGTACCTACTGATACACTGGCCCAAACATGCAGGACTCCCAACAGTATTTCATGGCCTAGCAAGTAATTTAAACGTAAACCATATGTTTTTTGCTGCTGACCATTTAGTAAACCATGCTTAAAGTATTTCTTACCTTAAAACAATGGATGCCTGCAGGGTAGGAAACCTTTCAGGCAGCCATTGTTTTTCATTCATTTGTGTACAATATGAAAATGAAAAATCGTTTTAAA
Organism: Morone saxatilis; assembly: GCF_004916995.1. NCBI lineage: Eukaryota > Metazoa > Chordata > Actinopteri > Moronidae > Morone > Morone saxatilis. The sequence continues at coordinate 6,558,661 of NW_023339796.1, read as the reverse complement.
ACTTGCTCCTGGTGTGTAATTTACCACAAAGTTTAAAAAGGCTCCATGGTCATTAAGTTAACCTACTCATTGATGTTAATGCTACATGTAAATATATGGAAATCAGCCATTGATTCAATATATTGAACAGGACAGCATGGTTTACAAAACGTTTGGCAGGAAGGTGGAGTATATATGATTTGATCAGTTAAAGTCCTTGTTGTCCTGTTATTTTTTCTTCTTAAAACAAGAAAATGTTGCCAATGGGGTGAGAAAATTCTACTTGTTTCAAATGCAGCTTCTTATAATTGTCACAATTAAAATTGCATTGGAGAAAAGTAAGGTTTTCTCACACCATTCGTTGGTTCACTTCCATTCATAAAAGCAGGGTATCAAGATGTAATCCTACAGTAATTTCTTGTAAGGGGGGATTTTTCTCATTGTGGAAAATATACTGATGAATGAAAACGGTAATGTATGGCACAAATTCTCAATTCACAACATCATCAGTCAGACAATAGTTAGTCATCACTGAGGGAGGAAACCATTAGTCAGCATGCCAATTTAAAAAGTTTGATAAACTTACGCACTGGTCCATGATTACTGGGAACACCTACGGAAAGAGCAAATAAACAGTGTTCAATTAAAGCTTGACTCATGCCATTTTACTCTTGAAACTTTAGTCATGAAACTGCAAGAGAAAACATTTTTGTGAGTTGTTTGCCTTGAATAATTCAAAGCCCTGCAGCACTTCCAATTGGTCTCCACTGTGTCCACTGATTAACAGCAGCCATGGCTCTGCAGAAAACCTGACCACTGCATGGTCCAACACCCGCCCTCTACTGATGATAATAACAGGTCTGCCAGTGATGAAATGTCAACAGAATCAAAACTCTAAGTACATAACATGTCTTTTCATCACCATTTTCATTTATGTTTGAAATAAACATGGTTTCTGCTATTGGCATCTCTTAAAAGATAGATAATTCCTCTATCATCTTTGAATTAATTAATCAAACAAGACAAACAGCATCTGTAATAATTCATAGTATTCATTGTGATCTTCTCCAATTGATAGGTTAGGGGTTTCCAATATAGTGTTGTAGCATAAGCAAAACATCACCTGTAAACTACGTAGGCTGAAAGAAATATTAGAAAGTAATTTTATAAGCAGTAAAACAAAAGGCCCTGTCTGTGTGCTGGAGCTGACTTTGGCAACCCTGTTGCAGCCATTGTCTGGGACATATGTGTTATCAGTTTCTGGCTGTAGAGTCACCATCATTGTGTTACACTAATGTAATCAGTGGACAAATCCTACCCCACAATTAGTGCAATTTCTGATCCTTTTATTTAAGCTTTACTGTGTTGCCCTCCAGTGATTATGTTTCTCTGGGGTTTTCATATTGTTTGCAACACATTCATCACTTTATTACCAGTTTGGAGCAGTCACAGCAACTCTTGGCCAGTGCACAACACTGCAGTAGCAGGTAAAGCACGAATTTTAAGCTCCAATTTGCAAGAAAGCAAGCAAGGTGCAATCCCTAACCAATAGTTGGTCTGTGTGAGAAATGGAGGGCAAACAATATTGCCCTTTGAAGCCAAATCACATTCTATAGTCTGATCAAACTCTCAGCCCCAACCCCTCTTAACCTGTGAACCTGCTTTGGAACACGAGATGAGTTGACGCTCCCTGTAAAGTGGACTGTCAACATAATTCTCGAAGTGATTCCTCTTCTGCTCTGCAGCGAACTTACAGAGCTTTCTCCTCCTTCTTTTAGGGAAGCCTTGGATTTGAATCACTCTCAGTCACTCTCTGCAGCTGACAGCTATGGCCCATAGCAACGCAGGGCTCCATTTTGGGCCCTCTAATTTATGACTAGATGAAGGGTCACGTATGTCCATATATCTGCATGTGCAGGGATTTGAATATGTAATAGACCTCGCCTTGTTCTTACCTGTGAGATAAATGACTTCCATGATTAAAGAGGAAGACTTGATGACAGATGAAAGCTATTAAACCATAATTACATTTTACACGTTCAGCATATTTGTCTTGATACAAGGGCTGTATGTTTAATATCCTCATAGAAAATATGAGCTTCTCATAATGGATAAAGGCATGTTACATGGCATTGGCTTTACTTATGAGAGAAATAAGAATAATTTAAGACAAAAGTGTGTTCATTCAACACCTGGGGGACCAATATTGCTACGTCACTTCCATGTGCAACATTATTGCATTTTATGCCACTGCCAAACAAGTGCTAATATTGCTTTTGATATGGCTAGACCTTGGTTTCATCAGTTCAGTGCAGATGCGGCCAAGTGTTGGATTTTTTAATAACGGCCTGTCAATCTGACAGTGAGCACCACATTGCAGGGAGACTCATAACACAGAAGAGGTGCAGGGGTAAATCCAGCAATATCTCCTTAGAGTTCACAAACGTTCTCACAAAAAACTCCCACATGCAGTCAGATGTGTTTTTTGTGCACATACATACATACATACATACATACAAAACCATAGACTCATAAGATACACTCACACAAAATTACTTTATAATCATCCAATTCATCATCATAGCCCAAAGAAGTGCAAGCTAGAAAAAGCACCGTTACTGCAATAATGTACTCACACCAAATCAGTGGATCAATAGCAATATCATATCTGTGTACAAATCTAATCAGAGCAACCATGTCTGAGAAATCAAGTCAGACAATCAAACTGAGCATCTGAAAAACCTGCTGTCAGTCCGAGCAGGCCGTTGCCATGAGTGTTTCTGACTGTAAGGCTGAATCAGTGTGAACGGAGGACCAGAGGGCTAGATCTTCCACCATCTGGCCCCGCCTGGCTGTCCACCACCACATCCCTGAGTGGCTGTATTAGATTTATTGAGGCAATGAGCCCCCTGCCTCAGGCAAGGGATTTGATAAATGTGACTCAACTCCCGTCCAAGATTATAATGGGGATAATGCAAAAGAGCACCTTCTGCCTCAGAGTTACCACGTGAACAGGCAGAAAAATATTCAGCGCAAGGTTGTCATGGAGTTGAGGTAGGAGTATTACATTTAATATTAAAGAATTGGAATCAGTGCTATTTACTTAATAATGAATGAATGAAACATAACATGATTTATCAATTGATCAAGTTATTAACTTGATCAACTTTTCAACAGGCAAGACGTGGTTATATCTAAATCTAAACAAAATAAGTTATTTCTTATTACAGCCTACCAAAATGACTGTCAGGGTATTGTGATTGACCAGCATAATGGATTAAGTATAGGTTATAGAATAAATTTAGCTTGAGTTCCGCTTACAAGCCTTTTGGGAAGCTGTAGAACTTTCCAGCAGGTGTAAATATTGCTTATATATATGCCTATTAAAAGTGAAGGTGTTAGGATTATTCCGGGGTATTTGAGAAATAAAGGCTGTACATTTACCACCTTGTTCCAAATGCAGGCAATTTTATTTATATTCACATATTTTTATAATCATACTCAGGGTACAGGGTTTGTTTTTATTCATTTTCCTGTCCCAGACTGGTTTTCTGTACTGCATAATTAGTCAACAGTGCCAGTGGCTCGCCTTTTTAAGTTCATTTCAGTTTAACTTGAGGTCGTGACATGGTACCTTGCGGTGATGGCTATAAACTAGGCATTGCTATAATCAAAATCAAGCATTAATATCACATGAGATGCATTGTAAAGGTCATTTGGGTTATCTGGTTTTTGTGTTTAGGTGTTTTCGTTGCAGGTTTACAACTAACTAACGTCGCTTAACCTAACTACCATTTAAGGTCACTAATATCAAGCTGACAGGCAGCGTAGTTGTAGCAAGTTTAGGCCTACCTAGTGTGTGATGCTATTGTGTATGTGTCCGCAATAAAAATCATAAAGTTGACTTGAGTTGTATCCGCCCTAGTCTTCCAGGAGGTGGAGTTTTATTTTTGAGCTAATAGCAGGTAGTTCAGGTAAAAGTCTGGACATAAGCTTTCAGCTGGGTATCCTTTACTGTCTTCATTGGCATATTGGCTTGTCATGGAGATAGCTTGGTTGCTGGCTTGAAATTGGGTTCACCGTTTGTAACAGCGTGTTATACTCCTTGTAATGCTTGGAATGGGATACAGATGCTTACAAGTCCCCCCCCCCCGGAAAGAAATTAAGGAGGTTAAAAGCTCCTGCAAAAAGCTATAGCGGACTTTCAGTTAATATTATTTGTTACTGTATCCAAGATCAAGAATGCAACCTGATGGCTGCAAATAAAACTATCTTAGGGGAAGACATGGTACCAACATTGACCAATGATTGTTAAAGGATGCAACTGTCCCCGTTTTGTGCAATGTGTACCACCTTTTTGAAAACTCTAACCCACACAAATTACCACCGTACTACTGTGTGTTCAGGACAAAATGTGAAGGCGAATTTTGGTGCCACTGGCAGATAAATCAATAAGAAAAACAATGACACCCAAATTTCGGTGGAGTTAAAAAATATTTATATATACTTCAGAAAAATACATGCTGTATCCCTGGGCGTTCATGAAATATGCCTCATAAATTTACAGGAGAATACAGAGATGAGAGGAAAAAAGAGAGGAACTGGAGGGAGATAACAGAAATAACTGAAGTTTCTTGTGAGTTCTGGGTTCAGTCAGAGGCTGTAGACAAACACACACACACAGACACACTCCAACAGACACAATCAGTTGCTAGCTAGCCTCCAGCTAATGTCTGTACAGTTGGTAAATTGGCTGTCCAGCGGTCAAGTTAATGCAAATGACGTGAGACAACAATTTACTTTGCTTTCTGTCTTAACACAACATGAAGCATTTTGGGGATAGAATGATATTCTGATTCTTCCATTTTGCTTCTGAGAGAATATAGCCATTATTCACATGATAGAAAACAGAGTTTTCCACAAGAACTTAGGTCAAGAAGAAGATTAATTCATTAATCCCCAATGGGGAAATCCATTTTCTAACAACCTGAATGAGCAGAGAGTAAATTGCATGTTCTCAGAATATTATTTTATATTTCATATTTTCGTAAGAGTTGTGTTTACTCACAGTGAAGAGCTCTTTCAAAGGCAGAGCAGGTGTTTGTTCTCACATGAGATATTACAGTTTCATATACCACATGTATTCCAAATATACTTCTCGGTATTTTATTTTATTTTACTCCTGTGATGATGATAAAGAGGTGCAACAATCTCTCAAGGGCAAAGAGTAAAACATTTTCAAAAATAAAAGGTTGCTGTCTGCTGTAGCCAGATAGGAAATGGTCGGTTACTACCAGCACCAACAGTATCACTAGCAAATAAGCTGTATGGTCAGTCTACGACTACTATTATAAGAAATATTAGTATACTTACATATATTTGCCGTTCCTTTGGGTATAGGGAGGTAGGAGCCCACACTCCAGGCTCTTCCGTGGTAGTGCCTCTTACAGCGGCTGCAGTCTGGCCCTGTGGTGTTGTGTTCACACTCACAGCCCAGCTTCCCCTTGTCAAACACACAGCTGTTGGCATGCAGGTTGCACTTGCACCTGAGACAGAAAGATAACAACAAAAGACGGACGCATGAATAGGCATCATTCCGCACCCATTGAATCAATATCCTCTGGAGGGAATACACAAAGTCTGCCCTTGCTGCAGTGTCTATTTGTGCTTTTCAAATTTTTTGACAGGGGTAAATTGAAATCCTGGGTGGGTTATCTGACTTGGATCGTGCTTTCACAAAGCTTCATTATGCTCTCCTTTAAAAAAACAAGGCCTCATTTGTTGCTGCCCCTGCGGAGAGAACAGCAACGCGAATAAGGTCACTTTTGCCACTCTGAGAGCTAAATGAAAGGCACTCTGTAAGATTCACTAATTGAGCCTAAAACAGGGATCTGATAGAGAAATGATAGCATAAAGAGAAGCAGCGTAGCCGGAGAATTCTCTTTTTTCTTGCTCTTCAAAGTTACTGTGTTATTTGGCAAGGGAGCCTTCAGGCAGGAAACCCTACCGTTCGACGGAGCTGGTTTATTAGACAGAACTGTGGCAGAGCTGACAGATGCTCCTGACAGGAGAGGAGAGAAGGCCCGACGGCTTTCAACACTCAACCAAATCCACCCCCGTTATTCTGACCACATGGAACATGCCTGCCAAGCGTTCCAAGTGTATAGAAAAAGAACTAGTAGTTTGCACTTGTTCTAAGAATCTAAATGAGAAGAGAGTAAATTGCATGTTCTCAGAATATAACCTTATTATTTTCGTAAGAGTTGTGTTTACTTACAGTGAGGAGCTCTTTCAAAGGCAGAGCAGGCTGTGTTTGTGGTCACATGAGATATTACAGTTTCATATACCACATGTGTTCCAAATATAATTCTCTGTATTTGATTTTTACTCCTAAGAGGGAAAAGGGTTACAACAAGTGACATCAGCTTCTTGGGCAGCTGGGGGTGGTTGAAACAGTTGGGGGGGGGATCGAGTGGATCTGACACACTACCCGTCCACAGGGATTTGGACGGCTCATGGTTTCACATCATGACTATGTTTGTTTTTACAAAGTGCTTCCGCATATCTGTTGCCTACAATCGGCAGTGAACATGAGACAGAGAAATCACAGCAGCAGTCAGAAATACATCCATTCTAATTGACTTCCTGGCCTTACTGTGACATCTCGCATTAATGATAGATAACTGCGGGAAACAAGGGAAACTATAGCCTGTTCTGTGTAGCTGATAAGCGGCATTAAAACGTCTAAATAGGGTCTAAAGTAATGTGGATGTCTGGTAACACCCACATATGGGTTAGACTATTTTGCATCTATAAGCACTATATACTATACTTGTATAATTATCTTTATTTAAATTCATGCTTTCCACCAACAAACATATATAATAATACCTTGATGTACAGGATAGTAAATATCCTGGGATGGTGTCACGCTAACATAAAATAATATTTATAACAAAACAAAATGACATTTGCTTATTAAGGGTTTTAAATTATCCACAAATATCCTTATAATAGCTTACTGCAATTTTGCAAGTTTTAAATAGTTTATAATGAGCAACAATTATAAATATTCACATACTGTATTGTCTTATACCATACAGTACGCTCAAGCATTTATTACCTGTTTGTGTACATAAAACTGTATTTAAAACTACTGAATGCATCATTATATATGATTCTATCTATGTTAACAGTTTATACATTATGGATGTGTAAAGTAAAAATTGTTAATAAATACATTCATCCTATCTGTTTACACCTATGTAACAGTGTGTTAAGCATTAAATGACTTAATCTGGAATGCAAGTAAAAAAAAAAAAAAACATTATTACTAATACATCTGTGATGAGAGGTGCTCACTTGGTAACAAAAGTGCCTGAAATAGTTCAAGCAATAGTAACAGCAGAATCTTTTCTGATTTGTTACTGTTTTCAATGATTCATTCAGTACATAAAACTCTAAAATCTTTAGTGATCATTCACGTTACCCTTAGATGATCATATACACCTTTAAGTTAAAGCCCCAAAAAACTAAACTTCATTTGTAGATACATAGATTTAGAAAGCTACAGCAACATTAAAGTTGAAAACAACTTCTTGAGTCTATACAAGAAAATCACCATCTTACCTCAGGTTAAGTGCTGTCTCACAATATTAGCAGCCATAATGGATGCGACTGAATATCAGCACACATTCATAGCAACTAAATGCTAGTGCCTCTTACCACGCATTCCCCATAGTCCTTAACTTTTTAATCAATTAAAGTCCCTGCTCCATAAAATTAATGACTGGGTGTAGCTCTTCTGCCATGCAGACAGCAGCAGCTCCCTGAAGTAAAGAGAGATGAGATTTGACCTTCCACTTAATTAAAAACCAGCAAAATTTGGATCATCGCGCCTAACCGGTGCACGCTGATAGAGTAGAGGATGTGGACTCAGGGGAGCTCTGGGATGTGATGCTTTTGCCGCTGGCATTGTCATATTGAAATCAGAAAGCTTTTCTGTCCCCGGTTTGGGTCACAAGAGAGAAGAGATCCCCTATATGTCCAGCCTTTCGAACCTGCACCATTACAAAGACACATTTCATGAAGTTTTAATGACCTTTTATCCCGTGCACTGCCCAATAGCAATTGGTATTATCCATTATCCAAACAAGTGACCCTCCCTTAGGATGTACTGGAGATCATAGCGTCTCTCTGTCCTTCCCATCAATTGCGTTTCTTCAGCTGGGGGTAAAAATGCTCTTAGAAAGGATGAAATGAACACTGTTATCGATAAAGTATGTGTCAGTTACTGTTGAGGTGTGTGTGTGTGTGTGTGTGTGTGTGTGTGCATGAAAGCGGTAAAGGGTGTCATTACTAGACACTACTAAAAGGAAAGTGAAAGGGAAGGGAAGTCCATCAAAATCACAAAAAGGCTTTTTCTCACTCCTGTTATCAAACTATGAAGATATTTTCTTTATTTGTGCAGGTTTTGAGATATCTGTGTCTGAGATTTCTGTCTCCACCTCAACATAATGGATGTGGATGGCATTTAGTCTGTGATGCACACAGCATTGAAAATTGTAATGAAACATGTACAATGTGTGCCTTTGGGCTCATCAAAGGTTTTTATCTAATCATGAATGTTGTCATGACCTTCTTAGTTATACAGTAAATGACCTTCCTTAATCCTCACATTGAAAAAAGACATTTATGCTGTCCGTGGTGAATAATGTGATACAGATTCTGGTCTTTTTTCAAAATAAATTTGCATACCAAATGTAAAAAATAACAAATTTTTATAGTGAAGTAAGGTGAGGCGAGGGTCTAGTTTATGTTCTGGAGCAGACAGCAGCAGTGCCCTGTGTCTTCTCTTTTGGCTGCTGCTTAACCTTGGTTTCTCCTGGCTGCCTGGCACTGTCGTGATGGGCTCACCATGTCTAACACAACTTTCCTTCCTTGTGACAGCTTCTAGCAGAAGAGCAGAGAACTCGTTAAAGTAGAAGAGGCTGAACTGACAGGGAAACTTTCATTTTTTGCTCATTTTAAATGTAACCTTACAAAGACTTCCAAGAAAAGACACTCAAAGCCATTGATTTCTTGTCTACATTTACAGTAATCAAACCTTTAACTGTTATTGAATAAACAGCATTTTTGCCAAAGTGTATTAGTCTAGTCTATCGCTAAGGTAATTGTACAAGACTAAAGAGTATGATATAACATTTGTTGCATAACCTTTCAGACAAATTGCTAATAAATTACAAGGGTTCATGGGGATAGGAATCAGGAGAACTGATTAAAAAACACACTGCATTTGAATGGGGTCATTTTTACTCTGTTGACGAGAAGAGTCCATATGAATGCCCCCCTCTTGTCGTATTCACAACCAACAAGAAATACCTAATTGAAAATGGCAGAAGTAAAGAAAAAAGGATAAGTCTAAATACTGCAAATTATGGAAACTTGCTTACTGTCATGGATTACGGAGACACTTTAATAGAATGAGTTAATTGATAATGTTATAACACCTGTTATTTTCCTACTATGACAAGTTAAAATCACTGCTGTAAATAAGTCGTTAATACATGTGTGCAGACCATTGGCATCAAAGAAGAAGAATATAAGCATTGCTAGATTTTTCTGTTCAAACTTGGCTAACTTTAGATGAAAAGTTGTTTTGGCATCTTGGTTATACTACATATAACCATCATTTTGACAGCATTTCACTGAGTGTATTTTAGTGTAGCATGCTGTTGAAACAACAGGTATATGTAACTCAGATGCCCCCAAAAGTTTACTTTTCAATTAATGTTAGTCCTGTTGTAACCACACTGTGCTTATGAAGTAAAGTTGGCACTTTCTATTTTTTGCACTTCAATTCGTGGCTTCTTGCTACTATAAATCTCATATTATTTTACTTGAACAGTTGCTGATGCTGACTATAATACAATAATACCTACAATACACTAGGCTATATGTGTCTAGTGTTTCATGTTGGTCCCTAACTTGGATTTTCTTTCTCTTTGTGGATGTGATTGGCCTAATTGATGGTTTGCCCCTGCGGTAGAGTATAAATCCTGAGGCTCAGGGGGCCAGGTCGTACACTGATGAAGGGCTGGCAGCTTAAAATGTCTGTCTGTGCATTATTTCCCATT
>NW_023339796.1:6543721-6548446 GCF_004916995.1 Morone saxatilis | reverse complement strand
TTACATGAGAGGGAGGGACTCTGAACTTCATTCAGAATTTCATGCCTTTCTTACATTCTGTTATTGGGAAAATTACAAAATTGGTTAATAATAGTGTGAATATTAAAGGTCCCCAAAAAAGTGACACTCTGGTACAATATGGCAAAATGTCCACCTGCTAAACAAAGATGGAACAGAAACAATTGTTTTTGATCCCAAAAAAGAACGATTAAAAATCAGTGGTCAGATTGATCCCTCATGTCAAAAACCATAAACCAAGCAAGAAATCTTAAATCTAAATGTATTTTTACACATCTAGACAAATACAAAGTAAGCCTACTCTCACCTTAGTAATTATCGAGTATTTAGGGACATGCAGTATGTCTCAGCAGGATTTAGAAAATCTTGTCAGACAGCTGATTCACAATACTGCAGCTAGAGTCCTCATTAAGACCTAAAAAGTGGACCACATTACTCCAGTTCCTAGATATTTGCACTGACTTTTGAAATTCTGCTGTTGGTTTACAAAGCACTAGGGCCAAAACACATTTCTGATTTGCTGTTATGTTATGTACCTTCCCGACTCAGATCTTCTGAGAAAACAAGCTTAACATTTTTCAGCTTGCCACTGAGTTTTATCAAATTAAATTTAGGACTTTACTCATACTGTACTGTATTTTGCTCTGCACTCTACCAGTCTTGTAATTGTTATTTCCTGTTTAATCTGTTGTATGTACTTAAAGCTAAACTTGATTTAAATGCACAGTATATAATTTCTGCCACTCTGGAGTCCCTCACATCAAAAAAACAAACTAAATATGTAGTTTGAAGATGTCATGAAGTAGCATGGGATCAGGGGAGTTCATCTTCATTGTTAAATAACCACCATTGCGAAAATGATACATAAAGGTGGTTCCTAGTGTTATTTGTCTCAGTATTAATGTTGGCAAGACTTTAGACCTCAGTATAAATCCTGCAATAATATAGCTGAAAGGTGCTATACAAATAACCCTTGAAGTGGGAAAACATATTCAAGGTTATCTGGTTTTCTAAACTGTCTTTACACTTCAACAAACAAAATCATTCATGTAGATTCAAATACATAGTATAGCTGGCATAATGTGGTATAAAAATAAATATGGAGTTAATACATAAATATGTTTTATAAATACACACAGTTGCAGGGACAGGGAAAGAGATATTTAAGCAGGAACAAAGCAAATCCAGCTAACATAATGAATTTGACAGCATTACTTTACATTGACTTCTTCCTTTTACATTTTGGATGGCATTGAACTTTTTCACGAGGAGAAGAGGAGAGTCACAGAGTCACCTTATTACACCAGGCTGTGTCACCGTGAAATTGAAGAGTCCGATTAGGCTTGTTTTCGTCGCTCTGTGCGGTGGCCAATTTTGTCATTCTTCGGGGTGTAATGTAATACATCTCAAGCAAATTGTTTGCGTCCCCCATTGAAATATAAAGTAGCCCCGCCAGGGCTGCCCAAATTGTTGGAGAAATATTAGGAATGGATCACAAGTTAATTCCCCCTGCTTCAATTTTCTGCCAAGGCGAAATGAAATTTGAATTTGCGTGGCTTGGGCCACTGCCACTGAAAGACTGTGATTTGTTTCAATGACAGGGCCTATTATTGAAGTTGTGCATTGATGTAGGCATACAGTATGGTAATGTCTACCCCCCCTCGTCCCACCTCAGCCCTCATGGTGGAGGGCCGTCTCATTCATGTGATGTAAGCCGCTGAGACAAGGAGGAAGCCGTGAAGAAATCGGCAATGGGAAAGACATATTAATATGGAAATCAGAGGCCGGCTGCATGCTCTGTGTAGTCTGTGGGTGAACACAGAAGCATGCGAGTATTGCTTACTGCATGTACTCACCCACTACGGTATGAAGGATGAAAGTACAAATAAAAAATCTGTTTTCAGAAAAGTCGTAATACTTTAATGTAATGAGAAAAAAACATGCCTTGCCCACCACTGCATTACTCAAGAGAAGACAAACACACATAAACCTATACACACACACGTTTATGTGAACTCATGAAGCCTCAACAACCTTGTCTGTTCTACTACTAGTAAAGCTTGATCATACAATAAGTGTAGCAAAAAAGGACATGTTGACAATTGTACTATTCATGGATGCTGGTCCTCCAGAGACAGCTTATGTTGATGTACTTTCTCTCCATATATTATTTACAAAGAAAGCTTGGGCCTTAATAAGCACTAATTAAACGCTGGAGACTGGGAGATGACTGGCAGAAAACATCGCAGCATGTGACAGGCATCTGGTGGAAGATAAGTGTGCAGGCGTTGGCATAGCCGGTGAGAACCTTATAGTGGTAGCGAAGTAACGCTGGGGGTCGTGTGAACCTGCACTTGAACCTGACTTTCAAACTCTGTCAATCAAGCTGGCTACAGCTGTCATGGTTCACAGGGCACGGGCTTGGAGGATTGGAGGCATGTATGTGTGTGTGTGTATACTGTATGTGAGAGACTGGATAAGAGCCAGTGAGTTTATTTGTGCTTATTTTGTGTATATACACCAGTGTGTGTGCAATTTGTGTTGGCTTGTGTGGTTTTGTGAAGGGCAAAGCAGCAATGTAGACATTCAAAGGTGCAACAAGGAAGATTTCAGTCCAGTTCCAAGAGAAATATTGTGCCCTGTACTTGATAGTCTTGACTCTTGTTAATTTTAGCTTTAAGCCAAAAAAATGTATCTCTTCCAAATGTAACGTTTTCTTAACTTAACAGCTGGGCAATAGCTATATTTAGAAATGTTTAGTTCAGGAACAATTTCAGTAATGCAACCACGTGTAATAAAGAATGTTTTAAAAAGTTGATGGTTGATAAAGGTAAAAGATTGCTCACAGCCCCTTACTGTGCTGCACTACCAAACAATATACTGGTAACTCTCTGGACATGATATAAAATGCCAATAGTGAATCAACAATTGAACTTTGGCAATGGCTGATTCAAATAAACAGCAGGCTTTGACACAGTCTTCACCAGACATGAAAGGAAAAAGCATCCATCTGTGGCAACACATGTCCCCAAAGGGAAAGAAATAGAAATTGCTCAAAGATGAGGGTAAATTTGGGTTCAAAAATCTTTGCATGTGAAAATACTGAAGGAGGAAAAAGTACAAAAACATGGGCTCGGTCAAAAACCCAGCTACAAAGCTGCATCTTTGTAGAAGTTGAAACATCATCCAATTACGCTTTTAGAGGGTGACAACCTACAGGAACATACAGATTTAGTGTAGTATTTGCACAAAGTACCATATGGCGGTGCATTTGCAATAGTCGAACAAAAGTGGCCTACACTCAGGACTCACAGAGGATGTCATGTTACCATTCTGATTAAGATAATAAATGAAAATTGAGCAGAGCAATCAATGGTAGGAACATTGTAAAAAATTAGGTGATGGCACATTGCTAGAATAAGTGCATGTGTACATTTATCTGAGAAACAGTCATGCAATGTGTTGGTTTGGAACATATACTTTGCAGCAGTCAAGAAATTTAAAATCTTTTCCATCCACTGGACTAAAAATCAACAACAAATTCCATCAAGCTTCTCAACAGCATCCTTTACTCAGCCACTCCAGAGGAATATTGATTTATTTCCTCCTGAATCATTCTGTCCTGCCTTATGAACTTACAAGCAGGAGAGAAAGAGACACGCAAAAATAGAGAGAAGGCAATTTTTCCAGAAGGATGTTCAAATGTCAGTAGTTTAAATGAGGGAGGGAAATGTCCTCACATATTATTCAGATGATATTGTGTAATATCATTACACTGCTACTAAGCTAGAATTTCTATATACAACCACTGGAAAGGACATACTGTAGATATCCTCGGGGCTTAGATTTGTATGTGTTTCATGATGCCCGTCATGTGAATGCACTGTGGAGGAGATACAAATTTAGACTCTTTTTAAGTGCAAGATACATTTGAAGAGTGTGATACGGTACTTTTATGAGTTCAGGATTCCCACTGGGAAAGGGAGATACAGAGTTAGTCTATGGCTCGAGGGGAACATTGGGGAGCCTATAATAACAGTAAAATGTTTCATATCTTATCTAAAACTATTATTCTTTTGTATCCAAATTGCCTTTGAATAACTCTCAAGTATACCTCAGAGGGAAGGTTCAGGGTAAAATATGTTTTTTAGTCTTTGAAATTTGCTTTTGTTTAACATTTGTCAGCATAGAAAGTCAGTGGGGAACAAAACATCTCTCTTTTTAATTTCTACAAAGCCTGCAGTCATGTTAACATTTGATAATCCAACTTGCCTGTGTGTTACAAAGCAGCGTTTTCAGTGGGAATTGAAAAGTACAAGACTTGCTAGTATCAAAAATATTGTCCTAAATGAAAAATGATCAAATGTTCTGGTTTTGTGATCAATAAGTCCTTGATAAAAAATCGACAATTGGTAATCCTGGAGCAGGTTGCATCAGCTAAGTTCAAACTTATAATGTCATAATGTAACATATGGGGTGCCATTTGTACCGTTTTTAAGATTTAGATTTAGATTTAGATTTAAATTTTTTTTATTTTTTATTATTAACTTTTTTATTTGAACTTCAACTGCAACAGATTAAATCCAAATACAGTCCACTTTTCACATTAAGCATTTTAACCTGGAATTCCCCCCACCCCTCCCTCCTTCACCCATCCACCACTCAGCAGTGCGCTAGTTCAATAAAAGTTCTGTTAGGTCAGATATA
>NW_023339796.1:6527830-6543621 GCF_004916995.1 Morone saxatilis | reverse complement strand
TCCCGCTAATGAACTGCAGGAATATTATTAAATCTGAATAACATATTTCTTAATATATATATATATATATATATATAATATGTAAAACTGTTACAACTTGTGATACAACAGTAACTTGAACTGTTTACACTGTTGAATAATTTTTGGACGTGATTATTTACTAACAATCAGCTTAGACATTACTCACTTTCTTACGTTGAATGATGCAACACAATTTAATAATTCCCTAGTTTAAAGCTAGATACCCAGTAATAACTTATGAGGGGCCAAGACTGTTGGTTACTTTGACACAATGTTTATATACCAAAACTAAAAACTAAAAAATTAAAAGAGAAAGGAACAGTGAAGTAAGAAAAAGAAAAACAAGAGAAAAGGTGAGGGAAAAATAGAGAATGACATGGGGGGATGAGAGAAATAGCACATTAGCACTTATGGATTAGCTGCCTCTCATTCCCAGGCCCTGCTGCAGCCCTGTAGATGTGCAGCTCTGACCGCGTGGCTAGCCGGTAGCGGTCATGTCTTAATTAACGAGCAGACATCTGATCAATAAGAGAGGAACGATGGAGAGGGAAACGTGAAAGGTGGGACAGCCTGCACGGTTCAAGGTTTTTGTTTTCCGTTGTTGTGGAATAACATTAGAAATCAATAGCACGGCTAGCCCCGCCACACACTCTGACTCTTACTCAAGAGAGGTGAAAAAAGTAATCCCTTTCTACCTTTTCCGTGTGTTTTCTATTACCCATAACTTTTCTATCATGCAAGATCATTGCACAGGAAGATTTGTCACAGTATTTTAAGTGCAATGTGATTCTGAGCCCTGTAAAGTCAGTTTTGTAAACATGTGCTCTGTAACAATTCTTAGATTTTTAAATAATGTTTTTTTTATACTGTCATGTCATGTGTGGCATCTGAAGCTTTCTTCAATTCTGAATGAAATGTAATTTACTATTGTTGGAGCGCCTGCTTTACTACAACCTGCTTCGGGTACTTAAGTTTGTGATTTCCTCGCGCAATGACTTTAAAAAGCCTGCAGATAATGAGCCTCAATCATTAAAAATGTGAAAAAAACCACAAATGAAACATGTCGATAATGTTGTTTTAATATTAGAATTTTTATTGTTATTGTTTATTTATCTCCGCCTATTTGTAGTTTTTTGTGGATTCAGTGGTCATAACATCAAGCTCTTACGGCTCGTTCACACCTGAGCAGCGTGTGTGCTTGGCAGTCACAATGCCCGCTGGCTGCAAGTGAGTTTTCTTCATTTTCATCTAATTAAATCACTTATTCATTTGTAACTAATTTGTATATTATCTATTTATCTTTGTAAAGCATTTCTGAAATATAAATGTAAAATTAGGCTAAATCATTCATAGATCACTGTGGACATATAATTTGACATTTTTAAAGCATGCCGATATCCATCCATTCAGAGCTCTGACATTCATGAACATATCTGCAGGTTACCTGACACTGCAAATATACAGTTGCGCATGAGTGAAAGTTTCACTGTGTAGTGTTGTGTAGTATTCTGGGAATTTTCAGACAGGATGGCCATTCTGTGATAAGGCTTTCACATTTGGTTGTAGCCAGAAGGCTGCTGAGGCTGGTGGGAACTCTAATCAGTCTCTCCCCACCCGCCTCCATCACCCTCTTTCAATTGAGTTACTGATCCACCTCTGGACAGAAATCGTATGTTTATTTTCTTTTCTTTCTCACTGCAAACTTTTGGTGGAAAATTGAATTTGATGCCCAGGGGCAGGTTTGAAAATTGGGCAAAATAGCTTATTTCCCCCTCATCCAACCTTTTGCTACTCTTTGTAATGAATGGCAAAATAAGATATCTGTGGGAGATGCTATTCTGTGCTGGGTTGCAGGCCTTGCAATTTAGAACTCATCAATTCATGTTTACAGTACAAGTGTGAATATTGGAAGAGTGTGGCTGACTGCAAAACATGTGTATCTCTCTGATGGGCCTGACTTGGGAATATCACATGCCACCATTATGAAAAACTTGGTATGGCATGTGATCAAAGACCATCAAACATCATAAAATGTTGTCACCATTTTGCCAGTCATGACAGCTCATGTTCAGTGACTGATTTGTTCAGCTTTGCCAACAGCAGTCAGAGATGATTAAGAAATACTAGAGATCTCTGAAAATTGTTATTTAAAGCAAAAACTGTTGCTTCCTCAAAAAAGGAAACCTCACAGATTAAACCATAAATCTACTTATTATTAAACAGGGCATGGCTAAATTTGGAACCACAGCATGGCAATTTTGAATGTCTTCACGTTTCACTGATGTGTCTCTGATGATTACCATTTAATCAGCTGCAAATGCTCTTAATTACAAGATTAGTCTCCTACCAATTAGCCAACGTGCTAATGTTTCTAATCTTCCATTGAAGTCGACTGAATTCTAATTAGGGACTAACTGTTTCAATTCACCCAGGGCCCATCTAATGGGTCATTACCAACCTAGTTATCCTCATATAAACCAACTGCAGCAAGCAACACAGGTCCCATTTGGAGAGCAGCTGTAGAGGCTTTACGACCATCATGTGGGCTATTTCCATGCGTCATGAAATGACAATGTTTCCATTCCCTGAAAATCACAGAGGCATTCTGATGACTCACTGATGAAAACTATTATACACTAAAGCACTACAAGCTGTGTTACAGACATATGCACTAAAAGTTTTCTTAATTTTACAAAAATTGTAGGTTTTAAAATTGGAAAGTTTGTGAACCATGAACTTTTACCTAAAGTAGAGAGGGAGGAGTAGTCTAATTTCCAATAAAATAGAATTCTAATTTGAAAACCGGCTGCACTAATCAATCCTTTTTGTATTAACACTGGATCAAATGTGTGTGTGTAATGTGAAGGGGGTTGCTTGTAATGAACCACCCCATTCTGCAACTCTCAAACATTTTTTGATTTTTTGTTCTGGATTTCCAGCCTGAAAATGCATGCTTTCATCGTCCTTGTTTGCAGCAATAAAATCTTATTGACTCATGGTACACAATACCAAATGACAGACAGACAAAGTTAGCGACTAGCTGGTGAACACAGTAAAGCAATTAGCAGGTAACAAGTTGCTGGTGAAGATCAGACCAGAGCCAGAAACCCAATCCAAACGAATGCTAAATTCTTTGCTGATAAGTTTCCAAAAATTATTTTGTAAGTTGATTTCCATATTTACAGCTTGTTCTGCTGTCCCCTAAAATGCTAAAAAAAAAAAAAAAAGCTAAAACTTTATTGCAGCTTTAATAAACTTTAAACAAAAATATATCAAGGGCTAATTAATCATACAGTCTATCTATTTATTACATGAACATAACATTACATTGCAAACAAAGAACTTGTCTCCTGTTTAAGGCTATACAAATAAAATTAGCCACACCAAAAGTTCCCTTCCTACAATAGTTTCTCATGTTTCTTAATAATTATTCATCCAGAAAAAAGACATTCTACTATAAGGAGCAGTCCTTAAATCATTGTATATTGAGCAATAAAACATGAAATTGTCTCTCTGCTGTCCTGTGGGCTGTCCTCTCTGTACTTCTATTATTTGAAGGTAAATAAAAAATGTAATTTCATATCGACAAAAAAAAAAACTCATTCATGAAACATTTGATCATAAATTATTCTGTGTGCAACCTTTTTAGCCACACTAGCAGCTAACCTTTCTCTAGCATTGAGGTTGATGCTAGAGGATAACACATAAAGGCACTTGGGCTGATAATCAGAGTAGGGAAAGACCACCAGATACAAGACTTCTTGTGATTCAGGGGACAAGTGTGGATGGTGATATCTGTAAGTGTAATAGACCTGGCAGGATAACTAATTACATTAAGAAACTTTGTGTATGTAGACAAAGTTTTGTAATGATGTACAATGTTCATATTCATCAAAAGTCATGGAAAGTAAGTTCGACTTTATGTGCTACATGACCCAATAATTATGATAACATATTATGAGAGTATGAGATGTCTGTAGAATCTTGATGTGTGTCTGTAATAAAAAATTAAGAGAGACATGAATTAAAACTCTTCTCTTTGCCACGGCTCACAGGAGGCAATCTCAGCCCTCTGTCCTTGTCAAGTTAGGGTTATAATAAGTAATTTAGGAGACTAGAGTTCAGTTTCTGCTCAGACTGCCACTTTTTTCCTGATTCAGACTTATTTTAGGAACAGACATTTTAGCTGGTTTGAACTTATTCTAGGCCACGCAAACACTTTATGCTTGTAAACACTGACCAAGAAAGGAGATATTGACACTTCTTTGCATTTTAAAAATTACAACCAGTTGTAATCAGCAATGTATCAGTTCACTAAAATCATGAAATTGCATTCATAGAATTCCACCCATGTTTTAAATGGGGCAGTTAATTTGTTGGTCAGTTTATGGTGGTTTCTGAAAATCATACATTTTCTTTACGTCTCTTTGTGGATATGGGATAACAGATATGTTTTTCACATAAAAAAGAAGGTTGATTTATACTGTGGTGGTCAGTGTACCATGGAGAAACCACAGTATGTAGTTTTTCATTCCAACTGATTACCTCAGCAGGTGATCTCACTGATGAGTTCTTCCTCTCTACTTGAAGTCGTGCTAATTATTGTGTGGTATCTTCATTTGGAATGAAAACATGCAAACTCTTGGCTCTCAATAGCACATGGCTGGCCACCCCCTGTTAATACTGATGGTCTGTGATAATTATAAGGCCATAAAATCCGTGAAATTGTCAAACAAACTAAACAAACAAGGTTTTACGACAAGGTTACATCTTGTACCATATATGTCCATCTTATTATTTCACCTGCAGCTATGTGAGGTATCTAATGTGATAATTTATGGACAGGATTTATTCCATAAAAAAATGTACATTTTCTTTAATTAAGATTAAGGATAAGATTGAGTCAGAGGTATGTTATTTTCCTTACCTTGGTTGCTAAGGTATTTTATTTAACAACTCTAATGATTTCTTTGAGTATAAGAAAACCAAAGAAAACCTCTAGATTGGCACATTCATATTTTTTGCACGTTTTACAGCCACCATAGTTTGTCCTTCACACTTAGAAGGGAAGGGAAAGGGAGTGAGTTGTGACCTGCAACTACCCTCATAGGTGCCACTAAATCCTAAACTGGACTTTTAAGGTTATGTGCAACCAATTTATTTTAACAAACGATAACTCAGACTCTATGGAAAATGTTAGCTGTGCAACCGGCCCCTGGTCTAAATTATGTGCAAGATGTGCTCTTCTTATATAGATACTGGTTTAAGAAAATTTTACAGAAAATTGGAGGCTCTTTTTGTGACTTTCTTGACAATTGCTGTTCTCACACAAGGTTTGAGGCTATTCCACTGAATGACAATTAACAGCAGTAAATTGCAAAGACTGCTAACAAGTAAACATGGATGTAAACCATACACGATTAAAAATATTGTAAAATCAGCTGTGTAAATGTTTTATGAGGAAGGATACACACAATTATTTGTTTTTTTTGTGTGAAATATTAAATAAAAACATTACTTATGTTTGTATACTGGAAAGCTCAGCAGGGCACAGGTTGTGAACTTGAAACCAGCACCATGCTAGCTTTCACTTAAAATTTTTAAAAAGTAAAACAAACTTAAGATGCTTTAAATTAAAAACAGCTTAAGTGGCTGAAGCACACAAACGTCAAATATTGATTTAATTCAAAACAAAATCCAGTAAGAAATATAAATAGCTCTTACCTGCCCTGCACTTTGATGTCAGAGATGGCATAGAAATATCTGGACAGGTTATTCTCATCCACCATGGTGGCTCCAGTGGCTGGCTTCAGCAGCCTAATCCTCAGATCGGTGATGGTGAAGAAGTCCCTCAGGTTCTTGGTGGTATCCAGCTGGCCGTACAGTGAGGCCATGTTGTGTAGCCGAGGACCAGCAAAGACGGCAAAGCGGTCCTTTATCTCAAAACGTACTGTCTTGTCGTTCTTCCACACATAGCCTCGGGAGTAGTCCTCAGTGCAGATGATATCCAGCAGGGTGCGCTGAGTGAGGTCGTTGACTGTCTTGGGTTCCATAGTGAAGGCGTCCAGGCAGTCAGTGGCATAGAACTGGTATGGGGTCCAGGTCCGGCCGTAGTCGAGTGACTTTTCCAGGACCATCTGCTCTGGTCGGCCTGACTCAAACGTGAGTATGATGTCGTCAGTCAGCTCAATGGTTTTGTTCCATGACAGCGTGATGTTAACCTGAAGAGGCTTTGGGTATTTCTTCCATGAGGTGGACTGCCAAAAAGTTGTGGGGTTGCGACCCTCAAAGTCAAACATTAACTCTGGAGGATGGGCCAGCTCCTCAGTGGTGGCGTCACATTCATTGTTGCACATGTAAGGATTCTCCTATTAAAAACAAATAGATACACACGTGTAAGTGAACATTACATTCAAATACATCAAGTGTTCAATATTAAATGTACGAAAAATTGGGCCAGTATCTGTCATGATTCAAAAAATGCACAAAAGGCAGACCCAGTGAGAATAAAACAAAAAGAACAGCTAGAGAAATTATAGCCAGCTCATGAAATTAATTTTTCACAATTTGCTGACGAGTGGTTTAGGGCAGAATTTAATTGCTTTTTGTGTTAGACTGCGTGAGTTACCTGTTGGCTCCTTTGGATTGTATCAGAGAGAAGCTCTCCCTGCTAGCTGAGCAGTTCTAAAGCAAACTTACTGACAAAAATTGGATCAGAATGTATCAGAATGATGGTGAAAACATTTGAAATCAAGACCAAAGCTATTCAATATCTGAAATTTTAAGATGCTAGTTTACCTTTGTGCAGAAAGAGTTTTGTACAACAAAATGGACAAATAGGGAAAAAGGTAGGGATAAGCTAGGCTCTATAATTTTAGGAAGGCAAGTTAAGCAATTGAAATGTCAAAAAGGTAGTGTTTTAATATTTAGTTCTGAATAAAATATTCAGAGGAAAAGTGGAATCCAAGAACAGTTGTTAGTTATAAAGCAGCTCGCTAAAAAAAGTCCCACCCTCACGATTACAAACCCTAAAACATCTCCTGGTTGGATGTTGGTCCACAATTATTTGTTTTTCCAGTTCCCTGTTGGTTTAGCCTTAGAGCTGCAGGAGACAGTGACCCTCTCATTAAGATGACACTGTGGATCCCATATTCTCGTTCAGCGCCATTCCTACCTATACTGCCACCCAAATTGCCAGTGTAATTGATATTCTTGTGTGGTTTTTCAGCTGAGATGGGAATGGAATCCCAATGAGTGTTTCTTATAAAACACGCAAAGGGACATGCATTTTTTATGGGCCTGTGTCTGCTCTGTACCATAGGCATCCACTGAGTGTGTCTGTGTTGAGTGTGTTAGTGGGGAGAAAGAGGAGCTCTTGATGTGTTTATGTTTGTTTGTGAGAGGGGTAGAGAGCTCCGAATCTGTTTGCTTGTGTGTGCACATGCAGTATGTATCCTTGTGTGTGTGTGTGTGTGTGTGTGTGTGAAAAAGAGAGAGAGAGTGAGAGAGTGAGTGAATGCCAGTGAGTGAATGCCAGTGAGAGAGAGAGAGAGAGCTGAAACAGAGCCAGAGAGCTCAAGACACACTCCAATTGACATTCCTCTCACCTCTGCTCCAGGAACAATGAGGTTAAGTGCAGATGAGATTCAGATCAACTGTAAAGCGGTTCGATAATCAGCAATCATCCGACACTCTACACGCAAAATTATCTAAAGGTGAGAACAGCGCTATCTGAAACATTACCCGCTTATCTCTCCGGTATTGCAGTGCATTCAACACAGACTGCCACTTTGTGGAGTGAAGATCACTGGCAGGAATACTGATAAGCAGACGCCATTATATTTTATTTGAAAAGACCAATGGCTGCTTTTTGTCTTTGAGTAAGGACCCTAAACTCCTCTTGCTTAGAGAATAACATTATTTGATACTTTATCTTCTTTACAGGAAGATATATGTATGACTTGCTTGTTTTTAGATACAGATCTTCTCAGTCCATTTTATTTCCCATGGGTCTGTGATTTGCTATCAGCAACCTGCTCCTCAGCTATAAGCGATAACTACACGATGAGGTAGAACAAGACTGAGCGATTATGGGTCATTGGACCTGCTCAGCTGACTCAAAACACCATTGCATGATCCAATTAGGATGTTAATAAGGGTTATGCTGCTAAGACAGATACTGAGAGAATAAGAGAAAGTGGGAGGGAGAGAGAATGTAAGAGTAGACCTTTTTTGCAATGTGCTTTTTAAAGGAAGATCTCAGTCGCTAAAAGTATTCTCTTCTCGCGCCCATGTACACCTACACACAAATGCGAAGCAAAGCTTGAAAGGCCACGCTGTAGCCTGAAAACAGAAGCACAGAGAAAGAGAGATCTGAAAGACAGCGTTATGGGGTAATAGGGAGGAGGATGTGGCTGCTGAGTTTGGCCACAGGGACGATAAATTGTACTAGTGTCAACTGTTTGCCAATGATGTGTGCTGAGGCTCGTTATATTCGCTACTTGTGCTTGAACAGCCTTGGAGGTCTGCCTCAGAGCTCAGACATTGCCCGTACATGGTGGGCGAGGAAGGTAAGAGAGAGTGATTTCCCTATTGTCAATCGAGAGCATGAATTTTCACTTATATTTGTTTCATTTGTTGTCACGGTTAGGTTTCAAGGGAGCAGCGGGGTGGCTGCCTTTGCATCATCCAAAATGGGAACCTTGTTCACAGACGATATAAAGAACTCAGACTGCAGCATCTGTGCCTAATGATAAAAACAATTTTCTGGCTGAACTGCGAGAAGCAGAGTAAACAGAAGGTTTAAAGAGAGAGAAATTTGCCTCATCATGCCAGCAGAAGTGTTCAGAGACCAGTGGAACGCAGTCATAAATTCAATCCATAATCATGCTCTCGCTGCCTGTCTTGACTTCAGGCCTTCAGGGAAGTGATCATTCTGTCCAAGGAGCTGGTTCACATATGGAAGCTGGCTGGGGAAAAACCTTTCATAAAAGACCCTTCCATCATTAACAACAGTCAATAATGCATAGGCACTTTTCCAATCTAACATTAAGTGACGTGCAGTATTTACTGTCTCCTAGTAATCCCCTCCATAGTGGAATGCATTCATACAGCCGAGTGAAGGTGGAATGATAGAGGCTTAGAGAAAGGTCAGGACCTTTCATCGGATTTCCTGTGGTGGTTATTTAACAACAAAAACAGTGCATTATGAAGATCAATACCTTCTGTGGTCATTTAAGACCCAGGGCTTCAGAACTATGCCGGGGGGCAGCTATTGAAAAACAATAAGCCCTCTCAGCTTGATCCTTTACCTGTGAGCATGGCTGTGGGAGAGGGAAATAGTCAGCAGAGAATCAGAGAGAAACAAGAGTTTTGTACCAAAATAAGATATCGACCAGCTGAAAAATATGTGGGCTGTCCTTACAAAAGCGTTGCTGCCATAAAAGTATAATCTGGCTAGGATCATTATTGAAGTTATCGTTAGTGAGGTTATCGTAGAGCCACTTTTAACCAAAATTTAGCATGTTGATGATGTAATTACATTATTGAGAAAAACATGTATTTTTGTACATTTTAAATATTGTAAATCTATGTTTTGATCAATATCTATATAAAGATATTCATATACCTTTATATTTCTTTATTTTCTTATATTATTTTATTCATAAACTAGCTTATTTGTTACGAGGAGCCTGCTGAACTGTTATAAAGTATCTTGTGTGGCTCACCATGGCATCATAACCCTGATGATCTTCTCATTTTATTGTATGTTTGTATGTTTAAAGGATCCCTTTACCTCATGTCATAGAAGTCAGATAATTCCACACCTATTGACATTACATACAGCGCTGCAGTGGTTTCTAATGGCCTGTCTCTTATTGGTTTTGCTGACATCTCTATTGCCACCATGGCTGTGCTGTGTAACTGAGCCCAGCTGGTTTCTGTCAATGCTATGTGATCCATTCGGGGGCAGTGGCTTAATGTAGGAGACCTGAGCAGCAAGTCTGCGGCTGGTCACAGCTAATGATGTCCCAATCTCTGCAGCCTATAAGGTCAATCCAATATCAGGGTGTCACACAGTAGGAGAGCAAGAGAACAAGGAAGAGAGAGAGAGAGAAAGACAGATGGAGACTTGAGCTGGGAATGTGCATCCAAATGTCATTCACAGGAATATAACACAATCAGGACATTCAGGTCTTTAGACTGCCATGAAGGCTCAGTGGATATTTAGATGTAATTTCATGGTTCTGTTCAATGGTTTATTGAGGTTTCTATTATAGGAACAAACAACACAGCACAGAATATATTTATTGCACACAAATTACTGTATATCAATAATAAATATTGACTCAAAACTGTGCTAAAAGTACAGCACTTGATTTTCTCACACAGAAAATATCCAAAAATGTGGAAATACACACACTAACACGCACACACACACACGGGCCCATGATGATGTGATGTGAGGCAGATGTTTAAATGAGTGACATATGGCCTGTGAGATTGACAAAGCGAAACCTGTTGATGTGCCTTTTGACACAAGGCAGATAAATCCTCTGTCCAATGACGGCTCCTGTATGAAGGATGGGTGCAGGCAATCCAACCAATCAGTACAGTTGACATATTTCTGGACTTGAAGCTCAGATCATAGATTGAACTCACAGCAGCTTTCTACCTAAACCATCTCCCTTTAGGCAAGATTGTTATTTCACCATTGTGACATTTTAGCTTAAAGTCTGAGAATTGCTCACTGCTTTGTCTCCCAGTAAATCACTGCAAGACAGTTTTGCTTAGTAAATATTTACTAAATTAATTTGGCTTGACTTTGTTTGACTGATGCACCCTTTCAGGAAAAAAGAAGAAATATTGTGCTATCAGTCATCAAACAGTCCTGGGGGAAATTTATTTTGGGTATAAACAGAGGCCCACAGCATATAAAGAGATTATTCAGTACACAAATTGCACAGCAGTTCAGTCAGACGCCACAACACTGGAAGGGTATAATAACGATAGGCCTAATTATAAAACTGTTAGTCAGTTGCAGCAATTACAATTAATCAAATTGTGGGTCAATCAAATCACGACTCATTCAATTTTGATTAGTGCCAGAGTTTTGACCAGCCATCCAAAAACATATTCAGAATGCACACCTACATTGATGCTGTAACATGCATGCGTACATACATACAATAATGTTGGTTGAGATGTGTGTTTAAGATAATAGTTAATGCTTTAATTAGGAATGTGAAGCTGATGATGATTACAATAAAGACTGTACATCCATCCTCTCTCGCTCTTTATCCTCCATTACTCTTTTATCTGACAGGGCATAGCCTTGCATGAATTGCATGTTCTTAACAATGTAATGCTCCTATAATACACTTTTAGATCACTTATTTTACTTTAAGCACAAAATAGAATTCTATAAACCTTTTTAAATGCTAAGTATTATTTTAATTATTAAAGACCGCTGAAGGATAATCTTATTTTAGTATGACCTGGGTTTCATTTTTGTTATCATGCTTAAATCTGGGAACACATCAATATTGATACAATGAAGTCCAGACTATGTAAACCACTTGACAAATGTTGACAACAATCCCTACAGGCACTGGAACTCATTTTACAGGTAAAAGTGGGAAATTAAGAAGGCAGTCTGTTAACTGTGATAATGTAATGTTGTAATGGTAATGTTTAAAAGGGACAGTTTGGGTAATATTTTACAATTTTTCACTTCCAAATTAGTTTGTCTTACCTGTTGGTTTGTTCAAAACATAGAGTATACAATCATCTAACTTCTTGGTTCCTTGGATTTTGTTTGTTTGTCACTACATACCGTAAGAGTGATGATGACCAGAATAACTTTTTACATATACCATTTTTATCATACCATACCAAATTTTAATGTGAAGCATACAGTAAAAAGAAATAAATGAGCCTGTGAGCTGTGTGTACTTCACTGGTTTACCCTCAGTAACTTCCTCACTGCAGAGCCTCTGTGGCTGCAAGAGAAGTCTCTCCCAGTGGACCTGAGGTGTTGCTGGATTAATCAGCCCATCATCCTGCTCGGCCTTACACCTCCTAACCTGCCGCATGACACCTGCAGACCTGTCGCTGGCCGAAACCCCTTTTATCACACCTCCGGATGCCCATCCTCATTCATAGTGTGCACCAGAGGAGGAGAATTTGACAAATGACAGCTCAGTGATATCACTCGCCTGTGATCCAGTGCTCAGGGAGTTGATCCAGAACAACAAAAATGATGATGATTTGAGCTGAAGCACCTCTTGACAAAATCATAAGATCGCCATCAGAGACCACAATAAATTCTCAACTTTCAATCAGTGCAAAAAGACGAGCTCTCTTTGCCCTGCACTCACATAGCTTCTCGATGTAACTGAGGATGATGCGTTTGTGGTGATACACAGAGGACAGGCCAAAAAAGATGATATCAACGTAGATCTAGGTCGGCTTTTTAGAAGAGGGAATGCTCAAGTGTAAAGTGAACACAGAGACTGGGTGTTGATCCTTTCAGGGCTTGGTATAAGCCCTGACGGAAGAGACAGCTGAGATGAGCCATGGTGAGATATTGGGAGAGTCAGAGCTTTGGCAGAAACTCAATAGAGCTTTAATGACCTGCAGTCAGGGCCAGCAGTGGCTCACAACAGAGCCAGGCTTTTCATTCTTCTGACCTTCAGAGGAACGAAGGACAGGAGGATTGCTCATCTGACCTGTGAGTGCTCAATCATATCATATCTGAGGTTGGAGGGTTATGAATGCCTGAGACCTGACAACACATAACGGCAATTCAATAACATGCATATAAAAGAAATACTATCTTACATGATAGTTTGTTGATCTAAATGGTCAGGACATGTGAAGGATTGCCTAAAAAGAAATCCTGACATTCAAGCGTGTTAAAGCTTACCAACTTTTTTACACATTTTAAACTATTTACTACAGATCACATACTCTTTACATCAGAGCTTAAGATTCTGCAGAGCGTGCCGATGTGTTTTAGAAGTTTAAATGTACTTTTTACACCATTAAAAACCACTGTCTTTTATTTTCTGTATAGTATGAAAATTAATTAGCCCAAACCTACTTGAGTAATGTAAGCCAGTGATTGCCAACCTGGGAGTCCAAGGATAATTTTGAAGGGTCACAAAATTTTTTTAAGGAATAAGACAGAAAAAGAATATCTCTCTTACTTGAAACATTGGATACTTTCGGCTCTTTATGGCTCTAAAGATGAAAGCCATTAGATAAGATAAGCACAAAAAACACTGGTTAAACTGCTCATAAACAGCTGTAACCTTTGATTATCTAAATACTGCTGTTTTACTACTGTTTTCGCCCAAAAAGTTTGAGAAACACAAATGTAATCCATCACAGGGCAACATAAGTAAACTAATGGCCAGGCCACACTGCCTGCATGAGCAGTGCGTTACGGCTACCTTGCTGAACGCCTGTGGTGTCCACACAGAGAGAGTGCTTCTGCTGCACTGCTACTGCTGCCAGCCTTATCTTTCTACATTTAGTTTGCCTTTGATAAATACAAAACAATAAAAGCCTGGTTAACAAATTAATGCATTCTGTCCACAGAAATGCTAGAGAGCTTTTAATCTGAAACAGATACAGCAGGGGTTGAGTTTAAAAATATATTTATATTTAATTGAAACTGAAAGGTTGCTGGTATAATGCTGATATGACTGTCAACAGATAACTTTCACTTTCTATGTTTGCTGAGAACTGCGCAAGCTTCAAACTGTGCCAAAAATAGGCAAGCCCTCTACTCTCTAATGAAGTGTTGCTGCAGCTGCGCGTGGGGCATGCTGCTCATGCGGGCAGCGTGGCTGCTCTAACCTGTAAATATGGGTGCCGAAATAAAAGACCTTCCGCAATGCACACATGCTGCTGATGTAGGTTGTGCATCCAGGTTGCAAGCATGTATACATTAATTTCTATAAGTTATTCAGTGCAGGCTTTTCAAATTAATAGACTTGAGTATTGCACTTCCATAAAGTTTGGGGACTTGCAAAGGATGCAGAATGGTCAAAGTTGGTGCTGCAGAGGTCAGTATATCCTGATTTTTAGTCCCTAGTATGGGACTAAGAGATAGATCATCATACCATGATAATGCTAGGGTTATGGGTCTGAATGTCATTGGCGTTAGCTATGCTTAAGAAATATGTGATAAATTGCTTTTAAGGAGATTAAGCAAGATCGAAAGCATTATATTTTGAAGAGTCTTGCAATATTATTATTATATTCTATTATTACATTCACTTTTAAAAGGAATGGAAACCAATAGCTGCTTGAAACTGTGGACAAAAGAAAGGCATACATGATCTGTAGTTAAAGGGGTCAAATGTGCAATGACACATCCTCAATATATTCTCTTAAGTGTCGTGTGAGTCAGCACACAGCAAACAAAATGAAAGCATATGGATCAGGTAGTTAAGTAAACAGCACATGAGAGGGTGCAGAGGTGATGGCTATAACTTGCAATCCATGCAGACGTCTGATCAAAACAAAAACACGAAGTTCTCCCGGCGCCCGTGTTTCGATTTGCCACATGCCAAGCACTCCGCCCTTTGGCACGTAGCCCTCGCCAAAGCAGTCCCTTTGAGGACTGCAGCACAGCCAGTCTGGCCTTTTGAAGTACACTGCTTGGCAAATCAACCGCGCCGCGATCCAGGGCCACAGCCTTGATTGGGATTCACAGGGCGTCGGTAGACGAGGGGAAACGCACTCCACATTAATTAACACCTGGCCTCATTATCTGTCCCATGTGGCAGAGTCCCACTGGGGTAAATTTAACACCGCCTTATTATCATAGGGAACGGAGGTGGTGGTGGTGGGCTTTTTTTCTTTTTTCCGGTGTGTATAAAAATCTCAGTGTTTACATATGGAAAACTGAATCAAAGTCTGTATGTCTATTTTATGTTTTTCTGTGTATGCGTATCTGTATGTGAACCTACCTGTATATTTTCCTGCGTATCAATGTATATGTGTGTGGTTGAATTTTTTCTGTGTGTGAGCTTGGTTTTGTGTTGGATTAGACTCCCTCTGATGTCAGGATTCAATAAAAAGCTTTAACATTGCTATAATGAGAGTATGTTTAATTCTCTTTGCTAGATCCCCCTCTCTCGCTCTCTCTCTCTTTGCAATCGGCACAGCCACTGGATAAAACGCAGCCTGCTTGTGCGGTAAAAATTGATATCTCTTTTATCAAGATACTTAGACAGAGTACTTAACAAGGGTGGGTATGTATGTGTAAAATAAACACATCGAATGAATTTACAAGCATCTCTTTTGATCCTGTAGAGAAAGAGCACGACACTAACAAGGTTGTAGGTTGGTGTCTCATTGACTTTAACTCTGCTAAAAAAAAATTGTATTCATCATTCAGAAAGGAACTTTGGATAAAGATAGGCCCATATGACAATTTTCATATTTCATATTTCATATTTCATTTTCTCATAGTTCAACACTTTGATAATACGCTAATTTGCTTTTGTTCGAGTTAGATGGGAAGATCAATATCAATCTCTCTCTGTGCATTAGGAGCTATAGTCAGTTGGCAGTTAGTTGAGCTCAGAGACTGGAAGCCAAGGGTCTGACTACAAAATTACCAAAAAAACTCACTTATTAATTCAATTCAATTAAATTCATTTCAGTTTTATTTGTATAGCGCCAATTCATAACAGAAGTTATCTGAGGACACATTTCAAATAGAGCAGGTCTAGACCGAACTCCTTATAGCA
>NW_023339796.1:6518006-6527813 GCF_004916995.1 Morone saxatilis | reverse complement strand
TCCCACCATGAGCAAGCACTTGGAACAGAGGTAACGATAAAAGGACGTTGGCCATGTTATATTTTGTCTATTTATTAATGGCGCGATTTACAGTGTGGCATCAAATCTAAAGTTTGGAATAAATTTGGATAGGAAGGAAGTTGGACAAAAGTCTAGCCATTTGTAAGATTTGTCGAACAGTAATTAAGAACAGAAGTAGCGTGACAAATCCTAACACTCACCTGGTGAGACGGCGTGCTGACACCTATGCAGGCATTGAGGTGTCAGTGGATGCTTATACAGCTAGCACAAGCAAAAACATGCAAGACATGGACATGTTAAACACTTAGTAAGCAATTTACTATGCAACTCACAACAGTTTAAACAAACACAAATTTCACACTTTTTAGGCCATATAGTGTGGAACAATTTAAAACAAACAAAAAGTGTAATTCATTTATTACGCCAGAATGACTCCACACTAACAATATGCTGATGAACTATTCTAAAATAATTGCATTTTTGATTTTAAGCTAGCTTCATATAAGCAGCTTCAAAACACATGAAAATCTGCCACTGAGGGATTCTAAGTGCTCTCTCATTGAGAAGAAAATCAGAGGACACAGACCCAGTTCTGAGCCCTTTTTGACAATGAGATGCAGGGGTCATCGCAGAGAAATTGATAGAAACTGGGATGAAATTGAGAGAGCGAAAGAAAGAACAAGAGACAGCGAGAGTGAAATTGCTGCATTGTTCAGTGTGTTAGCTCATTGTGTGTCAACTCATCCTCCATCTTTTCAATCTGCATAGTTATTAGAGGCTTTTATTAATTTGAAATGCCAAAGTGAGGAATAAAGCATTACTGAAATGTCACCCTTTCACTGAGCATGATAAAATCACACCAGCCACTTTTGGAAACGAACATTCTTCCCCACTGTACTTTCATCCCTACATCTCTCCCTCTCCTTCTCTCTCTTTACAGCACAGTCTCTTTCACTCTTTCTCAGAGATCGATATGGCCTGACAACATGATGGCTGGGTTTCCTAAGGGGAGGTGGGTCGCAACAGTTGCCTGTCATCTCACCATTATTTCTCCCTTTCAAGTCTTTCCCCTTCGACTCAGTTGATGATTTCTCAAAATAGAAAATAAAAAACGAATACAAAAACATAAAAATTCTGCCCAGTAATGCTTGACCTTTTCAAAAAAACACAGACAGTGTTTTGACTTCTGGGGGATTTTAGAGGTAACACAATACAAGGTTGATGTGCTGTACATACTAACAGCCTTAAGGCATGCTTTAACAGTTTGGAGAATGCACTTATTTGCTTTCTTACCAACAGTAAGATGAGAAGATCAATATCAATCTTACGTCTGTACATTAAGTATAGAGCTGCAGATGGGATGTCTTTAGCCTAGCTTAGCATAAAGACTGGGAAGAGGAAGAAACAGCAGGTTTGGTATCTCCAAAGACAAATGGTGTTCCTCCATTATATAAGTGAACCACATGACATATGATTGTGTAAAATAATAATAAGGTCAATATGATTTTAAATGAATTTAACTTTCTTACTACTGAACAGGACCAAGAACTTGCTCTTTCACTTTGGCTCTAGCTGGAGACACAGAAACCTCGCTCCAATATGTAATTCAGCATTTTTATTTATGTATGAGTTAAACAGACAAGATACTTTTAATAAATAGGACTATAAGACAATGTCTTGGTTTCAGCTCTTGGAAAGGAAGTGACTCATCATATTACGCAAACTGATGATTTAAATATAAAACTGTTTTTTTTTTAACATAGATTATATGTGTCAGTTCATGAAAATATAGTTTGAAATTATAAAGCTCATTGCTGTAATTTAACTTCATACTTACTGATTACTGCTACACATTGGTGCCAATTAATATGAACTGTGAAATCTGTGAGATCTGTTTCCAGAGCCTGAAATTTCACTACAAAACACTGCAAGAGACACTACAAACTTGTGTTAATAAACAATATTTTAGTCAATGTTATATTATAGCACCTTTATAAAAAAAAGCTGTCATTGTAACACAGCTGTATTCACACCAACACAGACTTTTGAGGTTAAAGCTTTCAACTTGTTCCTTTCCCATGAGAGCACTGCTTGATTGCTTGACACTCCTCAGTCTGGCCAAAATTATAGACAGTGTCTTCAGGGAGGGGAAGTCCTTCACATGCACACGCACTTCCTTTGGCAGATGAGTGAGCCAAGTTGTGTTTTTTGGGCAGATACAGAGAGCCAGCCTGCCAAATAGCTTTAGAGTAATTCAATTACTGTATCTTTTACAAGAATCCCATTCAGCTTGTCAAGCATAAAAGGGTGCTGAATGGGTGTACAAGCACTGAAGTCTGGCAGAGCGAAAATAATTTAATTTGATGGTGAAAGGATTCCTTTTATTTCTAAAATTACAGTGTGGACAGTCACCGCTTTACCCTCTTATTTCTTTATTGAAAAGGTAGAAGAGCTGAGATAGACATGGCAAAACGGGAAAGGCAGGAACAACATCACCGCTAGGAAA
This sequence comes from Morone saxatilis, assembly GCF_004916995.1. NCBI lineage: Eukaryota > Metazoa > Chordata > Actinopteri > Moronidae > Morone > Morone saxatilis. Next base: position 6,525,286 of record NW_023339796.1, on the reverse strand, counting down.
GTACTTTTTTTGAAGCTCTGAATTACTGTCGCTCTTTAAGAACTACAGTTTCATTGGTATTGACAGACAACACACACATGTTGAAATAAATCATTGTTTCCAGTGTACTGAGGTGTAAAACAAACACAGTGATTCATTTATGCTTGTATTGCAGTATGCCTTTGCCAAGCGAGCGGCAAAGAAGCGTTGGCATGTGAGTCTACAGCAAATTAGTTAAATGTGGCTGGACTACGGGAAGAAAGGAAGCTGAGTCATATGGTGAGGTAAGAGGATTCCCTTTGAATCACTCTAAAATACCATCTTATCTCCAGCAATTTGGGTCCTCAAGCAGTACATGCAAATGAGATTAGTCTTTGTCACCCTGTTTCAAAATTCAAACCTAAAGGGAACAAAAAAGATTTAATATCTTATGTATAGTTTGTTGATGTAGAACTCAAAAAGAAATGAGAAGTAGGGATGCAGTCGGTTCACTCTGAGTTTTGCTTTTTTTTGCATTTTCAAATGTAAACCTAAAACTACATTTGTGCATAAAGATACAACTGACTAAATTATACAAAGAGGGTCCAAATGTAACATTTAATGTAATGTTAATTGGAAATCCTTATGTCAGGAACTGTCAGGAAATACTGAATAAAAAAAAGAAAAAAAAAATACTAACTCACTCCTGAATAGAGATAGAGCTAGATATAGCTCTAAACCAAAAGCGGACAAATAATATACGACTACTCTGTCTGAGTAATTGAGTACACAGTTTTTAAAAAGATACCTCTAATGCAGTGGCTTAAACAATATATATACTCAAGTACTCTACATAAATAAAATTTTTAGGTACTTAAATATATTTTTCATTTTCTGCTACTTTATAGTTTTTCACACTATGCAAATATTTTACATTTATTTAATAACTGTAGTTACTAGTTACTTGGTAGATTCAGACATAAAATCCAAAAGCTAATCAACAAGTAAACTATTATGTTTTTATAGCAGTTCAATTGAACCCCACTTTTAACAGCTTGAGCATAAAGTGAGTGATGTACACATTAATGCATCAATTCAATAAAATAATATACAGAATGACCCATATTCTTAAAAAAAAATTCTTCATAAGTACTTTTACTTTTGGTACTTTAAATGTATCTTGATATGAACACTATTGTACTTATATTTTAGACTTTTGAATGCATGACTTTTACTTATAATTCACTCTGTTGATACTTAAGTAAAATATCCAAGGGCTTCACACATAGGCCATCACTGCTCTCACAGCATATGATGCGGCCAAAAGACCAAACAGTTTACAATATTACACTATTGACAAGATGCAATGTTTTTTTGCTTTTTTAAAGCTGCACCCTTACATCTAATGGAAGTATTAGTATGATTGCAGCCATTGATAATACTATACTATATTATAGTCCAGCTGGTCAAAAGCTACACTGAACTGTACTTTCCACACTGCAACATGCTGCTACAATTTACTAAAGCAAAATGAACATACAGTGGGATCACCTGATTTATTACTTTCTTATCAATGTAGTTATCAACGCAGTTTCTTGGTTCAAATAACGACCTCGCTTATATGTACATGTTTATATTTCATAAAAATGTAATCATTGCTTATGATGTTAGGCAAGATGCTCTTTATTAAACCCTGAGTATTCTAGATGTCCTGTGCAATACACATTTTCTCATATAGCTCAGTCTGACATACTTGGTATAGTAGGTAATGTAAAGTCTTCCACAAGAGTTGAAATAAAAGTATGTGGGTTTTAGCATTTATTGACCATGTCATAATAATCAAATGTGTTCTGATATTTCTACTGAATTTATTTAAATGTGCTTCAACACCAGCTGTGCTTAGTGGAAACGTATCATATCAAACACAGTGGACAAACATAATAATAAAGTACATCAAGGTTCTCTGCAACTGTGGGCAGCTTGGTTCCATCATATACGTCAGTACAAGTGTTTACATATTTGAAATACAATATAAAAACTGTACAATCTGTTCCACAGAATGATTACTGCTTATAAAACTTGAATTGGCAAAAGAATGTATATGGTTATCAGACAACATTTGTATTAGTGAAAGACAGCCTGATGTTCTTTGACAAAGGGAAACCTACAATTATAATAATTTATGCTGAGAAAGCAAAAATCCTGCATACAACTTCTGACTGAGATTTTCAAGTGGCCTATTACGTCTGCTTTGAAAAAAAAAAAGAATAAAGCACTTATGCATATCGTTATACGCACTCCATTTCAGACAGCAAACATGCATTCAAATGTTAAGCTGTCCAGAAAGACTCTGTCTAGTCGAACCACAAAGCCCATCACTTTCTTTTATATCTCCATGCATAATTCATCTGTCTTTGTATTTACAACCCTCTAAGAATTAACCTGTCACAGATTCCAGGGAATAATGCCGACATATCTCTATCTGTCAAGTGCTCACCTCATATGGAGCAACCAACCTCCACATGTTCAAACAAGGCATGGATATTATGCATCATCAGCTGACAGAAAACAAGGGACAAGGAAATTAAAAAGCCAGGAGACAAAAGAGATGGCAGGCGAGTGAAAGAATAAATGATGACTCCCCCCTCTCTGGAGTCAGGGGACATGTTGCATGTCATCTCGGTGTCTTGGTACGCAGTGGTGCGGTGATGATGTGCTGGGCAGGGCCAGTTCAGAACAGAGTCAAGGGCACAGGGTTGACAGGAAGCTAAACGCTCCAACTGTTCCCTGTCCCCAAACAAATATATGGATGAGTGAATCCCCCCGGCCCCCAAGACGGAAGGGTACAGGGATCAAAGAGGGGCAATGTCAGTTTATGGTATGACCTCTGAACTGCTCGGTTATTTTAGCAACCAGAGACTCTGACTGTTTATGATATTGATGCTCATACTGGTTTGCTACAGACACAGGCTCCGTGTCCAAAATCACTATTTACTATATAGCAAGTAGTATCTATGGCATGTACACTGCTTTGTGTTAACAATTCCAAAATGTGATGCATCTCCATTTTATACAGTGTAGGTTGTGTGAGACTGCATTTGTCAGTGATGACGCAAAATGATGATGATTCATAAGTTTCAGAATCTCAATTTACTGGTCATTATACAGTTAATGACTGAGGGAATGTGGGACAGATTTTGGGCATAGCTATGACTCAAAAAAGGAACTGGCCAGTTGGATGTAGAGGTGACCAATCCTCCTAAAAATGACATTCTTATTAGTTGGAAATAGCAAATACATAATTTGTAGGATATCTAATGTCAGCCAGGATACATTTTTATCAATATAACAAGGAACGTTGTATATTGAACACTGCAAGCTGTCCACTGTCAACATTTTGCATATCATGATTAAGCATGTGTGTATGTTTATGTTTAGACAACTTGAAGCTAGTTAAACCTGTATTAATTGATTCTTTTGGACACTTGGGGGTAACAAAAAAGCCAAACAAGACAGCAGACATGGAGCGATGTTAACATATATTTATATATATGAGTCCAGCATTCACTCTTTTCTTTTTTTGCTCCACCAACTCCTGAGGGAAATGTCTGACTCTTTCACTGCTAAATGCTCTAGGATTTTGACCAGCTAGGCTTTCTGAGTTCTGAGCCAGCAAACCAACACACTGTGCTTAAAGATGCTGAAAATGCTTCATAGAACTGAGGAGAACCTCGAATGTTTTAATAATTCACTTTCACATTACGAGTAGTATTTTTTTCACATTGTGGCCTTTTGGTTTAATACTGAAAAAGTCGATGATAACTTGACGCACAAAATAATTGATTTACATTTTCAGTATTTAACGTAAACCACAACCTTTTCCCAAATGTACGTGTTTAACTAGCCTAAACCTAGCAACATGTGAGATGCAGGACACAAACTCATGTTTCTGGTTACACTTCCTGAACTTTCTCAGAATGAAAAGAAATCTTGCCAGTGATTACCTATGTTTCACCCCAAATGTAGCTGGCAAAGCAAGTTAGGAGGATGCAAATATATTTTGTAGTCAGAGTTGAGGCACTAGCCATTCTGCAGATTCACTATTTCTGTCAATGACCTCACAGCCTACAGTATGTAGCAAAGGTTACATCCCTCTCTCTAGTCTATAATCTATTTCTAAAGTCGATTACGTCAGTTCTTGTGGGCATGTAAGACACAGATTGAAAGTTCACAATGACTCCCGTCATTGCCGGCAAAGATAAGTCTGCTGCATTGACTGTCAATAACGTGGCAGTCTCCGAGCAGCTTAGTGGGAGCTCTCGTCTCGTCTTTCCTTCCTAAGCCTCCGAGGGGCCCGTGTGGTGAACTGGCAGCCACAACTCCTTTCATCCATTCTGAGAGAGCCGAGTAAAGTTCAGAGGAATTACAGGAATATACCCAGTTAGACTCAGAGTAGCTGGAATAAGCATCATTACTGAATCAGTCTCACAAATGTTTATATATTGCCAAAATGACGTGGATGAATCAGCATGGCTGCAGATGCTGTGGAGCATGCGGGCCGATGACGACTGACTCAAAGCTCACATTCATTCATTTAGATCAACTGCCAGAACACTGAAGATGTTGTGGGAAGAATAGTGTCTCTCAACTTCTTCCTCCAAGATTTTCCCTGCCAAATTTCAAACCACCACTTTCACTAGGTGAAAAAGGCAGTCACAGTTAGAAATGCTTGACAGGGTGGTCTGTTTAAACAAAACAGAATTTATTTACCCAGCACATTCAGATCGTGAACATTTTAAGACATTGTGGCAGCCATCTGCCAAGCGCTTTTTTCTGTTATGGAATAAACATGTCCATGCCCATTACTTGGCAACAACAAATGATTTTGTTTTGCTCTAAATTGCATGAAAATTAAACCCCTCTCAATGAAGTTGAAGTAATGGCCTGCCACTTTTGTGAATTGCCATTTAATCCACCAAAACCAACCTGATTTGGACTTAAGAGAGGCAGCGAAGTGATGTAATTAAAAACACTCTCATGTCTGTTAACCATATCAAAAATTATTATGAGAGGTTTTAGATGCAGATGGCTTTCAGCAAGCATTCTTCTACATTAACAGTTATTTTTCACAGGGCCCATGTGGTGCTCTACTGTAATAACTGTCTCGCATACAACCATTCAAATGGGTCTAATTTGATCATTTTCATTCATCTATGAAATGCAGAATATCAAAAAAGGTTTTTTCCCCATTAGTCTCAAAAGAATGCATGAGTAAGACATATTACACACATTAATGGAACACTGCAATATTTCTATAAATCTAACTTCAATCTTAAATTACAGTGTATGTATTTTGGTATTATAGCTTGCACACTGCCTGGTACTGTATCTAGGTAAAAGAAAAAAAGCTTAAACCAGTGTTGTGGATGATAGTGAGTGACAGTGCACCACAGGAGAACAGCCTTAATACCAACACATTTTGAAGAACCCCTGAAGGTCTGCAGCTAAAAATAAAAACAGGGCTAACTCCCTAATGCAGAACACCTGTCCTAGACACTGTTTATCCTGGACTCTCTTTATTACTTGTCCTAAACATTCAAGAGAAAGCCTGGAATTAGAGCAAAAGAGAAAAGCCATCTTTCATCCAAAAAGAAATAACTTCAAACCTTAAGTTGTAAGAGATCCAGTCTTTAATGATTAATGCCCTTCTCATGAGCACAAACTATATTTGGCAGAGCTTTGTTTGGACAAAAAAAAAATTCCTTGAGCGACAGAGATAGGAATCATAAGCACAAGGCAGAGGGAAGGGAGGGGAGACAAGCCATCCAGGATTCTTTGACCATCCAGTATGAGGCAAACCAACTCCTGGGAAAAATGATTTGACTTGAGCTCACAACTGCAGTCAATTTGGCGATTGGCTAAAAGAGCTCATTTGCATGCCCCTCTCATCTCCAACAAACTCTCAGGAAGAACCGGTGGATAAGGTCACCGGTGTCAGTCTGCCTGTGTGCCAGCCAAGAATGTAAACAGATCAAACACACAACAGCCATTTAGGCGAGTGCAGGAGGAGCCTGTGCTCTTGATCATCTGGACAATGATGACCTCAAATTTGTGTTAAGTGATAGACATCCTGGCAATCAGATGTAGGGACATCTATCACATAATGAAACCTTTTAATCAAGTGAAGGTAAAGCTCGAACGAACACATGTTGGAGGTATGGGGATTGTATACGCTAACAGGATTATTTCTGTTGAGCTCTTGTGCAACCTCCGTCAAAAAAGTCTGGAAGCGCCCTAGGACTGATCACCAACAAGCATCGGATACATTATTTGTTAATGCTATGCTCTCATCTTCAAAGTAGACGCAGCTTTCATGGATTGTTACCATTGTACTATAATATAAAAATCAACAAATGTCCAGCAAAACCACTTTGTAATTGAATTGTAGCCCCTGTAGTTACTACCACAAAGAGTAATATAAGTAATTGGTAGACTAGCATTATAGAGTAAGAAGTGACCAGTGAGTGAACCAGTCTCCTTAAACAGCTGCCCTATAATTCTGTTAAGTAAAACTGCAGAATTCACTGGCAGTAAATCCAATATATACTGTATCATAAGTGTGTAACAATAACTACACAACACATTCTGACAATAACAAATAATGCCATAAAATAAATATAGTCAGTATATAATATGTAATGAATTATGAAAACAATTTAGGCAATATGTTTGTAGTATACTGAATATAAAATTATGGCTCCAAATAAACAGAACAAAAATATGACAAGGCATCTATAACTAGCAACAATTACTGCAGTAAAATTAACCACTTTGACTCTCTTTGTCTGTGTTTGGCTCTTTATGCTCCCCGTGTTATGTTAGTGTTGTGTGTTAGGGATAAACTACTGGGCTGATAAAGGTTTCACTGTTCGTTTTGATATAAAGCTTCACAGAACGTCACACACGATTGGAGATCGGCTCCTTTTTCATCCTACAGTGGCATTAAATGTCTCAATGCCATCTGGAGTTGTGAAAGTAAAAACTCGCCTTTTAAAGATGCCCATTTTAATTGGTAAATATTTACTTGCAGGAGCTCTCGGCGGGCATGCACACGACTTCTAATGAAGCACTTTAAAGCCTATGGGCTCCTGCTGCTTTCTTTGAGTGTGATTCTAAACAAATTCAACCTGGGGATGAACTGTTGATAATGTTTGATAAGGGCCAATGAAACACAATGCTAAACAATGCGGTAAGCATGCAGTGCATAACAACTGCACCAGTACAATTACTGTCACTATTAACACTGACCCCCCCCCCCCACC
>NW_023339796.1:6505601-6517906 GCF_004916995.1 Morone saxatilis | reverse complement strand
ATTAACACTGGCCCCCCCCCCCCACCCCCTGTCGTGTGTGTATTTGCAGCTCTGAGTGTGTTTTGACTGTATATGTGTGACATGTACACATGTGTGCTTGTGAATGTTGACAAAATCCAATACCAGAATATTTTAGACCAAATACCTTGATATTGCTATAAACTGTATTTTTGTAAAAAAAAATTGCTTTTTTCTATTTTTCTAGGAGACATGTAAAAATGTTTTACATAGTCGAAAAAGGAAAAACATTCTGCGATTGCATGCAATGTTTTGTGAGACAACACAAAATCTTTATGCGAAGGTAAACATTTTTAGCAAGGGATTTTTTTCTCCCAACTATAAAATTTACACACAAGAAATTTGTGACAAAGTGATTTTCAGGACAATTTTTTTTTATCCTCTTTGACCTGTTGCATATATGTTTTGTGCATGTCTACATTTATGCTTGTGAATGTTTGTCTGTATGTATACTTGCGTATGCACATTTGATTGAGTTAGTGTGTGTTAGTCCATAGATGCCTGTATGTCCTTTTGCAGTACCTATTTTAGTGTGTATGTGTGTGTTAATGTGCATCTGTGTATTTTCACACCAGCTTCTTCAAGATGTGTGTGTATATTGATGTGTGTCTGCATCCATTTGTGTGTGTGTGTAGCTTGTGAGTGTGTTTCTGGATGTTAGCACTTGTATCCTAATGCACACCAGGTCTGTGTGTACATCAATCTTTGCTGCAGTGACAGCACGTTGCCTTGTATGCACTGCTCTCTATCCCTGACCCAGTATGCTGTGTGATCCTGCCTACAGACTCATTTGTCTCCATCAGAGGACAGGCGAGGTTACGACTCACCAAAGCGCAGTATGTTTCTGGTGGATCTCCGCACGTGATGTTTGGGGGGTCGAGGGCCACTCGCAGGTACTGCGTCATGTCGGTGGCTTCTGGCTGACAGGCCATGTAGTCCCATGCCAGACCCTCCTCCGTATAGATCTGGGACTTGCACACGTCATAGTGTCCCCAGGCCGCCGGGTAATGTTGCATGGCATGAGCCACGCTTGAGCACAAGGCTTGTAGAGTGAACAATACGAGCCAAAGCATCGCTGATCTTGTTCTGTATGGCTGCTGCGGGACTTCTTTTTCTGTCTTTACAGCTGATGTTTCATCACAAAAAGGACAATATCACTGAGATTTTTCTAAATGAACTGCAGCTTTGAGCGGTGCAGTGGAGCAGTTGGGAACTGTGGCAGCATGTTGCTACTTTTGTGTGAACAGCTTCAGGCAGCGATTAGCCCCCATTCAGTTATTTTGTCTTCGATTGCTGCCACTTCTGCCTGGCTGATGAGGTGTGTCAACAAGTGCGCTTCTTCATAAGTGTTGAGCGTTGATGAAAGGGTCAACTAACGGTCAGGTGTGATGTGCAGAGAGGAGTGACACTCTTCATAAGTCAGTGGCTGTCAGATGTCTTAGCTTGATCTTCTCTCTGTTGTGGGTTTTGCCACGGCAGCATCCTAGAGGACAGAAGAAAAAACTGTTTAGTGAATTAAACAGATCGCATAAGCACACAAAAACATTTGAAGCACTATATTAAAATATTAACAGAGGTTCAACATGGTTTAAGGGAACTAAGGTGGATAAGTAGTGCGCCTCACTACCTACTACCACACACACAACAGACACACAAACACAATTCAAGGTTCCACTGTTTAAATATATCCCTCAGTAATAACCTTGCCAAAATCACTGTATACAATTCAAATTGAGCTTGTTCTGAAAAGCCTAATCTCCCTTTGATTTTCATACAAAAAGGCTCATTTCCATGTGTCAAGTCACTGCATTTAAGTTATTGCTTTTTCCAACTCTTGCTCCTTAATAGTCGAATGTGTAGTTGCATTTGTCCCAGTGCCTTCAGAGGCATTTGGGAAATATTAAAGCAAAATTGGGAGACAGAAATGGTCTATTTGAGGGATTGTGCGTTTCTCAGAGCTATCACAAGCCATCAGTCAGATGGCCTAACTCGTCAGGTAATGGTGCCTGGCAGCAGTCAATGGAGACCCACACGATCTCAATGTCTCAGGTAAAAAGCGGGAGCGGGGAAAATAAAATGGAGGAGCTATATACAGCTGCCTCCAACAGTAATCACACCGTAAATAGGAGTTAAGTCACTGTTGACTGTCTATGTGCTCACATGGCCCGAGGTTTTGACTTAGTGAAAAGAAGTCTTTGTTCCTGGGAGTGGCTGTTCAGAAAAATTTACTTACATTTCAATTTAATCTTTGCCTGCTTTGGGCACAATTTAAACAACCACGTACAGTTATTCCTTTTGATAGCCTCTTACTTGTTTGCAATGTGACATCATATCATTTAATTCTGACTTAAAGAATGCCTGGCACAACCAGCTGGTACATGCAGTTGAACCAGTAACTTTCCGGTCAGCAGCTTTATTCTCTACCCCTCAGGCTACAGCCGCCCTCCTGTGACTGACAGTCACTGCTGAAATATATATATATTTTTAAGTAAGCTGCAGTTTGAAGCATGTGGAGAGTCTTTTATGTTCAGAGGAAACAGCTACTTTTCAATTTTTGTCAAACGATTACAGTTATTATCAGGAGATTATCAAGTCATATCAAATTAATTAAGGAAAGTATTTTGATATAAAAGCTTTATCATATGAACGGACAAAGATTCAAATCAGATTTGGGTAACAGAATCTCATCTTAATGAGTTGCTGTGGCTCACACACGCAGGCTTGTGCCTGTGCTCCCCGCTGACATATGGAGGCATTAGAATTCAGTATTTTAACATGGCCATCTTGCCTTGGACTGAAAATTGTGCCAATTTGAATGGGTTTTGACCACATTTAAAGCAATTACTGCTTCCCTTCTCCCAACCTAATGCCCCTTTTACAAAATGACTACAGGCTTGAATACATTCCAACTGTAGTGAAAGATGTTCATCTGAGCCAAAGAAATTATCTGCACTGCTATTCAGACCATTTAAAGTGAGCAATGTCAAGAGGTATGGATGGCCAGCTTGTTTGACAGACCTCTGGTGGGAGAAGGAAAGAAACTAGTGGGAAAAAACACACAAGGGAAAGAATTTAGACTTTTTAAATGTGCTCTTGTCAATCAGCGAGACTCCCTAAGAAGAGGCCAATTACAAATTTGATAACACGGCTGGAGCTCTGAGTGATGAATAAGCCATTTCTTTCATGGTGATGCAAATATTAAATTTCATAAATATAAATGTCAGTCCCTGATCAGAGATGCGTCATGAGATGGACCACTCTCATCTCACATGCCCACACACACACACACACACACACACACGCACACACACACACACATAGCCACACTAGATAAACCCCCTTTTCATCACTGAGGTTGACTTTCATTATAAATACAGTCAAATTAGGTACCAGCGGCAGGGTGGTGGAGGTCGCTTATCTTATTTTTATTTAATAGGGAACATTCAAAGCTAATAAGCGACAGCAAATGGAGCTAACCATAGGAATATTGGATTTAATTCATATACACCTGGAGTAATGAAATCTATACAGATGAGAGGAAGGTGTCAGGATGTTCAGTGAACCTCTATGGCTTGATACCATTCAACATCAGAGCACTGCTAAGGTGACAGTAAAGAGGAAAAAGTGTTCAATATAAAATATTTCAAGCCTGTATTCTGCTCATGAGGTAATTTCTGCATACAATAAGTGTTCTGACACCATTTAGAAAGCCCATTCATCTCCTATGGTGAATTAGTGTATGAAAATAATTGCAATTCATAATATTTCTTAGTGCTGTCCAGGTTCTCAGTTCACATACAGCCCCTATTATCAAAGTATTTTGTTAAATTTACACAGAAAAAACTACAAATGAAACAAACAGCAATATTATAATCTTCCCCGCTGTCCCTTCATCAATGCCTCACAGTCCGAATGCAAGGAGAAACTCAGGAATGTCGTAATTTCACTGAGAAAAATACGAGGTCAGATTCTATATTAAAAGTCATCAATATTTGAGCAGTTCTCCTTACTGGGGGGAGAGAGAGAGAGCTTAGGTTGACCACATCACCTCTCTCTCGCTCTCTCTCTCTCTCTCTCTTGCTCTCTCTATGTCTCTTTTCCCTCACTTGTTTTTGAAGCCTCTGAAACACCCCCTTGTGTCCGCTTGCATTCCATCCCCTGGGCAGCTCAAGCATGGCAGAGTGTTTTAAAAGTCAGCAGGCAGCCGTGCCCCGTGGCTTATATTGGTTACAAACTCCCAGCCAGACTCTTAAAAACCTTGGCGGATGTATTCCATTCATTTTATAGTAATCCTGCTAAAGTGTGGCTTTGCTCTCAGTCTCCGAGTGTGGTTTTCCTGAACCACTCTTGGCTCCCATATAGGGCAATGTGAAGGGGGGGCTGTCCATGGTTCTGAAACACAGGACACCATATCTGCTCCTATGCTCTACACAGAAGGGCCAGTACCTTAAACTCTGACACCACTGATTGCGGGATGACACTTTTATTGATGTTAAAATAAAAAATAAAAAATAAGCCTAGACAGATGCTCCCTCTGTGACTTATCCTGCAACAATTGCTATTTTGTTGTCTTGTCTTTCTGTATCGAGCACCTGGTCCGGATTTTGGATGCGTGCACACACAATACTGCCTCGTTGTGTTTATTGATTTTGCTGACTTCCAACCAATAACTTCTGATCCATAGCCAATTTGAGCAGACTGATGCTTTGTGGCTGGCTGATGAGTGCAACAATAAACGGGTTAATGCTTCCAACGTTCTCGGAGCCAAGAACCAACCCTTCCATATGAGTCACAGTGGGTTCAACTGGCAAGCAGAAGCATGTCTGTTCTGGCACACACTTGTCTTCTTATTGTTTTTCTCTCCTTCGTTCCCTCTCTCTGGGTCCCTCATTCAACCTCTCTGTTCGGCTCTTTCTTTCTTTGTCTCTCACTGTCTCTCAATAGCATCCTTGCTGCACTAGATCGGTAAGCACATAAAACAAGCAATTAATGTCTGAGGGCTGCACTTTTAACCTCTGTGATTGGAGTCACTTTTTTTTTATTTACAACAAGGACTGGCTGCTTTCCTGCAAAGAGCTTTTTCCCTGAGAGGATGCGGTTGAAGTGGTGACAATGTGAGGGTCCCTCAGTGTGGAGCCCAGCCGCAGAGCCTGCACCACTGCCACACATGAAATCTGCTGCCATACATTATTCAGAGTTCTTGTCCTGAACCACTAACATGCAAAAATGCAGAGCATGTAGCAAAAAAAATTAAAATCCAGGTCATGTAAGATTCATGCAGTTAGAAACAGTACAGAGACCAAACCAAAAATACAATAATGTTACATTTTGTCTATTTATATAACCAATGTAAATTAAGATGCAAAGAAAGCAACACTTTCTCAGAAAGTCTATTAATATGGATATATACAGTAACAGAAGCCGTGTTCATTATGTTCTGGGTCAGATTTTGCGCAGAGGCGAGGCACACCTAGATCTGACTCCACTGACCTGCTGCGCAACAGGTTAGAGTCACACTATTTAGCTCATTAAAAGGCTGAGGATAGCGGGGATACATTGAAAAATAACAGCTTTAGCTAAAGTGTATACGATGCATATTCAGATTCATAAGCTCCCACATCTTCTAAAACAACAAAAACCTCCTCAATATAGTAAAACTTCTCAAAGAGGAAAACGGTAAGACGCTGTGAATGTAATTTGCGATCTTTTTATTCAATTTAATACGAGCCGCTCATTCCTTATTCATTTAACCCACTTCAAACCTGATCACTGTTAACGTTCCGCCCATGAAACAGCCCACTGTAATTACCCTATTATTGCCCATTTAGTCACGATTGTCATCATCGTACAAGTGACGGTATGCAAAAAGGAAAATGCACAATCTGAATGCTCAAAACACAACAATACTCACATTTAGATGCGCTCCTTGGACGTGCTGCTCATTCAACAAGTTATTTACAGCCAAGAGTAGTTGCAGAAAGATTTTCATACGCCTTTGACTGATTCTTCTTTCTCTAATTTATTCTAATTTCGCACCAAATGGATCAATAAAAGCGGTGTTTATATGGAGAGAACAACGTTTTTTCTTTCTCTCAACTTTCCTTTAAACTTTTGCGTCTCAATAAAGTAGCCTTTCCTTCCAAATAACGTCCCGGGACTCGCTCACATTCAAAGCGTTTCTTTCGCGCTTACAATCGCCGCCGAGTACCGACTGGCGTCCACACAGGCTGTTTGGCTTTACGCAGCGCTGCTCTTGGCGCAGCATTCATTGGAATGGCGCACGACAAATACTTCAAGTAGCCGTTAAGGGGATTCACAGTGGTCGCAAATTCATTAAAGTCCATCAACGCGTAATAAAACACATCCCGATGGAGATCAACTCTTGGGGTCGTTTGGATTGGACAGATAGATTTCTCAGCCCAGCCGAGTTGTGTACGGGAGAGGAGGAGAGATAAGCAATCTTCCTCAAATGGAGCCACTATGTCCAGTTACATAGAAGCGCTCCGCCGGGTCCTAAAGATAATACTGACTGGCTGGTAAATCTAAACTTCAGTCGTTGTTTTTACGCGGTTGTTAAATTCAAGCAACTGCACAAAATATTCAGCTCTCCTAAAATAATTTCTTCTAATAAGCGGTTGAACCTTCGAATCTTAGTTTTTTCCTCCAACTAGTGCTAATACTGTGTTTAAAATGCAACTCATCACTAGAATTTAACAAAGCAAGTGACTTTATCTTGCAATGTTGCTTTTAAAAATTCCTCTAAATACACGTTCTCCCATTCATTTTATGCAAAGACTCTTAGCTTGAATTGATTGGTAAACGGAGACATATTTGCAGTGGCACTAAAGTGCAATATTCTATTTAAAGTTGTCTGATAATTGCTCAGCAATGGGCTGCATCGCTTTCTACAGCAGCGTCCAACTCTCTTACAGCCCAAACAGCTGCAAGCCTAATGCGCACTGATGTCATTTGGAAAACACAACAGTTAAAACATTGTCGACTACAGCGTACAGTAATTACAATGTTCACCTGTAATAAGCCATATTACATTTATTAAGTGTTACCTGAAGCTGTGCTGTAAACTCATTGAGTTTTTATTATGCATGTGGAGAGTAAATCCACGGAAACTTAACCAAGGCGAGACCTCAGGGCAGAAATTCACAGCGCAGCGCAATTAAGATGTAACCTAAGTTGCAGGAATATGATCGCTTAAGAGGAAGAAAAACTCAGTCTGAAAATACAGTCAGAATATTTTTGCTTATTTGCCTATACGCTGATAATCGCCCGGAGGTCGTACACAGATTATTACCTCTACAACACCGCTTCAGGACTCGACGCTTTCGGAAAACAAAACAAAAAGATCTTACCTTCCATCTAAGAATGTGGGGAATTGGTAATGCGCTTGCAAAAAAAGGAAAAGGAAAAAAAACTCTCCTGGCCGGAGTTGTTGGTGTAATTATTCGGTGAATTTTGAAGGCAGAGCTGAGAGAATAACTACAGTTAGGTGCGTCTACCGGGCTCCCTTGGCGAGGAGTCATAGATGTCACCCTCTCCACTACAGGGTGCCAAGCAGCACGGCAAACAACCACGGTGACAGGTCGCTTTGAACACGCATTTTAATTGTGGTGTAATGCCAACTGGTGGAGATTGCACGATAAGGACAACCGCGCCCATCTGAAGGTCACCACAGTAATTGAGTAGACCGCATCCAATGTCGGTGCAATACAGATTCAAAACTACTACTGAGTTGTAGAATCAGTAACTGTAGCACTTATATTCATTCATATTTTTAGTGGTGCGCAACATGATTGTGTTCCTTCAAAGATACAGAGCACACTGGGGCTGTATTTTTTTTCTCTGTTGTTGTTTGTAAACCGAGTTGAAAAGCAAAGGCACAAACTGCTCTGGAGTCAGTTTTCTTACATTATGCTGTTTTACTGTCTGGTGTAATATGAATTGCATGCATGTTCAGCACCCTGGGGAGCTCCTGCGCTCTGCAGGCAACTTCCCCACATGCTTGAGTAGATTTTCAATGAGGAAAGTAAAAAAATAATTCATTAAAATGATGCTTTAAAGCACTTTGCAACAGTTGTGTATGAAAGTAGTTCGTGATCAACACAGTTTATTGAAGTAGAAACTAATTCCACGGCTTCCAGTAGGTTCTTCACCTTCCTTCCTTTTTTCTTGTTATTCACATGTCCTTCTTTCCTCCCCTCCTTACATCCATTATCCATGTTGATTCCAAATGTAAGAATAAACCCATTGGAATGCTCCTTCTCGTTTTGAAGGGGTCTATTCAACCATTGTTTCTTTCATTCCACCTTTCCTTTCAGAAATCAGAATATACTAGTCTAATTTCCACACCTATTTTCGTTGCTCTTCATCACTCTTTTTGGAGAATATAAGCTAAGCTGCTAAGTATTTTAAATTCCCCCAAATAGAACCTCAGCCTGTATTGATTTCTTGCAAATTAATATGCACTGAAAGACCCGTAATCCCATTAAAAAGTGACAATGCCATTTCTGTTCTGATAAAGGCAGATTTTGGTTGGGACCGGAGCTGAATGACAACAAGTCTCTCATCCCCACAGAGGTAAAGTGGCTCACATTGTATCAGAGGGTTCAGCCTTTGCTTGGAGCGACTGCTGCTCTTGACATTTCCATTAAATCATTCCTCCTGGAAATACGACCACACCACCCTTACAGACACACACATGACTGTGCTCCCTCATTTTGATTCTTAGCAGTGTGGATAGATAGATAGATAGATAGATAGGATAGATAAAGATAGATAGATATGATATGATAATAGGATAGATTAGAATATTAACCTGATGGCAATATAATAACAGTGGACTAAGTACTTTGAAGACAGAATAGTCGTAGCAGCCAGTAGGTGGCTTTGTAGATACTGCTACTTAAGCACAGGCTGGGCTTTGAGTAATATGTCAATGTCAGCATGCTAACATGCTTACGATGACAACATGCTGATGTTAAGTAGGAATAATGTCATTAGTTTAGCAGTTAACTTATAGACAGTTTTTTTTTTTTGGACAAATTAAAACTTTGACCTGATGATGGTGCTGGAGGCAAAAGTCAGATTCATTTATACTACATTTATAGCAAAGGAAAAAAAAGTTGCCTGGTCAGAAACGTATTACAGATAAACAGTACACTAAAATATGTTTCTGGAAGCATTTTAAAGTGAGAAACTGGCAACGCAGTAACCTGGTGCGTTGCACTGGATGCACTAACTGAAAACCCTAAGAGATGCAGTGGTAGCGACTTGTCAATCAAAGGTTAGCGATGCCCTAAAAGCATACCTAAGCATACCTACCTAATAAAGCAGGGGATAAAGCATTATCACCTCTTTACTCTAAATGGGACCTTAATGACCACAAAATGAAAATCATACTGTATCAGAAAAGATTTAAAACTAGTGATTGTGACAATCAGACTTCTTCTGCAACCAATGGAGTCGCCCCCTGCTTCACGTTTCAGACCTAAAGCTCCTTCCATTATACAGACAGGACCAAAGCGGTGGATCGACTGACTGACTGCTGCTAGCTTGGCTAAAAGTTCAAACCCCCGAAGTTAAAAACAATCCAAAAGAGAAATTCAAACAATCACAAAGTCACAGTGCCCATTTTGGCTTTTTTCTAATTTTATTCTATAAACAATAGTACAGCAGCAACCACACTTCATTGAATATCAATGTTTTCAAACTACAGTAGTTCAGGGTGGTAAGGAATAAAAAATTCTGCAGAAGACAGCTCTCCCCACTCCCCCACCAGCCCCCTCTGGTCAAAGGCTGCAGGGTCAGCTGAATGAATCCACAAAGCCTGCTTGAAATCACATCAGAGAGTCCGGAATTCCTCCATAGCTGCTCCACTTTTTTTTTTAGCAGTGTGCTACGGTGCACGGTGAGGATACAGAGGTGGAGTCTGCCCTCTCACCCTCTGTGTGTCCTCTCCCTCGGTGCCACCGAGAGCTCGGGCTGACAGAGATGGAGGGTTTGCTGTTTGATTCAGCTCCCGGGGGTCTATTGATAGTTTCAAAGTGGAGTCCACCTGCCACTGCTTTAATCATCCGTGACCCCGGCTGCATGTTGGAAGACCGCAGAGGGGGACGGGGATCAGCAGCCCCGTTCGTGTGTGTGTTTGTGTGTGAGCAGTCAAGAGAAAGAGAAAAAGAAGAAGGAGAGGCAGGTATAGAGAGAGGATAAAGAAGCACTCAGACCTAAAGAGAGATGGGGAGAAAGAACGAGTCTGTCGAACCACTTTCCATCCCCGTTGTCATCGATACATATGTGGGTTAAGATTTATTCCAAACTTGCATTGAGATTTGGAATAAAACTGTTTTTGTTCCATTCAGCTCCAGGCTTTTGTCCCATGAAGCATTTCTATCTAGTTTAAATGTATTATTAGTGTATTTAATCAGATTTTTCTCCAGAGGTGGAGTAGAGTAAATCAGCATGCAGGCACAACTTATGGCTGCCAAATTAATTCAATTTATTCCAAAGCCTTTCTTAAGGCCAAGGTTGTAATTATGGCATGCAATTAGAGGGGCTATAAATATTAGATAACTTCCCAATTCCCTGTGAAAGTTAACCCAAAAGTTGTTTTTTCAGGTATTGGTGATTTACATAAAGATCTCAGTGTGCTTCTGGCTATAATTAAAGCAAAATTCACATACTGCTGACAAACATCACTCATCTATGGTAGAGTTTGGTTCAGAAAGGTTGTTATAAGGGTTTACCTTTGCTGATTGCGTCATCAGAAACCCACTGATAATTGGAGTGAAACTTCACCTTTAAAGTGACAACTTGAGCAACCAGTGTGGTGGCATATGACAGTGTAGCTTTTCACCAAGTAAGACATAGTTGTGAATTTGAGTGGGTTGTTACCACACATAAAAGTCTCTGTGTACAAGGAATATGTGACACTTTTCTGGAGAGTATGCCAAAGCCACTGCAGTGCAGCTTAGAACAGGAAGTGATCAGGGTAAGGAAGGAGATGGGAGAGTCAGGAAACACTCTTTGGAATTAGTTCAAACACTGCAGTGTGTCCGTATGTGCGTGTGTGTGCGTGCTGGGAAAAGTAATGCTCATTTGAGACACTAAGCATTAGATTTATCCATTAAGTTTGTAAACATCCTTATTTACTTCCATTGCAAAATGTAAAAGATAAATCCCTAAAATTCAGCTACCAATTATACAATAAGTTAACTTTGTTACCACAACATAGTTATCATAAACAAATCAAACCATGGCGATGGTGACTGATAGTCTAGCCAACATTACCTATATTTCTGATTTGTTTAGCAATTCAAATAGGTCTGACTAATGAAAGCTTTGTACGAAGCATTAAAAAAGGTGATATATAATATTCCTATAGACAGTCTGCTAACTAGCTAGATCTGTGAAAAATGGCAACAGAAATATGGCCACAAACATTGGGTGGATGGGATTTACACAACGTTTAAACAACACTTTCTTAAAGTTACGTCAACATATACGTTACTTAGTACTGGTCATTAGGGCAAGTAACATGTTTTTTCTCAACTGTTGTGTACAGTGAGTCTTCTGCCATTATAACTGCAAAGAACATTTAAATGGTTTTAATTCCCCTGCCATTTCTGGCATCTCTCTGGATCTTTTTTAAAGGTAAATGAAATATTCAGAATTAAAATAATTTTGCACCGGACATGTTCTCAGTTTGTCACTGTTCTTTTTTGTGCTGTAAAGCAATGTGACCTTACCCATGACACACAGTGTAATAGTAAGTGCTGGAAAAGAACAGTTTTGTTTTACTTGGTTTAGTATAATTACACTAACATACAATTTATGTAATAACAATTGTTACTATACTGTAATTTACTTAAAAATGAATTATGCAACAGATTTACCAAACAGTAACAGGACAATGTCATGATATATCATGATATGCTTGTACTTTTAAGCCAAAGGAGCCACACATGCATCATTCTACACTTGAATCACACTGACAGCCTTTTCAGTCTATATACAACAACCCCCATTAAGATGCACTGACGGTACCTGGACTTGGCTTTGTTAGCAAGGACAGCAAATGAAAAACACTGATAGAGCCAAATCCAAAGGATCCTGAGCACAAAGTCTGAGTAAAATGGAATATTGAAAAGGGTATTCATAACTGAAGCAATTTTAATGAGCCATAGGGATGAATTTTATTAATTATTTATTATTAATGGTATACAGCATCATCTTTTTCATTTTTTCATTACTTTCTAGATAGATAGATAGATAGA
>NW_023339796.1:6482020-6505501 GCF_004916995.1 Morone saxatilis | reverse complement strand
ATAGATAGAGAGATAGATAGATAGATAGATAGAGAGATAGATAGAGAGAGAGATAGATAGATAGATAGATAGATAGATAGATAGATAGAGAGAGAGATAGTGCTCTTTGCACTTTACACAAAGGAATGTGGAATCAGAAGTCTTGTTGAGTGGGTGGCACACTTCCATTCTCTGCCAGGTATGTGAGGCAAGCGGGTGGCACCTCAGCTGCACCAAAACCAGGGCATATAAGCAGCTGGAACCCGGCACCTCTTGCCTTGAGAGAAGCTGGCAACACGCCAACCTCTCCGGGAGCTGTGTGCTACATTTCAAAACATGATGGATGGCACGAGTCATTTTTAACCGTGACAACATATCAGTTCATCAACAGCCCTCCTTAATATTTGAGAGGAGATAAAAGCGTTCTTTTAGGATCAAGGATAAATTTAAACTCTAACGAGGTGATAACTGTGCACTATTCCCATCTGAGCAATAGGCCAATTGACACTTTCAGATTATTTCCTGCCCTCTTATTTCAATAGACAGATGAAATGATGCAATTGAGTGTTTAATTGTAGCTGTATGTACTGTAGATGGCTCATACTTGCCACAGGCTTATTGAAATTTCTGTGATAAGATGACCTTGAACAAAAACGGTATTCATGACAATCAAAGTGCTCGAGATGTCACAAAACAAGCTCAGAAGCAAAGGGATAAAATCACTGCTGGTTTTGGAGGTGAAAAAGAACATTCCACTAGGTAATAGACTGGAGGAGCCTTTGCATGTTTTTTTTTTCTTTTGTGGTAAAGCATTGATTCTGATAGCTCTAAGTTTTGACGTCTACAAACCCATGTGAGCCTCTTGACATTTATTAGGTATGGCATGCCAAAAAAGTCCACATATTCCCTGAGGTTCTTTTGCTGTGTCTTGACAAGGTTTAGACTTTTAAGGAGGAGAGCTGAGATTTCCTTGCAAGATTTCGGTGGATTGACATGCTAATAAACACTGTGCAGTCTACAGTACTAACGGCAGGTTTATATTACAAATCTGTAATAGCTGACCATAACATGTTAATTGCTCTGTGGCGTGATCTTTGCCAGCATAACATTTGGCAAGGTTTGAAGCCTGATTCTTGGGGAGCTGTGGCATGTGTTGTTGGAGCATATTGTAAAGTTTATTAAATCACATCTCTTTGTCAGGGGGAATGAAAAAGAAAATCATTAGAATGAATCAGCCCAAGACAGTGTTTCTTGGCTCGACATTCATGTCTTGAAGCTTTTCAGTAGTTGTGTGACCATTAGCCTACTTCCCAGAAGGCAGACTTAGATGGAATATATCCCAGAATCAATTATCTATAAATTGGATTGTATTACATAGAACAGTAGTGCTGAATATGTCTAGTAGTGGCACTCAGGAGACAGTCAACAGAGTGTAACCAACCAACGCTGGGCGCATGTTAATACAGTTTAGCACACACAAACGTTGCCACTGTCATTAATTAAAATTCCAAGCAGCCAATCATTATTCTTTGTTCACAACTATCTATTTTACAGGCAGAGCAGCGTGGTTGTTGTCCCACAAACATGAAACTATTAATTGATTGGTCTTTTCTTGTGTTCTGCCTTATTAATCACCTGACTATCAATTAGGCAGGCACAGACTGTGCTGAGCGTGTTAGTCTCATATATCATGCTATTTGTGACTGTCATGTTCTGAGCGGTTCATTATTTCCAACATGGACCATTGGCAGACGACAAGGTAGTCATTGACCTCTACCTAATCTGCTTTTGATTGAGGATAACACATTTTGATGTGGAGACTGCTTGCTAATGTTTAGGTGCTCTTGGAGAATACAGTTTCAGTAGGTTAGCATGCACTGTAAAATAAAGTCCATCTTGATTTGTGTGTGTGTGAATGCTTGACTGAGCATTCACCCACCCATGTCTAATCTACTTTTCATTGAGGTTAACATATTGGGATGTTATAAACCACAGGGACCCGTGCTGCTCATAAACTGAACTCAATTGCTAAAGCTGCAGTAGTATCAGGAGGAAAGAGATCACATCTTCAAAAACTCTAGCCAGCTCAATGAATAACAAACCTCTTGCTCCCACCAACTCCCCTAAACTGCAGGCATTTCACTTTGAAATTAGAATAGTAAAGGCTGACTGCTGTTTCTGAAATTATTAAGCTATTATTATTTCTAATTAAATTTTAACCAAGAAACTTTACCTACTTCATGTTATTTAATAGTCACAAATTACCCAGCATGGCTTTTGTAGCCTCAGGGATGGAGTCCAGACAACTTTAGATATTAAGTCAGGCCTCAGAGCAAATCCAGTTGAGGATAGTTTCTAAGACATATCTTGATTTGTCAGGTATTTAATTTACTAGATTGGTCAAAACGAAGATATTTCTGTCTAGGAGCTATTTTAAGATATATATCAATATTTCAATATAAAATAACTTGTACTTGTATTTTTTATCTACACCACTTTTTAATAAGGCACTCTTTATGGTGTGTTTTAAGCTTTAGCTATTGGCTTTAATAATAGTCAAAAACTGATTTACTGATCCTTTAAGGATCAGTTATAAGTCCTTAATAAGACTAACCTTTGGATTGCCAGGCTGTGAATATCAGTTTGGCTCGTATTTATTATCCAGTATAACTCTTGCATTGTCTTTTTTTTTTACTAGCTCTTCAGTTCATCAGGAAGACCATTCAACCAGTTACTGTACTTTATAAGAAAGGTGCTGCAGGCAGCTGGACCAAATTTTTAACACAGACTTATATAGACTTTTATTAATGACATATTAACATTTAACACCGCAGGTGAGTGCCTAACTTTTTCTAATGAAGCCTTTGACCCATTAGTAACTACTTACTAACATTTATAACTGCAGACCATGAATACTTATAAATGGATTACCAACATTTATAACTGCATCTGTTTACACATTCAGCTATTCATTGGTATTCTGCATAGAACAGTTGGCTTGTCTTTACTCCCAGTATTAACAGGCATTGACATGCCTCAAGCTAAGGTGTTTCATCAGAAACTCAGGTGATTAAAAGTAGAGGGGAAGCAGATTTTCGATTGTTGGAATGTCTCAGCCACAAGTTTTCTGGAGCATTGCTTGAGCAGACTTTTATGTGAAAGATAACTGTCATCACATATTTTTTTCTGCCAATCTTATCTCCCCAAAAACATGATATTTTTGGAGATAGAGCTACTGTATTTTACAGGCTTACGTATTCACCCATAGAGTTCTCTGTTCCCCCTCTATACTACCCCTGATATGTATGGTACCTTTATTTATTCCACCCACACAAGCAGGTACATGTGCACACAAGCATGCTGACACCAACACACACACACACATCATTTCAACAAGAATACACATATTTGTAAACACCGCCCTCAAACGGAGGCATCCTCCTCAAACGTTTCCTGTTGTTTTCTCATTCAGGTTCGACGTGCTCCTTGAAGTAACCTTACTCATTCTGAGAATCTGCAATGCAGGCTGTCTTCATTTAGGTGTTTCTTGGGCGGGCAGGATGCAGGCTGCATTATTTATGATGAGGCAAACCGGCGTCAAGTGATAGGCACCAAACAGACACGAGAACAGCCCCTCATACCACAGCGAAGCAATCAAACACAGTCCCTGTGCATTTAGTGACGCCTCATGACACCTCTTTTCATTTTGAACATAAAACATTGCATCCTCCCTTGCTGAAACCTCGAACAGGACAAAAATGAGAAACCTCAGTATTGGGGGTCCTAAGGGAGTGTACTGGCATATCTCCCCCAAATGTTGGTGTAAAAGTGTTGCGACTGATTTGTTAAAGAAGAAAGGAGTACGTAGGAATCATGATAAACATTTCTCCAGATGAACAAGGACACTTCTATCTCCACCCCTCATCTGGAGGAAATGTTTCTGCAGAAACAAAACATCAGATCAACACTGAAATAGGCAGCCGTCTCCTGGAAATAGACCAATTTAATGAATTCATATTACAATGCAAATAGCACCTATCCATTATCATCCACTACTGAATCCTCTTTGTTTGTTGGGATTTACATTAATCCCAGAATTCGAAGAGTGGCTGACAGACAGAGACCTACTTGTGATGTTCATGTTATGGAAAATGAATAAAGCATGAAGGCGAAGTGTTTGGGTGCAGCCCAGGCTTTGAGGAGAAGGCAGGGTTGGGTTGAGAGATGTGGTGGGTGGGTGGGTAGGAAGGGGGTGTTGTGGGATGGAGGGCAGTGTGGAGGCCACAGGGTCCAGAAGCCAGGTCCACAGAGAAATCCTCAGTTTTCCTTCAGTATGCAAGGCAGGTGCTGGAATCCAGCGAAACCTCTTAAATATTAAACGCCAACCACCTGCAGTTTTTCTCTCTCTTTCTATTCAATAATAGAGGACAGCTGTTGAAGCTGTGGTATTTCTATGTGTGAGAAAGTGATGGTTGCATAACAGTAACTGTTATGAAGCATGTTTACAACAATACCAAAACACAACCATCAATTATGTGTATGTATTTACCAGGACATAGATTCTGATGGATGAATAATAACCATAATTTGCTCCTCTATGAATCATCAGGTTTCCCTAATGGCACAAACGCCTCTTGAGGAAATGGCTGGTAGGTTGTTCTTTTTATCTTTTGATGGCTAAAATGTGAATTCTGAAAAATCCTCCTAGAGACATGGCTGCTGTGCAGCAATAGCCTCATTTGTGTATATTTTACTTAATTAGATAACCACAGGCTTTGCATTTGACAAATAGATAGTTTGTTGATCTTTTCATTCCCAGAATTGACTTCAATCCCCAAAATGGATTTGGGTATTTCTCTGGAGGCCCAGTGTTGGCCTCATTTCCTGATCAAAAGAGTTCTCTCTTCCTGTCTAGGACAAATCTGGGATTAAATGGCTATCTTTGATGACTCACTTAGCAAAATTACAACCCTGTCTCCAAAGATTACTCTCCCTGCTGCTTTCTTTTTTCCCCTATTTCTGAGGTTTGGCCAGTTAAAAGACTTATTTTTTTAGATGTCAACTTGAAATCAGAGCCTTTTTGATATACTCATGAGATAATCCGGCTTTCTACCCTGAAATCTTAATCATTATGTATTTCAATTAGATAAAGACATCTAGAAAAACGGTGGTAAAACTGTATTTCATGTTGTTTGTCAGATTAAAGAATATATTCCATAGAAGTTCACAAAGGTATGTTGGTTGTAGCTATAAACAGATATGAAAATAAATTAAACATGCTCAACAAAATGTTCTCATGATGGCAGTATCAAATGAAAGCAAGAGTTAACAGTTTAAATATTTAAGACTTACCCAGAGGTCCAAAGGAAGCATAAGTTACAGTTTTTGATTTTTCTTTGAGTTTTTATTTGTCTTTTTATGTAGAAAAATGTGACAGAACAGAAGACCCACAAGTCTCAGGTCTTTGTTAAGTATGCTGGAGCCAGGAGGCGATTAGCTTAGCTTAGCTTAGCTTACAGGCTGTAGGCAGGGAGATACAGCTGCCACCAGAGATTACTAATTAACATTTTAATTTGTACACAAACAAAAACATGAACGTGACAATCCAACAAGAGCTGAGCCCAGTGACTTCCTGGACTCTTGTCTTCACCGCAAGATTTCTAAGTGATACACTGCTATTAATCAAGAAATAGTTAAAGCAGATAACCCCTAAGCCCTCTAAAATCCAAAATGTTACATTTCTATTTTAATACAAGATAGAACATAATATATAGTGAGCTTTAGGGGTGTTGGTAGGCATATTTTTTAACTTCAGACTGAGCAAGCCCAACTCTTTCTCCCTGCTTCCAGTCTGTATGCTAAGCTAAGATAATCGTGTCTTGGCTCTAGCTCCATACCTAATGCACAGACAGGAGTGCTAACAATCTTCTGACAAATGAATAGGGGCCCCAATCTTTGCATGCTCTGTTCTGTTTTCATACAATTATGTATATTATCCAATGCATTAATGAAGTATTGGTGTAAAATTTGAGAGTGGCACTGATGTTTTCGTCTCACTCTCGTGAAATGAGAGCAGATAACTGAAAGTGTACTGTTTAATTTGAACAAATAGTATGCTCTATTTTCTCCTGAGGAATAAAGGGATGTGGTTAGCTTTTGCTGTTTTCTCTTTAAACTATAGCATTTACTGCATTAACTTTACACCTCAACAGAGCAGACTTGCAAATTGTGTCCACTATTAAGTCAATTATTTTTTCTACAAATTACCTATTTAAACAGTTATTCATGGAAACATCTCTTTGTCTTACCCTAATGGCAGAGTAAAAAATAATGGACCTATGAGGTTTGATGCAACTGAAACAGAGAATGTCATTTATATGAATGTCAAAGATGTAAGAAAGTATATCTATACCCCTGTGTAGACAATGAATATATAGAGTACAGTCTCTGCTTTCAGCCAGTGCAGGGAAGAGGGGGCCAACATATGGAAATGAGCTGCCTTCAGGCTTTAATTCATTCTAATATTGTGGGTAGTCTAGAATTAGTGTCAATGGGAATATCGTGTTGCACAAAAAGCAAGTGCTTACAAGAACGGCAAATGCACACTTCCATTAAGGATTTTTTTTTATTCAATCAAGTATTGTTGAATTATGTCTCCTAAACCCCTGGGTCAAGGCTAGGTGCTTGTGTTGTTAAGTGCATCCTCTATTTCTTCCTGCTTATGTGTCACAGCAAGTTAATACATAGATTTTTTTACCCTTACATGGATAAGTTTAGACACTTGAAAAATTAAAGGACAAACACTGTGGGGGGTTACAGGTTTGCGAATCAGTTGTGTTTTGTTTATGTCACCAGTTTGTGTCTAATCTCTCTCCAGACCCTCAGTCTGTTGCTGAATTGCACTTTGTTTCCTCTTGCTGCAAGGAATGTTAACGCACAGGATCAATCTGAACTTGTGTTGTGTTTGTTTCAGGATTTCATTGGTTGCATTTGTTCAGAAATTATGGCCCCAAACTAAAGTGGAGATTTTATGTTTTATTTATTTTTTTATATCAAATACTGTTTAACAACTTATATGTTACACTTCCTTTTTAGGAAGCATGGTCTAAATATTATTATCCATGCTTACCAGCAGTGGCTCTGATGGCAATGTCAGTTTTTCAGTTAGTCGGTCCACCACCTTGGTCCTGACTGAAATGTCTCACAAACTATCGAATCGAATCATCATCTACATTTTAGCAAGTTTATTCTAGCAGAGATGGGCAGATGATACACATTGCTCTTGTGTATCATCAAACATGTTTCATCGCTGTGAAGTGCATTGTTTTAGTACATTGTGTCTGAGCTTGTGTCAAATGAAGAATACCATGTGACTTATGGCGACGCTTTGAATGTTACTGGTTCTTCAGAAAGCACTTAATCTGGTTTGACAGTTTTAAACGTTTTGCAGCATATTTATGTGATATGCACATTAGTGGGAGAAGAAGAGAGGAGAATAATTAAGAAATATGGCAATGTACACTAGAAAGACATAATGATTAAAAAAACGTAATAATGTAATAAAAATAATGTAATGAATATCCTCGTCTCAATGCTGGTCGACTCCTAGTTTAAAATTCCTGTGTCTGCTTTGCTTCCCTGCATTCTTTTCCTAGGATGGCAAAGGTATGACATAATCCTGCCTAAATAGAAATTTGTGGAATAATTAAGAGTATACCCAATTATCCAGGCAACAATTACACCACTGGCTTTAACCACACAAACTTTGGTTCTGTCTGGTTAAAGCTGTCATTTGTGACTTTATTCACAACAAACATTTAACATATGGACTTGACATGACATTTCCAAACATTATGGTTTTAAAATGAAAAAAAATCTTGCGCAAATATATGCTTAAAAATACCATTCCTGAAGAATAAATCCATTGCATTTGTAAATGTCCAAAAGTCATGTGAATTAAGCATAGAAAGTTCTTATCCACAGGGAGTGTGATTGTAAGCAATCTGTGAAAACTACTTTTGCTCCACGTGAATTTTACTATCTGTATATTATGTTCTTTCCTGGAAGGCAATGAGATCATATTTCAGTCCCATTTTTCTGTTTCTGTGTTTGTTGCATTTTATAAGAATGACAGTCTTTTAGGATTGCATATGCCTACAATGTGCTCAGTACAACAGTGTGGGTGTGCAGTCACGATGTAGTGGAAAAACAAGAAACTATTTCCAGTGGGATGGGACACTTGTATATTGATTAACTGTCAACAGTAATTCCACATGGAAAAACAGAAAGCAAATACTTCTGGATTCGGATTGATAAAAAGACGATGGAAGAAATTAACTTTTTGCTTTCTTTTTAATACATTTTCCCGTACTGAATTTTCACTTCTACCTTTTTGATTTTTAGTTTTATGTGTCGTCAATATTGTAGGAGGCAATTTTTTTCGTTTATTAAAGAACTACAGGACGTCGAATTTAAGTTAAAAATGACGCAATCACCGCATGTTCAGATTCAGATAGAAGCAGACAGGTGTGTGACTGTAATGAGCATGTCGAGAAAAGAAACGTTTTTCAAACGCTAGCAAGCGAGCTGAGTTGTTTTCGCTTTAGTTTTTTTGCTACTTTTGAATCCAGGTTTTGGTTTTGAAGAATGCATCCAATCATTTATTTTTGCTACAAGCCATCACAGTTGCATGCACATCACTCATTCATTCACACACACAAATCCAGACCTTCGATCAAGTCAGTTATAGATATTGTGGATATGAAAAGAAAAGTATTGAAATCAAGTCCGTCGCGTCTCATGAGGCTTTATCATAGAAGTGAAAGCCATAACTAATATTTTTGCAGGTTTGTTTTATGATGAAATTAAACCCAACTAAATGTAAACAATATTCAAGCAAAACACAATTAACATGCGTTTAAGCGTGTTTTTCTGGGAATGTTCTTAGATACAGGACAATGGACAAAGCCCCTGACATGCTGACAGCAGTCTAGTTTCAAACCTATTGAAGCTTGAACCACTCTTTCCCATCAGTACATTATATCTCAATAAAAGAAAAGTCAACAACATCCCCTATAATGGAGTAGTCCGTCAATTTCCCCTCAAACTGTGACATCCCAGATGTGTTCTTAGAAGTTAATCCCATTTCGAGGGGCAATTGTGAAAGTGGCGCACTATAAAGCTTTTTCTTGGGTAGGGGTGATAGTGGTAACAAGACCCAACAGGGCAATATTAGGGTGCATTTCACATGTCGCCATCCTGTCATTGTGTTGCCTGACAGCTGTGAATGGCAGAGACAGAGAGGTCATAACGGGGAATTTCATCCGCTCTCTGGTGAGGGGCGAGTCGAGACATGTGCACCTCTGTCAAGGCAATCCAGAGCTCGGCTGACAGATAACTGATACCTGGGCTTTAAAAGAAATGAGAACGAGAGCAAGTCTAGGGCATCATAATCCCTTTGGAAAGGTTTTCCATCTGTCACAAACGGTGGTGACCGGTCTTGGGTAATTTCCCCACAGGATTTACAGAGAACATTAAAAAACGAGCCATGTAATATTCCCCCTACCTCAGAGAGGCTGGCAGGTAGACAGTGGCAGCAGTGCTATGTATGGAGGGATATGAGGATCCACCCTTTCCATTTCACATGAAAAGCCAGGGTGTATGTTTGAATGGCATGATAGGCTTGCATCTATGGATAGGTATTACTTGCAAGAATCAGAAATTGCATTTCTTACGTCCAGACATGTATATTGTGTTATGGTAAAGTTGTGAATATTGTGTTGATTTCTATTGACATTTGGCTGATGGCAACATCTGAAAATGTAGATGTAGATTCAAAGTTTTGATCATATTTGATTGATAGTGGTCTGGCTACAAAATAAAAAAAAACAAAGCAAACAAGAACCTAATAATGTTTATATACATGTAATTTATAGCACCAAATATGTTCAATAGGAAATGTAATTCTGCATGGATTATAAAATCTATTAACCTATCTGGAAAGTAGAAACATCGTTGATACTGAACATAGCAAGAAAAATGTTCACTGACAGCTTCATTCATTATTAAACTATTTTTTATTTTAAAGCAATTGCACACACAGGAGTCTGGATGTAAACCTTGGACTCTAAAGTCACTGCCCTGACCTTTGTACAAACACCCCATACCCCTGTGTGAGTCTAGCGTTAAGAACATCACTGCCGGCATGGAGGACAAACCAGTGTTTTGGTGTTTTGGCAGCAGTCTTAATATTTTGGCTGTCGTGTCCTCAGTGAGGTGCAGGATGATGACAGCGGTGACCAGGAGAACAGCAGTAACTCCCTGACAACTCACCACTGATTTTTTTTTTCTCCATGGATCTTGGAGACATGGTAGTACACAGTGATGAGAATTTTAAACTTCTTTATGTCTTTGTGCCGGCAAGCATCCTGAGCTTCTACAAATATCAGTACATGCATAATGGTAAGGCCTACTGATTGTAAAAATCAACAAGTGACCCGTAACATGGAATAACATACAGAGCTTGTAAAGGTCAAAGGTCAGATGGGGTTCTGTTTTTAATGGTTATATCCTTGCATGAGTAAGAGTCAGTTGCACAGGTGCAATGCAAAAGTAAATGTTGATGGGCAATGCAAAGGAAGAAAGAGAAATAAGGTAAGAGATAGGGACAGGGAGACAGGTCTCATATCCAAAATGGAGAAAACCTTTACATATTTCAAAAGTCTACTAATAAAGACTTGGACAAACAAAATCTATTATGGAAATATGTGGTAAATTATCTAATATTACACAAAATATCACGTCGATATTTCAGGTAAAAATCTTCAAGTAAAAAAGTGTAGAGATGTTGTTTCATAGTGTGAATTTAGTGCTTGACAGAAGTCCATGACCGAAACATAATTTCTCTAATAAAGTCATAGCTGACTTTTTGCAGGAAATCAACTTTTTCTTTTGCATGACCAGTGAGCGAAAATTAGTTGAATGTCAGAATGTCACAGCAGCAGTGATCTGCAGCAACATTCTGGATATTAAGATGTAGGCACAGACAAATCGGCTGTGGGGTCAGGGGTCACTAGAGCTCATTGCCCTTGACAAGCTTCTGCCTTCTATAATTGGATACTGCATCATAAATGGTGTTGTTCCACAGATGGAAAGAGACACAGATCTGGCAAAGGATTTGCCTGCGGGTGATGTTAATGTGCCATTACTTTTTTTTTGTGCAAAGAGAGCTCAACACAGTAGGCTGTTTTCCCTTATATATGGCTTCTGAAATACAAAAGCAAATAAACAAAAAACAATATTTAGGTCTGTATGTTATCTATCATAAGTATTTATTTATCAGTGTAATTTGCTCTCAGAAATAATTTTTCAGTGTTTCAAAAAACATTTTGCATGGAGGTGTGTTCAATAACCTTGTTTTATTACTGATTTTGCATGGACATATTGTAAGTGATGTTTACAAATGAAACTCAAGGTCTCTCCCTGTGTCCTTAGGTAGCACCAGGAGGACCCCTATGTGTCTGTAAGACTCTGTTTTGTGTTTTGAGATGTTGTACTTCATACACCTGCCTATTTTGCTTTCCACCACCTACTGTTTGGCAGCTGGGATAGCTGGTGGGTGGCATTTGCTGCCTGTGTGCGGTTGATGTGGAAGAGACCTGTGGACCAAGAAGAGACCTGTGGGTGTGAGAGACAGATGCCGGGGCCTGCAGTGCTGCGCACTGAGTCAAACCTTGTGTGATATACTGTATGTTTCCAACACCTTTGCCGAGAGGCAAAAACAACGTGGGAAGTGGCATATCTCCCTGATGGTTGGTGTGTGTCAGGTACAGTACGCTCTGCTCTGGGAGACACCTGAAAGACTGGTGCTTTTGTCTTTTTTACAATGTGGTGAACTGACACCAGCCCTAAATCAGCTGAGTTGTCCACCACTTTTTGCATGGCAGTTCTGGTCAACTTCCTGTAAAGTGACAGCTATTGAACTATGTGCAGTAAGTAAAACATTGTTGCCCTCTTGCTACTTGTCGATCAGCTCTTTTGGTCTGGCATTGCATGGATGTATTAAGAGAACTAGAGCTAATACCCTACAGCTCAAAAAGCACTAGCTCCATATGTATAAATCTTCAAAATAGAGACATAAAAACTTTGACAGACAGAAACCTGAACTGTAAACACGGTCAGTACTTACTCATGTTTAGAGCTTGATATCTAGCTTAAAAATGTTTTACTACTCAAGACAAATAAGGACTAGGGAGAGTTATACCCTTATAGCCTACTGGACCAATCCCCAAATGTTTGAGCTTCTCAAAAACCGAATAGGTACATCCAAAATTTCTGAACACTGAGTTGTAAAGACAAGAAGTTGAACAGACAATGCAACTTTACATGGCCCCAATTAAGTTCAAAGAACCAGGATTAGAAAATGTAGCCATCAATCTTTTTATGTGTTTTCTTTGATTTTGCATTTGTTTCACTGTTTTTACTTGATTCCTTCCATATTCTAAAGATATACATGTCCAGTCAAGTGGAAACTCATAGGTGTGAACATTTGCGTGTGTTTTAGCCTTTGTGATGAACTGTCCAGTGTCTTCATGTTTTCTGTATGCTGGCATATGCTCAGACCTCTGGACTCTAAAAAGGTCAAAGAGTGGGCCTGAAAAAGATGTTCTCCATAAATTATTTATTTTGCCGTCAGAAATTACAGATCATGATTTCAAGGTCCTAACATAAAATATAAAACAAGTCCCCATTGTTTAAATTGATCAAACACTTATTTCAGTCTTACCTGTTCACTCTTTTCCCCCCTTAGCTAAACAGGTAAATATGGCTCAGAATAGTAATGAGAGCAACAGTGCATGGCCTTGAAATTATGCCTGTCTGATGCTCACCCTTGAGACACAGTTGAACAGTTCAGTGCTGAACCAGAGCAGAGCAGAGCAGAGCAGCGCGAATGAATATGCACTTTGACTGGGTGAGTGGAAACCATAACCTCCTCAGCCTGGCTGTCTGACAGCCTCCTGCTGTTCAGCACTTGACTTGTGGCAGCTTACAAAGTTTTTGTTTTTATTATGGATGGTATGTTTTGGTGGATCATGAGCTAAGCCACTCTGAAATGAGATGAGCAAAAGTTTTTTTTTAGATGAAATTGTTAAAGTGACTCAACCTCCTATACTGCTTTATTATCTGGGCAACTGACAGGGAAGCTATGTGTGCACTACAAGCACTGGTCAAATTCATTTTGAATATCTTTGACACAACTTGTTTAAACCATTTAATCTAAATTGTGGTCCTTCTATTTACTGCAGCTAGTGATTTACTCCTGAAGTGACAGGTGAATGCAATTATTGAACTGCTAAGAGAAAACCAGCAGTAGGCCTATATTGGGCCCCTGCGGACTGACAATATGTGTGCCAGATAAGTTGATGCAGAAAAGTGCTTAAAAGTCAACTTTGATAATGTCACTGTCAACTCTGTTAAAAAAGGTATTAAAAGTTGCTGCATGTGCAGCATTTATCCATGGTTGGTGTTTTAAAACAGGATTGTTCTCAGTGAAACACAGTATAAATCTGGAACATACCAGCACCATCAATGGGAAGCATCGTGCTGCAGCACAAGATAAGTCAGCAGCTAACACTTGGTTCACACTGCCTTCCTGAGTAGCGTGTGGTGGCTACAGTGCTGAACACCTATGTCTGGAACGCAAGGTGTTTACACCAACAGTGTGTCAACTGCGTGACTGGTGTATGGCCACTGTCAGCCCTATCTTTCTATACTGAATTTGCCTTTGATAAATACCATACAATAAAAGCCTTGTTAACATATAAATGGATTCTGTCCACATAAACACAAGAGAGCTTTTAATCTGAAACAGATACAGGAGGTGTTAAAAAATAAATGTATATTTTTTTCCATGTCTGTGACATATTCTATAGATATAGACATTGAATATGTAGTGAAAGGTGTATATGTTGCTGGTATAATGTCAATATGACTATGAACAGACCCTTCTGTTCCCTAGTGAAGAATTAGCTGAGGCGTGCGACTCAGG
The DNA here is from genome assembly GCF_004916995.1 of Morone saxatilis. Taxonomy (NCBI): domain Eukaryota; kingdom Metazoa; phylum Chordata; class Actinopteri; family Moronidae; genus Morone; species Morone saxatilis. The sequence goes on along the minus strand of NW_023339796.1, from coordinate 6,491,475 downwards.
TGGGCAGTGTGACTGATCTAATCTGTTAACATGGGGGCCAAAATAAGTTCACACTACCTGCTCAGGTACGAGCTGTAATGTCTCTTCATCCATTGTTGTACACAGATGCAGCGGCAGCAAGAGATAAGGAGAGAAAGTTCACCTGCCACAGGAGCAGAAAAGTGCTGGATTTGAACCAGCAACCCTCCAGTTCTCAAACCCTACAAACTGATCTACTATCAATATAGGTACAAACAATATAGTTACAGCTAGAGTGAAAAGCAAGCAAGCAACAAACTAGTAATAGTAATATGTCTATAGTTCGGGCAATGTTGCATTGAAGTACAAAAATGTGTTTTTTCAAGGGCTGCAAGGCTGAAAATACAACAGTGGAGGAAAATGTTGTACAAAGGGTTGTACATAGAAAATAATAGGTGTGGCTGTTTAGCAGTGTATTTTGGCCTACAGTCTTTCAACAACCAATTTTTTTCAAAATGTTTTTTCTCGCCATCTTCCTCGAATAAATTAATGGGGAATGAAATGCAGTGTACCGTGAGATGTCAAAAATGTTTAAATTTTTATGTTTAATGTAGGACAAAGGTTTTTTTTGGCATTTATTGCCTTTAATTGATAGTGACAGCTGAAGAGTGACAAAAAAGGGGGAAGCACAGAGAATAACACACAGCAAAAGGATCACAGGCCAAAGTCAAACCCATGGCAACTGCAGCAAGGTCTCAACCCTGGTACATTGAGTGCCAGTTCTACCAGGAGAGCTATCAGGCCACCTCAAAAGTAAAGTACTAAAAAATCTGAATATATGAATGCTTCACATATAGACATCAGATTAATAAAAGCAGCTAAAAAAAGCTGAAATTTAAATGTTTTATTTCACTGTATTTATAATATAACACTTCCCCAAAATGGTGTTCACATTTGTTCACAATGTACATAAGCAATAAAACAAACATATATTGTGAAGCTGTGTTTTGGCAGTTTTTATTGGCACACAGCAGCACTTTTATTACTTTTTAAAAAAAATAAAACCGTTACAGTAAAGAGCAAGTTGACTCACTGTAATGCACTGCACTGTACAGCCTGTCACAATGAAGAGAAGCTCATTGGAGCGAGAGTAGAGAGGACCAAAGGGGATGTGAAGGGGAGGACTGGGGCTAAGTGTTGTGCGGAGACAGGCGGTGACCTCGTGGGAAAGGTACACACCATCTCAGTTCATGAATTGGCTCCAGATGGGAACTGGCAAGTGGCAAAACGGAAGAGAATTGTATCGACAAGCTATGCCTAGGCAGGCCCTGAGCAAGGCCATTAGCCATGTTGCAGAGTCACCAGGGAAAGCTCCGTCAGTCTGAGATTTCACTTCACCTGAGTGTTGATGGGAGCTCTCTCCAGCCATCCTGCCCAGCAGCCAAACACTGAGGCAGAATCCCAATCAAGGTGCTGATGGGAAAAGCACAGCAAAACTAAAGTCATAAATACCTCTAATGTAGGGAATGGATTGGGATAATGGCCTCGTCCCTGTGCTCATCTCCCTCTTTTTAATGAGATTATTACAAGGTCCTATTACCCAAATGACTTGTTCTGTCCTTCCTTAACTTTTACTAATTCACACCATCTATTGTTAGTACCTGAACATTGGGAGGCTATTATCACCAAAGGGCTCAGCAGGAATGCAGCATGTATTTTGTGAGTTACCTTCTGGCTGTCTTAAGAGAAAGGAGACTTAAATGGCTACAGAAAGAACCTGTTATTGCTAGGTATATTTTAGATTTTAGTTAAATCAAACAAAAGAAAAAACAAAGTGAACAAAGAAAAGACAAAAATGAAGATGATAGGCAAAGATGCATGCAAATGGATAACAGCACTTAAATAGCAACAGTCCTTAAAGCTGGTACCTTGATCATATTATCATACATTTTTGATATAGCCATCTTATTTTGGGATATCACAAAAGCTTACTCATTTACCATGGTTTGATACACTTGTCTTAGTTGATTGACTTGTCAGGTCCTTGTCGTCCTAGCTGAGAGTTCCAATAAATTCTGTTCAAAACAGAGCTTGCACACCTTGAAGGAATTATCGTACCAGTTTTATATTTAAAGCATGGGAAGCAGCATTAGAAGCTAAGCTTATTTGTATCTTACTTTGCATATTGGCACATTTTCTAGGTTTTACTGTCAATGATTCAAATAAACAAAAGGTGTTCTTGCAACATTTCACAAAAATCTGCAGTTAGTCACCTGGCATCATCAAAATCTATTGTTCAGCCTGAGAGGTTGTGAGTCTGGGCATGATGAGTAGTAGTCTAAGAAAAAGGTAAAGAAAATAATCTTAAAGTCAACCCTTAAACAAACAGGCAACCAGTATAGATATGTTACAAGTAATATGAGCTGAATATGAACTAACTACAACATTATGTTCTAGTTGGAGGTTTTTTTTTCTTGTATTTTCTAGTTTACCTGTTTACTGGTTTAACTAGACTTTTGAAGTGGTCTATACCAGTCTTGAGTCTTGAGTCTTTGACAATTAAAAGTAATCTAAACTTGGAGATATTTCTTGATTATATAATCATGACCACACAACCTTTCCTCTTAATGAGTTTAGGCCATAATCAAAAAGCAAACCTAAATCTTTTTCACACAGAGATGTATTAGTTTACCATAACGTATGGTAACTACACTATGAAACTTTCACCCAGAGAGGGCAGTTAAATTTTAGATCATGTGTTTTTTTCCCCAGTGGATATTTTACCTTTTGAACAAATAAGGCCATCCCATGGCTAACAACACCTCAAATGAACTGATGGTTGAAAATCATCTGGCCAACTCCAGTATTATATGTGGGGGTGGTCATGAGATAGAACAAAAAACTTTTTTTATTGAACAAACACTGAGAGCTTTTAAGTGAGTACTTTTCTGTGTTCCGGGGAATTCTTAAGTAACTACACCTTAATACCTGCAGGCGGAGTGATCATAACTTTTCACTTCACAATAACTAGAAAACTAATTTCGGATATTTTGTCTGGCTCAGTCAGTAAGTAATAAAGCTAACACAGAGAAGTATTTATAGTATGTTCCAGTTCTGATGGAAGGATATGTGTGATTTTTCTCTGTGCTGGCTATCCTCTACCTCTCCCCTGGCTGTCTGTGCCTCTTTCCAGATGTGTGGATCTTCGTCCTCCGGGAGATTCAGCCTCTTCTCTTACCTCTCACTTGTCGCTCTTTGTGTGTTGTTGTCCTTCTTTTCTCATACCTCTGTGAATGGTGTTCTTGAGCTTTCTCTCTTGTGTGTCCTCTTTCAAGGTCTCCATGGTGGAGAGAAGGTCTTGTGGCTCAGGTCTGTTTCGCAGCACCTGTTTCTTAATATATGTTTACAATCTACCTATAATTTTGTCATCTGATCAATATGATTGTCTATACTGTAATATTGCTATGTTGGTTTACTCTGTACACACATCTATTCATCATCTGTACAGTAAGCAGGATCTGTTTTATCCATTTCTTCCTCGTTTAAGGGTTGTATGGGGGAGTTTTTCCTTATCTAAACCAAGGGTCTAAGGATAAAGGGCATCATATACTGTACATATTGCAAAGGTTCTTGAGGCAAATGTGTGACTTGTGATATTAGGCTATACAAATTAAATTGAGTTGACTATTTTGTACCTAAAATGAGAATTCACACAGAATTCCCTGCAATTGATGAAACATTTTTGGCCATTTCCACTCCACTTAAAACATGGTCTGAGAAAAGCAAAACTGATATATTTGAGAGTTTAACAAGATGTTACAGGCCATTGGCATGTTGTAAAGTGAGCATTCAGCTGCAGTCCCCACTTCGTGACAGTGGTGACAGACTGTGATGCGGAGCTCGCCTAGCAGTGCTGAGAGAGGCGTCTATTCTGATCAGCTCCACTTGGAGCAGGATATTTGGAGTGAACACAGTCAAAACCCTCTGCAGTCCTCATGTCAACTGAAGACAACTCGTGCCACAGCACATCAGTCAAAGACAGGCCTCAATACCTCTGTCGCCATGAGAGAAAATTTTGTGTGAGAGTGGGAATACATAAAAAAGTTTGCAGATGACATTTTTCTTTAACACTGAGCAAATACATCTGGGTAGACAAGATTCAATCAATTTTTAATAAACTCCACCATGCTAGAAGTTGTGAACTGAATAACAGCAAGTTGGGTATAAAATATATTTCAGGAGAACATTGAAGATATTTGTAGCATTTTAAATGGTACAGAGATTTATGTCACATTGACAAAGAGGCATTTTCTGCAGGTAATAGGATTGTGTGATTAATAACAAACAGTAAAATATGAATTGCATTTAAAGCACATTTGTCTATGTCTTGCTTACTCCCTATCCATCTGTCTGCCAGCATATCTATGCATGTGTGAATGTCTCTCACCTTATACAGTATGTGTGTGACTGTGTTACCCCTCTTAGTTGTCTATCACCACCTACAGTATGTGTTGGCGTGTACCTGTGTGTATGCATGTGTTTGCTGTCTGACTCTATAAGCCAGGGGAGTCGAGGGAGTTGTCAGAAGGTGGTTGCCCTGGTTTCCTTAGCAAGAAAGATGAGGGTTCTGCAGGAGATGCAACCTGCTTGACTGTAGCAGAGAAAAAATAACCATCAGAAAAAGCTCCCAAACCAGTGAAATTTACCACCAAAGCCAAACAAATTAGATCAAATCTGATGGTACTAAGACTAATCAACACTTATGCCTTGTCTTTTCCTGTTATGTACCTTCACAATAAATCCGATGTGACTTTTAAGTCCTCATCTGATGGGAAGCAGCCATTGTGACAGAGGATTAAAACTCTTCTATACACTCATCTCAGCTTCTTGGATGCAGTTTGTTTGCTGTGCTCCCACCTGACTCTCCGCTTGACTCTGATGGATTTTGCATATCCCGTGCACAGCCTCCATGGGCTTTGCTAAATGAATTAGGGAGGCCTGAGTAGCTACATTTTTAGCTTCATGCACTAGATGCACATTATCCTGAGCTGTTGAAAGCCTAAATACCTGCTGGGCCTCGCTATGACCGTTCGGCTGCCATCAAGAGCCCGCAGAGAGGTCGGAGAGGAAGAGAGACTGCACAGGATAGAGAGAGCACGTAGAAGAGAGTGGCTGATGACAGCAAAATCGATTAATTGAATGAGTGGACAACTCTTGCAAGGATTGAGTTGCACTGCTGTGATAAAACAAAGTGCACATTATGTTTTAAAATGAGTAAAAAACGAGTTAAGCGCCGAGAGGCTGAGCAATGATAGCGACCGCATTCGCTGCTTCACATCTTTTATAGTTGCAGAAGCTCCCTGTGCTTCACTGCAGCTCAGACAGACGCAGAGGCACCAGAAGACGCCTTTGCTTTCCCTCCCAGGAGATTCACTTCTTCCATCAATATTTAAGTTTGTTTATGTTTAGCTGTTTCACTTTATTGACCGTGCTCAGGGTACTTTTATACATCTTTACGTGTCTTTGTTTTAATAATGCAGCATCCCTCACCAGTCAGATTTATGTCTTGTTTTGTGCAGAACTCTTAATTAATTCCCAGGTTTACCTAGAAAATATAAGCACAAAATGTTACATGTTCTTTGGATTTCATTCAAGCATTTAAATACATTACACAAGCTAAACATCATGTAGGATGATCCATACTGTATTCCTTAAGCATATCAGTCAAGGTCTTCTCTTCACTACAATGATATATAAATGCTAACAGCACTCTTTTACCTTGAATTTCTGTTGCTTCCCTAACAGCAAAACATTCAACTACAAGCTTAGCAGGACTGTAGCTATTATCAACAGCATCATTAAACTCTGCCATGCAATGTTATCCTTAATAAGATCCAGTTTAATGCTCACTTAGCTGAGCACTAGTCAGTGATCTATGACAACCCTATAACTCTTGCAAGAACCTTGCTGGTTTGCTGCCAGCTTTATCTGCGATCGAGATAGGGCAAGATAACCAGATCACAGGTGCACTACATCAGTCTCTGCTAGTGTCAATGGGATTACCTGTCCTCTGCAGCCCAAGCTGTACAGAGGGAGGGATGGAGCAAAGGAGCTTGGGAAATAGGTCAAGCACACTGATAAGGGCAGGTGTTCTATTGAAGATGTCTCTACAGTCTCCGGGGGACCAAGTACAGCGAAACATTACTGCTTCAATAGAAAAGATAAAACTTCTATTGAAATCAGTTCAGTGGTTCAAGCGGTTCTCTTAAATAAATGTTTAGGTTAAAATCTAAAGTGAAACTAATAATGCTACTGAATGTCTGAACCTTGTAATTAATGACATTAAAGGTCTAGTGAGTGACAATTAGGCAGCTTTATTAGCAGAAATGAAATATAGTATGCATATTTTATGCATGTTTTCATATAGTCACCTGAAAATAAGGATTGTTATGTTTTTGTTACCTTAGAATGAGCCTTTTATATATCTACAGACACCCTGGGTTGCCTTCCATGAAGTCTGCCACATTGAACTACCATGTGTCTACTGGTGCCCAGAAAGGACAAACCAAACGCTGGCTCTAGATTGGGGCATTTGCGTTTTTCGTGCGTTTTGTGGTCACCGTAGTTTCTCCTTCATGCTTGGGGAGGTTGAAATGAGGGAGTTGCATTCCACAAATATACCGCTAGATGCCACTAAGTCCTATACACTGGACTATAGGAAGACACACCCAGCAAAACCCACTCTCTTTTCATTTCTTCCTAATCCACATAGATAATCCAAGGTAAATATGAATATCCTATATATTTTTTGTTGTGCCTCAGAGGTTTTTCTGAAGTACTTTGAGACTATTACAAATACACAGGTTTTATCAGGATATAGATAAGAGGACTGCAAAGCTAGGATAACAATCTGGTAAAAAAAAAAAAACCCTGCTTCGTACTGAAACTGATCTGTGATATAATAGCAGAGAACAACTGGCAAGATGAGGAAGGTGCAGTCAACACTCACAAATGGACTTGAACAGAAAATGCTACCGTAGTGCTGGGAGATTTGAGTGTTATGTTGCCTCTGTAAAATGGCCCTCTAAATGTATTGAATATTTTGAGTTTTCGAGTATTGGATGCATCTTTCAGGCCACTAGTGTGTGAGACACACTAACGTGAAGTGGTAAATAGTGAAAAATATACTGCATAAATCTGATAACTTGTGAAACCAAGAAGTGTTTTTACTTAGTTACAGTGATACTTTTGCTACATATAATATGTGCATCACCAAAGTCTGCAAAAGGCTAATAAGTGAGGTGTCTACTGTCCCGAGGCCCGTCTCTTTGGCATTCTTCTCCATACAGGCTGCAGTTTGGAAATATATGCAGTGCAAACATGCAGTGAAAATATACGAGATTTGGCATCAAGTCAAGTCAAGTTGAGTTGAGTCAGTACAGGTTTGTAGTATTCAACGGTATCAGGAGTTAGTGCATACGGCTACAGAAAGCCCGGAGGGGAAAACATGTACCTGCATTGCTTAAAGCAAAAGAGTTTAAGAAGTTGTAAAATTTAAGGTTGTAATGCTTCCATATACATTATTGGCAGTAAAAAGCAGAGCAGGTGGGAGAAGTTAAAGCTTTTGTCAGTGTCGGCCTTTAGAGTGCAAGCATAATATGAAGGCAATATTCTTCTTCTGTTTTTCTTGTTTTTCTTGTTTTTGCTTTCTGTGTGAAGCACTTTGTGATGAATGGAACTGATCCAGATCTCAAGAATCACTTTAATTGGTAATATTTTCATACCCAACAGGAAATATGGCCTAAACTATGAAAAAGATCTGGTCTGACCTGACCTGACTCTGATGACGTCATCAGTTAGAAATTTGGAATTGTAAAATAAAGTCAAGTCTTTTTTATTTATATTTTCCAAAACTACAAATTTGCCCCATATCTATGCCTTAATGACTCTATCATTAAGTCGGATGAGAAAAATTCCCCTAATAAACTCAAGAAGAAAAGAGGAGGGGTCCCTCTTTCAGGAAAGACATGCAATAGATATTGTGTATGCAGAACAGACTGAAATATCAATATTAAAATTACAGTAAAACCAGAATGTCAATATTATTGAATAACTGCAAACATATATGAATAATATGAATGGAAAAATGGTCAAAATAGGCGGACTGCTCACAGGAGAATTTGTGTGGATAATGATACATTTTCTGGATCAAAACAAGAACCATACAAAGCTCATTTTAAAATCAAATTAAACTCCATTTGGAAAGACAGATACAAAATCCTGTCTCCATTTCATTATCGGTGCAGAAGCTTCAGACCCCCTGATGATATCCCAAACCTTTATGTCTAAGCAAGGCTTTTGATTAAACTCTACTCAACAACAGGAGTGATATATAGGAGTTTTTCTTAATATGCAGCATTTCATTTTAATGAGACATGTTCTCAGGTGTAGCCAAAGGGATGATGTCATTGTGATGAAAGGCAAAGTGGTCGTGTCTTTCATGTCGGCAATCCCTCCATTAAATAACAGATGAAAGAGCAGCTAAAGAGAAAAGAGAGCTGGTCACGCCGGATAGAAAAGACAAAGCTAATGCTTAGAACAGGATTTCAAGGACAGGTGGCATTGTATCTCTGAACTGACAATGAATCTGTCGACCCCTCTGTCATCTTAGGAAGAAGCTTTGACCTCGGTGACGGATTTTGCATTTGGCATCCTTTTGACTTTCCTCCAATGCCAACATGAAATAGAATCCAGATACTTTGAAGTTAGGTGTCAAAACACAAGTCCTCACTAGCTAGTGAATAAGTTATGACAGTACCTCTTGTGGTCAAAGTTTTATTCTTCAAGGTTTGTTTGGAGAAGTTCAAAACATATACTGTACTATTCAGTTGGCTTTCACTTAAGAAATTATATGATAGTACACAATTTAAACACTTGAGTTATGGTAATGTCCTTTCTGAAGCATAGCTAGAAACTAAATGGTTTATTCAATGTACACACTGAAACTTTTGTAAGTGAATATTTGAAGTGGATCGAATTCAATTTGTTTTGAATAAAGAAATTACTATCTCAGAATTACAAGAAAAATCGGTTCTCTTTTTCTTAAAAACAACCAATCCTCCTCACTCCCATTGGTTCTCCAGAAGAGTACCAGGGTAACGAAGTGTCAAATGAAGAGATGACTCCTAGGGCACCTGCACGGGCCTGCTGGAGTCTTAATTATAATAAATAAAATTGAATTGAATTGAATTGAATTGAATTGAATTGACTGGAGAGCCAGTGTTAGGGGCTTTGGGTCAGGCTTAGAGCTCTGGAGGTATTTCGTTAATATCAGAGTAGAGCACTTTTTTGGGGGGGGCTTTTATTGCCTTTTTATTATAGTGACAACTGAAGACAGACAAGAAAGGGGGGCAGAGAGAGAAGGGATGACACGCAGCAAAGGGCCGCAGGTCGGATTCGAACCCGGGCCGCTGCAGCAACTCCATACATGGGTCGCC
>NW_023339796.1:6476917-6481920 GCF_004916995.1 Morone saxatilis | reverse complement strand
AGCAAAGGGCCGCAGGTCGGATTCGAACCCTGGGCCGCTGCAGCAAGGACTCGGCCTCAGTACATGGGTGGCCAGCTCTACACACTGAGCTATCCGGGCACCCCAGCACTTCCTTTTTTAACGGAAACTTTTTTCAGAATTCTGAGATAATAACTTCAGAAATGCAGGGCAAATATTGTTTATCGAGGTCCTGACCCCTTGGTTGGAAACCACTGGAATATACTAACTAGTGAAAACAAGCTCCTCCTCGACCAACATTAACATTCTGCTTACATATACATATAATATCACACATCATTTGCAGAGACCAATTTTTGTTTTGATCTTCACATTTTTGGATGCTCTACTTTTACTTGTAATTGAGTATTTCTTTTCTTAAGTAGAGGATCAGAGTACTTCTTCCACCACTGACTGACTTATTCCAGAGGTTTATTTCTGTCCAAACATGTATTCTGTGTTGCAGATTTTCAACTGCAGCATAGTGAGTGGGTAAATCAATCATCATAAATGAGGGACAGCTGCTACACAGATATATTATTCCTACTGTTTAGCCTTCTGGGGGAGATGGAACCAACTTCAACAAGACGTCAGTGACAGGAAGATGCCCACTTGATAATGCCAGTGTGCTCTCCCTTATCGTTTGCTTTAAAATCCAACTCAGCTATCTATACAAGCACTCATTCATAAACAGCACAAGGGAGGCGTTATTTCCATCTGTTTCTGTAAAAAAAGCTGTTGCAACACTCTACATGTAGCTCATTATATTGATTTCAAACAAGCCATCATGATAGTGTAGAGCAGTTTAGCTTGCCAAGATCTAATTGTCTATTTCCCCAATGTCACTGGATGCTGCGTATTTGCTACAACCCCCCATCTCCTCATTTCAACATTCCCATCCCGCCCCCTCATTAAGTGAATCATTTCTTGAGATGCTCTAATGGCTCCTAGAAATTGTTTATGGGCAATTTAATTTGTGTGTAAGGAATCCTAATAAACACTCTTGGCACACAGACGAGTAATTATACGTTTGGCTAAACAGATAATTGGATGGGCTTGAAGATAGATTAGTGCATCTGTGGTTGTGGATTGGTCTTGTTGGGAAATACAGTGACTTTTGAAGAAATACAAGTCATTGAATGTACAGTAATTGCATTCCATACTTATGCTATGAGAATAATGGAAATGTTGCTTGATTTGCAAGTTAATGAAACCAGAAGAAATTGCTCTTTTTTTCAGGAAAAATTAAACAGTGTATATTTTCAGTAAAATATTGTGTATTTTCCTCATGTTATCAAGGCAAAGAGCAAAGATTGAACAACTTTGGATTCCTGTGTTTACAATATTATCAAAGCTGCAGTATTATATCTTCTTTAAATAAGGTGATATCTCTCTGGAAATCTCACATATTGTTTCAGTTCACAGAGGAATACTAACCTCTGACACAGAGAGCAGTTTTTCACTGTGGAGGTCAAGCACAATATAGTTGCAATATAGTCACAATGAGGCTGTAATGTGTTGAATTTCTCGCTCCATACATAGTCTATTGATTCACAGTATTTATTTTGAAATGATATCGACCAAACTAATAATGTCTAAAGTATGATGCATGATAGCAGGGTTTGTATCAACATACATATACACATTTGCATCTTACATCATCATAGGTCTTATGATGATATAGGTTTTATGCTTGAACAACAACACTGACCATTTTAACACATCAGCGTTGGCATGAGCTGTCCGCGGGCCTGGAAGTTTTCATCAGTGGAGCCACCAAACAGCCTGAGACTGTGTCAAACTGAAATCTCTACGCGGCAGAGCCTGAATGATTTATGCATTTGTCATTTCTCATTTGTTGAAACAAGGTGTCAACGTTTTTGTTCCATTGCTCCAGTCAAGCCTGCAAAGACAAAGAGGTAAGGATGGAGCAAATGCCCTTGAAGAGAATAGCAAAGTCAACCAGACAATTTGTCCTGATGCTTTGCTTTTCTCAAGTTTTTTGTCGTGAGGGTGTAACGGTAGCAGACAATCACCTTGTGACTCATTTGTATATCCGTCCTTCCATGTTGATCTCACAGTGCACACCTGTACATTGTGAAAGCGAGTGGATAGTAAATAAAACTGCTGTCTTAAGAGAAATGATCTCAGTTGCTTTTGAAAATACTAAGCCATGACAGACACCGATGTCAACTGCTTTATTCTGCGTTGACTTTGATAAAGAAATTACTGATCATCTGCATAATTATTTTTTGACTAAAAGAATTATATAAAAATTAATACTACTGTTTGTATTTTGCTGGCACATACAGTGATGCTGCATGAAAATTTGTCCACATCTTAACTACAGCTATGAAAAATTGGAATCAAATTCACACTTCTAGAGGACTAAAGATGTAACCTAAACATTTACGTCACTCCTGCATTCATAACATTTGTCATGAAAGGGATATCAAAAATACAGACTCACCACAGAAGATTAAATAAACTGGAAAACATCATTGTCAAGCTGATGTAAAGTGACAAAAAAAACATGATGGACTCATGTCATGATGGAGAGCGATGACTTCAGTTAAAGTCAATTCAAACCTTGTTAAATCAAACATGGCACTGGGTTTCATACTATTATCTCCCCTGAGTGCTCAGCATCAGTGTGCTCACTGCTGCCCCTGGTAGCAAGTAACTATAATGGAAGTACCACTTTATCAGTAGTATTGCTGTAACATGGTTGGTAGCATCAGCAGTTATCATGATGAATACATGAGTGATTGAAAGGTTTGGGTAGCCATCCAGGACAATGACATATTAGTTTTATACAGTGGTATTGTCGAACAATTGGCTATTGACCAGATAATTTGACATGTTCGTATGTTTATATAATTGCACGTGTTTTGGCCTCCTTCCATAAAAACTTGTAGAAATGATGTGACAGTGAGAAAAATATGCCCACCTTAACTTATGTGACATTACATGCATGCAAAGGCATGCAAGGAAGTACTGTATTCACACAGCTCAATCTTGCATATACTCACGTACACAACTTTTGGGGAAGCTTGGCCTCATCCTGTCAGTGCAGGAGCTGACAGACAGGCTTTTGCTGTGTGTGTCAAAGGAAGTGGTCCGGTATAGACTTGAGGGATTCACTAACTGAACACTGAACAGGGGAAGAAAGAAGGTGAGAGAGAGAAGGAGAGACAGACAAAGAGAGGGAGAGTGACAGACACAGAAAAAGAGAGACAGAGAGGTAGAGGAGGAGAGAAGCGAGTGTGTGTATATGTGTGTGTTTGTCGTGGAGGGGGTTTAAAGTGCCCCAGGCTAAACCACGTGTGAAGATAGCAGGGCCTGAGAACTGCCTGCTGCTGGGGAAACAAAAAAAAAACAACAAGCCCAAATGTATAAACTTTAACACTCTCTCCTTCCTTGTAAATGCATGAGCAATACCCAAAGCCCACTTCGACATTTCACTAACTCAGTTTGAGATAGAGCACTTTGATTGTGGTTTCACATGCAGGTGCTGCTGAACTGGGCTAGACTAGGTTAAACTGAAATATTTTGCAGAATATCAGTTAGAATAAAGTCCAAAAGAACAAGGTCAGTGGACTCATAGAGGATTAAATGTGTAATACTTGAATTTGTTACTAACAGCCTAAAATGATGTGCAGTGGGGTAATTTTAATGGCTGAATACACAGTTTGCCCCACAATTAAGGGTTATTTTTGTAGTCGAGCCACCTTAATGAGGCTTTTATTGTGATAAGAATTGACTGTTCGATAAACCTCTTCCCCAAACAGCAATTCTTCAATCAATCAAACTTGGCACTGCAGGTCTGTCAAGGATTTCTTTACAAACTGAAGTGGTGTGCACAGGGCTGTTGTAAGAGTGATACTCGCCATTAAAACAGTTTGGATGGTAGTTTTTTTTTAGCCATTCCAAAAAACTAAAACATGAGCAGGTGTGTAAGGAATTGATTAAACTACATGTTTGCTCAAACATGAGCAGCATTCGTTATTATACACGGGTAGCTCACTATCTACAGTAGCCATAACTGACTGCCCCTTTAAAGCCATGGAGCACATCATTAACTAACACATTTTTGAGGTTACAAGTTACATTAAAAAAGCCATGTATATGAGTAGCACATCACTATGGTGTTTAAGTGACTCATTCCTACTCTTTTGTTTGATAAAGTTACACTCCAGCAACCCTAGCCAACCAAAAAATAGCGTTATTTTTCCCAAACATGAAAGTTGAGTACTTCCATGTTTGGGGAAAAATAACGCTATTTCCTATATATAGCCTTCTTTCTTGTAAAGTAAAAGTAAAAACAGGATTTAGGGAAATAAGAATCTGATATGATGACAACCCTGCTGTTTTTTAATTTTTTTTATTTCCAATGTTTCTACTTGGATCATCAGCTGGTCAGGATGCTGACATTTTGCCGGGGACATGTAGGTTTAACCTCAATGTCAATCTTTTAGCATGACATGAATTATGTAGCCATCAAGTGCAAATTTAAGACCACTATTGCAAAATTTGCATTTTATAACAACTCAGCTGGAAATGTTATAAAGTCAGCCAGAGACAGTGTTTTCAACCAAGTCACGGAACTAATGTTTGCTTAATGCTGGCTACAGCTAATAAATTTTCCGGCAACAGTCATCATTTTTGGTGGTAAAATTGATGGTTACCAGCTAGTCATGAGAAGCATGCATTTGTATACCTCTGTCTTTAATGAAGGATCCACTGTATTAGAAAAATTAGCTACTGCAGATTTCGAGTGGTAAACCTGCCTCCATTATTATTGTAAACTGCTGATGTGTCATGTGAGAACGAAGCAACACTAACTATGGGAATGGAAACAGTAAACTAAGTAAAGGATTTAGGGAATTGTTGAAGCTGTAATGGCTAATATAGATGTGGACAGAAAATTGTAGGTTATATCCTGCAGCACTGTAAGACAATCACTCAACATACAGCATTAGAGCACTGACAGAACATTTTCCAAA
>NW_023339796.1:6463241-6476900 GCF_004916995.1 Morone saxatilis | reverse complement strand
GAGACAGGACAGAGAAACAAGATACTTTGAAAGTCAAAAGGCTAAGGTCATAGGAAATGACTCCAACACAATAGTAGTCTGCTCAATGTTCAATTATTGCTGATGAAAGGGACATTTTGTGGGGCGGACATCAGAGAGTGGGATTAGTGAAAGTGATTTCCTTGTCCTGGGTTGTTTGACAAAGTCTGCCTGTAATCCTCTTGAAAACTTTGCCGTCTTGGCTTTTCCTGACTGTTGGCTTTCCTCTGAGCTGAAGATGGCACACACAGTGGTAAAAAAAAAAAAAAGATGTCCACTTGTGATCAAAGCTATACACACAAAAATTCTAGAGGGTATAATATTTTTAATATTAATTTATTTTCCATATCAGCTAAAATAAAGATCTAAATTGTAAAGCTCCAGTTCACTGAAACACACCACTGGCCTTGCTTTTATAGTTAATTAATTAATTTTATTATATTAAAGACTGGTTAAATTGATTCATTAAGTATATAGGAAGCATGAAAAACTGAAGCATGGATTGAATGTATCATCTTCATTGCAGTTGCTGATAAAAAGTAATTAACTTGAATAGAAAAGCAGCTCATTTTATGCACAATCATTTGTAACTCTTAAAACTAATGATAAGGGCAAGAAGCTTTACACTGTTTACAATATATGCACATCCGCACTTGGTTATTTTGTATACAGAGGCCATTAAACAATGCAAATTATTCCACTGTGCTGATGATGGTTATTAAATGTTTAATGTAGACATGAATAGATTGGGTATTGCTAAAAGCATGCTTTCCTTTCCAGAATCATGAATATTTTAATAAGGGCACTTTTTTGTAATTCTTCCCAAACACTTTAACTCTTTGACTGTTAAAGATATATTCAGAGGCATCAAAGCTAAAATTCTGACAATCAAAAAATGAGATTAGCTGAAATTGGTTCAAGTGTAATTCAAGTCTAATTTCAATACGTGTCTAAGAATGTGATTGTTTTTTCGTGACGGTGTCTCATCCAACTCCATGATCCAGCCACAAGTGCAACCGAAGACATGAGGATTTAATAAAACATACCAACATTTGGCACAGAGTCACCATTTGAATAAGGCAGGATTACAAAGATGGTGCATGATGATAGCAGTGAGATTCCGAGCGCCTGAGGCTATCACAGAGAAAAGATTTACCCCATAGTGTCCTTTCTGACAGGGAATGAAGAAAATAATACCTTTCTTCCATTTCACATTTGCATGTGCATAGCAAGCCCCAAAATAGATGGATTGATGGATGGACAGATAGAATCATGTTGCTGCCCCTGTCAAGCCCCCCTGCTGAATTGTGTTTGAGAGGGATCAAAAGTATTGTTCATTCCGTCAATGAAAACTATGACTAAACTATGGATTGACATTTGTGAACAACCATTTTCATTACTTTGACTATGATGAGACAATGACGAGACAGCACCAACATCATTAAACACTAACTGTGACTATATCAACTTGTTATTATTCACAAAAAAAAAAGATGTTACTAAAATGTAGTTATTTATGTAGATATTTTCATTGACAAAACAAATGGAGATGAAATATTACATAATATACAGTGTTTTTGTAGCAGCAATGCAATTGCGCTGAAGCTAAGAAAAAAAAAAAGTCTGCATAGCTTCATCAGAAGAGAGCAGCATGACCATAAAATAGGTGATAAGATACCACAAACCTGAAGAGACACATTAAGGCTCACCATAAAGAAACTGAGGTAGGTTAATGAAAAGTTCTTTGAGCTATATTAAGCCAAGTAATAAGGTGGTGGTGTTACGTTATGTAGGATGTGTTTTCCAACAACAATGTTGTTTTCTGGCTAGACTACATTGATAAGTTTTAATTGATCAAGTTTGTCAAGTTTCACCATTAAATTCGCAAACAGGACTACAATTGGCTTCCAAGCATGTGATGTCATAAAATCCTGCTTGTATGAACACGCCTTAAACTAAAGATTTAAGGTTAGCCCAGAGAAACTTTCTTCCGTCAGTCTCCAAACTCTGCAAATACATTATTCTGCAGAGTGAAGCTCAAGCATCCAAGTGAAGTAACAATAAGCAAAGCACTTTTCAGACTGGAGGGGGATTTAAAGCTGCACCAGCAGTAGACATTTGTTTCCTTCAGCCATGACCACAATTCTCTCTCCTTAATTCATGGAAAACAAAAAAATGCAATAAGCATTTTTGCATTGCACAAGGTCCAAGATAAAGCATGAGCAGAAACAGCAAAATGCCACGAAGACAGTACCAGAAACACAGCACACAATGTCACAACATTAAGTTCAGTAGCGATCTGTGTCACAAGATTTTTAGCAGTTATATACGTACATTCAAAGCAACAGCTGAAAGACAGGTCTATGTTTTGCCCTCAGGGACTAAAGATTGGAGCTCTAAGATCGAAAATGCTTCACTCAAAAACATTTGGTGTCATCCTCCTCTGTGCAGTTTGGGTTGATTCTCAACCTGGCCACAGCAATAATACTGATAAAAGTAACGCCTATGACTGAAATATATAGACTTAACTTTTATAGATCATTAGCACAAGGATTCAATTTTGAAAAAAAAAAATCATATCAAAAGCATGTCAGGACAACCACTTTTAATCATAAACATAATGTCCAATCCCACTCATCCCTCACTAAAATTATAGTAAGAATCTTGTTGTCTGGTAATAAAAAGGCTGCTGTACATTGCATGTGTCCTTCAATTGAAATGTAGCTGCACAATATTTATTAAAACTCTTCAAATTATATTAAGACCAAACCTGCAATGGTGAGTGGTGTACAGTATGTGTCAAATTATTTGAAATGAAGGTGGATTACTGCTTTAATCTCCACACTGGATTAAAATGCCAGAGACAGAGTCTGGGCAAATCCATAGCTCTCTATTCACCGAGGAGTGCTGGCCCCTACGCATATGTATAATCTGTTTAGTATTCCCAGGCAGGTCCAGTGCATTTCCTTCAGATGCTCATCCCTTTTCTGTCCATCTATTGAATTGTAATAGGATATTTAAATTTAAAGACTGATGTTACACATTAGGGGGTAAGAAACAGTTCCCTGTGGTGGCCATTACTCCACAGACTAATGGGGGAACACCCTGCAGAGATATACGGCGGTGTTATATGGTGACAAATGTTTGTTTTATGCATTGCGTTTTTCAGTCACGATGTGAGTCACAAATTGATATTTTCTTAAACAATAGGGATTAAATCTTCCACAACTCCACATGCGCAATGTAAAAAAGCTTTGGATTCTTACCTTTGTTTGACATTATACAGTAGACCGATTTCCATATCCATACAGTAGACACTACTATATGTCTGAGGAGAATCAAACCAGTGAAGAGATTAATAATGTAAATATTTCAAATCCAAATTTCCCAATTTCCAGAGATATAAAAGCTTTACACAATATGTTGAAATGCTACCTAGCACATTTTTTTCTATCTGTGCTGAATTCATTCTTGTAAAGCAAAAAAAAAAAACTTTTAAGAATTTAAAAATCCAAAGTGCCTTATTTTCACTTTTCATGTTCCAGCCTAAATAAAAACTTTAAAAAATACTGAATATGCTTAATGAAGAATCTTTATTAAACTGTATTACATTAGCCAGCTGACCATCTTTCACCAACACACACACACACACACACACACTGACATCATGATTACTACTGAGTTTGATTACGTTTGGTCTCTCTGTTGGGAACATCAGTGAGCAACATACTACAGACCTTTTTCTCAGCAGACATTTTGACATTTAGAAAAGCACACCAGGTGTAATTAATAACATTAATAACGACTAGATTCAACTTAGGTGTGTAGTTTCATGGTTGGATATTGTGCGTGCAGGCTCACTGGAACTGGTAAGCTAATTAAACAGAACCATTGTTAATACTATTAGTTACACCTGTGCTTTACATCCTAAGACAAGACAAATTATCTGCTGTAAAAAAGTCTGCTAGACCTGAAACTTCCTACTGTCTGGTGGGTGTAGTAAACATGATGGATTACTTGAGTTCATAAGTTAATGTATGTTAATGGTTGAGAGTTCATCATTGAGGAAATGTAAAGGCAAGAGTTTTATTTTCATTAAATTGTTGCACCTTTTTTAAACAAAAATGTGAATCACTGCAAGTTTTCATTAAGTGAATATATTCAAGTCAATATAACAAGATTCTAGAATTAATTGAGCACCAATCATTAACTTCATTTAAATGATGTTCCCTACCTAAGACTCCATTTGTCTTTTCTATTGTTCATTCTTCTCCTCCCTCTGGGTTTAATTCTGTGAGCAACATCTAGCCAGTAGGATGAAGATAAAGCTGTCAGGTGTTGACGGGTACAGAGCTAGTAGTATTTATGCTTCAGCTTTCTGCTAATGCTAGTTGAAATCAAGTCAAAAGATCTTTCACGACAAACATTTTGGTTTGTCATAGCACAGCTGTAATTGATAATATTAAAAATGACTGCATGCCATTTAAGTGGGCTTGTTCCAGGTTGCTGGTATTGTGCTTGCTGGCTTACTGGCATGGTTTACTGTGACAACTAATGGAACTGGGTAATTGGTAACACAATTTGTTTCACATGTGATTTTTCTGCTAGTCAAAATATCTGTTGTGAAAAAGGTCTATAGTTTAACTTGTATTGGCAGGTACAAAGGAAGTCCTCAAAAATCTATTCAAAGGAAAAAAACAGGAGCATGCAAATGTTTCTGTAAACTAACACATTCCTATTGGTGGATAGAGCTGATATGGGAATTCAGTGGTGGTCGTAGGAATAGGGAGAGGTCTAGAGGAACAATTCAAGAAAACACACGTACAAATGATTGCTTATGCAAAACTCTCTCACTTATTCACTTCCTTGGAAAGTTTCAAATTTGGTTAATACATCATACAAACAACTACATACATACATAAAATGGTTGCATTTTATAGATGTTGTAAGCTACAGCATGTGTTCTGCCTCCATAGACTTTCCAGTACTGTTTGCAGTGTTATCACCTTTAATGGGCTCAGCGGCTGGTTACTTTAGGAGAGAAAGATAGGGGAACTTGTGGGGCGCTTTGATTATTCTGGAGGGTTGCAACTCTAAAAGGCTGAGAACCACTGGTTTATTGACCCGCCAAAGCCACAGTGTAAGGGTCATGTAAACTGTTTGCTGAAGACATACAAATTGTTCGAGGAATACTGATTGGTACAGATCAACAGGTTGGCAGTCTGGGATAAAGTGCAGGTGACAGGCAATTCTAGGTTTTCTAGGTTATTTCCCATAGAAAGCTGTCAGACGGAACCGTTTCCAGCAGGTGTAGCTTATGTTTCATGCTAGCTGCTGACAACCAAACATAAGCAATGCAATGACAAAAACAATCTTGAATTTTTTTTTATGGAGATATATATAGAAATCACAAAAATACATATTCAAGTAAAGACCTCATTCATTCTTAAAGTAAATTCCACTCAAATCCTTTTGTAGACCTTCTTTCCCAACAGGTGTAACTCCATTACCCCAGACAAATATATGATCAAACATATGATGTTGTGAGAAAATTTACTTTCTGAATTGACTAGACCTCTTGGGTAATTACCTGAGTGCCTGAGTGTACTGACAAAAAAGCTTATGTGTGATGACAACCAGCTCATCCACCTTATTATTCAAGATGGCAGAGCATAATCTCAGGAAAGGTGTCACTTTTTAAAGACATGCATACAGCAGTAGAGGGCCAGTTGGTTTGAATGTATGGAATAGTCCAAGGAGTACGACGTTTTGCTAAAGTTTTAAGATATGATCCATCTGACCTCTTCAACTTCGCTGTAGTCATGAAGAGCAAACGGATCATAAAGAAAAACACACTACCAGAAATGTATATATTTTAGCAACTGAAACTATTGTCTATACAAATGATTTTTTTTTCTGGCAGCAACATTTGACAAATTAACACTTAACCCATGCCTCCTATCAATTACATTCACATGTGACTATTCTTTATAGCTGATTTCCGTGCAGTGACAATGTAGGTGTGATGTAGAAGTGTTACCTTTGAGGTATAAAAATAATTATAATAACGTTGCAACATG
Organism: Morone saxatilis; assembly: GCF_004916995.1. Taxonomy (NCBI): domain Eukaryota; kingdom Metazoa; phylum Chordata; class Actinopteri; family Moronidae; genus Morone; species Morone saxatilis. The sequence goes on along the minus strand of NW_023339796.1, from coordinate 6,470,802 downwards.
AGAATCAGAGTGACAGTTCTATTTGTTGGACTTGGACAAAGCAGCAATGATACACAACTCTTCATGGAGTGGACAGTGCACCAGTGGTGAAACAACTTCTGCTATCTTCCATCGCAATGCAATACTCACAATGCATTGTATGCTATAATTATCACTGGAGATAACCGGCAGATAAACAGATGCACATTCAGCATTAAACCGCTATTTCCATTTATCTCTCCCTTGGGTCATTTTCAGACATTCTTTATTTGCCGATTCAACTGTTTTAAGTCATTGTAATCTATCTTCCTTTGAGTTATTTTTTTAAATACTGTATTTTTTAGCATAGGTACTTTAGCATAAGGCTGGTTATTTTATGGTTTTTGATCAAGTTTAAAATTAACAGTGTATTTGATATTCGACTCTGTGACCCAAACAGTTGAGTCACTGTCACTGTCAGGCTGCTGAAATTTATAAGTTCACCAATCTCCACATCTTTTGTGCTCCAAATATGTCACAACCAAAACTTCAGGGAACCTTCGTCACATCCATCTCCCACACAAGAGTCAACCAAACTACAGGGAAGCTTTGTGAATTTGTCAGCATGCGAGAGACAGAAACAGAAATTTTTCACTGGAAGAATACACATTGATAAATGATTGCATGAAAGATAAACCATCTTTCGTGAAATGATCACAAAGGTTTGTGTGGAAAAAGAGAACCTTGAAAACTGTCAATCCATGCTTTAGCAGAAAACATTTGTGCCCATGTGTTTACTCTGACACTTGTAAGGTTCTCAAATAAAAGATTTAGTACACTCAGACTAGACAAGTCAACTGTGCAGCATTGCAATGTTGCTTCATGTCTACAGCCTTCAGTTTTTAATAAGATGCTGCAAAATAAATATGCACCAAAATTGCAAATCATTTTGGTTGTTTAACAAAGAACCATGCAATGTGACATCACACCGAAGGTGACATACTGTAGAAGCTTAAAAGACTACACGTACAAACACACACACACATACACACACAAACAAATACTAGGGAGAAGCCTCAGGAGGAGCTACAGAAGATGGATCTTTCTTCCAGGGAAAAAAGGAAAAGATAAGCAATAGGTGCCACATGGACAGAGTAGACAGAAATACTGTAGCTTTAGAATTACAACTGAAGGACAAATTACAATATATATATTTTTTTAAATCCAATAAAAAGTACATACAATATTTTATTAAGTATTGTACATGTAAAAATGTCAAGCATGACGAGTAAGAATCAGAAAGAAAATAGCGTCAACCACAAAACCTCTTAAGACTACATTCAGAAAGTCAAAGTGAATCATACGGATGTCATTTTCAGTGTGAAGAATCTTCTCTATTTTGATAGAGAACTTCTTTTAGTAGTCTTCTCCCTTGTCCCTGCAATCTCAAATCTACTTGTTGCCATGTGCCAAGAATTTTCTTTCTTTCATAAGAACCTTAGTCACAAAAGAAAGAAAAACACAATACCAACTGTGTATAAACAGTGCCAAGCAAGCTCTGGTTTAATAGAAAACTGTTCTATCCTTGATAAACAGCAATCACAAATGGATGACCAATCATGAAAGCCCCTCTTTAATCCTTTGGTTTTATAGTACTTGTATAGCCAGAGCCTACTATAAACCATATATTAACTGTTTTTCTTTTAGCAGATTGTGATTGCATGATTGTGTTTTTGTAATTTAAAGTACCAGTGTATAGGATTTATTGGCATCCAGTGGTGTAGCTGCAGATTGTAACTACCTCGCTTCACCCTCCTCTTCGAAGCACGCAGGAGAGACTACGGTGGCCACGAAACATGCAAAAAACACATATAATAAATAATAATAAATGATAATAATAATAATGAAAACACCAATGAATACTATATTCCATTTTCTCCAATAGATCCACCCAAATGTTACACACTGGACCTTTTAAGCTAATATTTGAATTCTTTCAATACATTGCTAAATGCACAAACAATTTAAATTGACCTTATTTACTGTTTTAAATGTGTTGATTGTAGACCTTTTTCACAGCAGTCATTTTTACATGAACTAGTATACGCATAAAGTTCTGTTCCATTTAGTGTAGCAGAGCATTTCCAGTGAGACAAACTTGCACATAAGCAATGACTGACCATAATGGAACCTAAATTATTATCATTGTTAACACCTTTGTTTACCCTAATACTACATTTGTCTAACTTTAGTGTAAAGCCTTCATTAGTAAAGGAATCACATAATGATGATGTTCGACTTCTTTGAATGGTTCAACATTTGGAATCTTACGCACAAATCATCTTGTCATAATATTTAACCAGGTTTAAAGGAAATATGGCAAAATCTTTCTACAGCATTGCGGCATCCAAACAACAGAAGGTGACTTGAAATGAGATTTGGTGCACTATTTGCTAGACTTTCAAAATCTTAATGGTGATTGACAGCCATAAACACCTACATACATAAAGTAGAGTTCAAAGGGGTTCATTTGCATCCACAACAAGATGGTTTTGACAATTTCCCAGCTGCTCACTGTGGGAAACTTTCTAGAGATAATGATCCTCCCTGACAGATTTGGTGCAATCAAACCTGTTTCTGCAGGTTCTTTTCATTGTGCATACTCCACCCTAACAAGGATATTTTCAAAGCCAGGATGTGAGAAGGTGTGCAGCTATAGGAGAAAACTTGTTTGTCCAAGAGAAAGTTTAAAAGATGATAATACGGTGGGATTTCTGTGAGTTTGTTAAATTACTCAACAGCTTCTGAAACAGGCAGCACTAAAATATCTAGCGAGTCACGAGTTACCCATTTGAGCAACTGTATTGGGGTACAGGATTAAACTGTGAGTCTGTCTAGTTTTTAGAATAAGTTTACCGTATGATATTCCGATGACCAGCCCTCAAAGACAGATGTAGCTGTCAAAAGGAGCTGGTATGTTTGAAGTTGTCCAAAGGAAGAGAGGAAACCAGGCAGAAACAGAGACAGGTTGACAGATGGAATGAGAGACGGCAGTGATTCATAGCATCTCAAAGAGCCTTGTGATGGTGAGGGAGGAAAAAAGAGAACCTCAACCTCACCCCAAGAACAGTGGCATTGTTGTTCTCTTGATCATTATTCCAACCACATGTGGTCTGCATGTTGATGGGATATGACGTTAATGTTTGAACTAGTGCACCTTACATCTCAATTTGTAACAACAAAGGGCAGTGGCACGGGAATTACATTGGATAGACATGTCTGTCAAGAAAATAACTGTGGAAATAGTGAGCTATGTTTACTGTTGATATTATTGTAACATTAAATTGCACTAACAACAATCTAAAAATACAATAGGCTGCTATCATATAATATTTAATTTATTATTATTTAAAAATTCAAGTGCTGGTTGTTAGCTATTGCATAATAAAAAGTAGAACAAATGCTGTGATGAGGCTTATTTTGTTTTAGTGGTCATTTACCAAAGACAAAAACAGTCCTGCATTAAAAAAAAAACAAAAAAAAAACACAAGGGGCAGCATTGGTGGGGTGTGTTGCTTTAGTGTCTGGTAAGACATTGAAATACAATACAGGTCCTGTTGGATGTTGATCAGATGACAAAACACTGCATACTGGATTATAAAATGAAATAATAACATACTGTATAATACGAGTAAAGATTTTTCTAGACTCTGAAAAAGAGAATTATTTTCATTCTTACAATCACAATGTGAGCAGCAGAAAAAATGTCTTTCATGTTACAGTAATTTACCAGGAAAATGCACTTCCACATATTTAATTTAACTGGCCACCAAAGTAGCATGATAGATAAAGTCCGGTAAAGGTTGAGCCAGGTAAAGCTGGTAAATATGTAGAATTGGTTATGTTTATAACTATGATCCACCCCTTTCACATTTTCTTTCACATTGTCATTTGATACATTGTGATTATAAAATCTTTTATTTACAGCAGCAGATGGTTTATAAGGGATTTACTCAAAATAAACGCATGTGCTTTTAATAGTTTTTGGACAACATTGAAGCTCTGTGGCACGGAGGAATAAGCTGTATCAGACTCTTGCAACATAGGCAATACTGTTGGCATTTCATTCTTAGTTTTGGTCCTTTCATGGGGTTTGTTGACAACAAAGAAATATACATTATTCCCTATCTCATAATTAAAAAAATCTGAAACCATATATTACAAAGAGCCAATAAATGCTGTCTAACAGATAATGACAAACAATTCGACATTTCAGAGCTGTGGTATAAGCAGAAAGATATTGGCCAACAAAGCACTTTATCACAATTGATAACACTTCAGATTCCTTACAAATTGTGATATTGCTGTGTAATTGCGGAATAAGTAGCTTCTCACTCCAATCCAACTGAGTCTTCAGATTGCAATCCTTTTCCAAACACAGCCAGGCCAATCGACAGTACAATTGATTTCCTGATTAATGCCCTGGCCCACCTACTAACATTGAAGCCTAGAGACATAATTTCCTTGTGAGCATGATCAATAGCTGCATCAACATAAATAAATGCTGGAAGAAAAGAAATTCTGTTTAGTTAGGGCACTGAGGCCAAGTAATAGCTTTTTACCTGTTTGCAGCCATCTAGAGATAAATTTCAGATCACAAATTGGTTTTCTCTCTGAATTTTTTCATGGAATTAAGTTACAGAGAGCAAGTAAAAAAGCAAAGATAAAATAGAATTAACACAAACAATAAGAATGACAATTCAACATTATACTAAAAGCTCTCTTGCATGATGTTTTGTGTTAAATTAGCCACCGTAAAATTACCTTAATAAGTCACTGCTGATAATGTATTGTTTAAAAACACAATTATAACAACAGAAGCAAAAACTAATTTAATATAAGCAGTCAGGTGCAAAGTGAACAGAAGAAGTGCAGGCTTCACCTGAGTGTAACATTTGCTGGTGACGACAGTGGTACATGGAGGTAGGGAAGTTGTCTCAGTGCTGGACTGCTGACCTCTCTCTATCTTGCCTTTACATGATGAGCAGAGATAAAATATGTAGTAGGCAGTCTAATTTTAGCATCCAGCTCCTCCATCATCACTTTCTAAGTTTTGTGCTTAAAAAAGGTCTCTCGGACTCATCATCACCGGAGTATTTCACCGGGTTATGTCTACAGTGTAAGACAGATATGTGGCCTGAAAAGGTTACATTTGAGGTCATATAACATGGTCAAGAACTGCAAAAAATAAAAATGACAAAATAAGGACATAGTTGACACATTTTCAAAAACCAAGTGAAACCACAAAGGTCATCCCTTTTTGCAGTCAAAAACCATTGTCAACGCAATTTTTTAAATTACAGTTTATAATTTTAGCCAAGATCTAACTATAGAGAGCAATCTCTTTTTGTAACCTTTTGACGGAGCGAAGCAAGCATCTTCCCCTGTTTCCAGTCTTGATGCTACAGTAACTTAAACCAAAAATGTCAAATTATTTCTTTACACATGCTATGGTGCATGTCTATACTTACTATACGTAAGAGAAGAAGAAAATGTTCATGTGTGTTTTTGTTCAGTATAGTTCATTGAACGAACACTTTGGGCTCCATAAGCCCCTATATTAAAATAAAAAAAAACAACAACTTTACAGCAGAAATAAACATGTTTACACCCTGAGACAAAAACAGTTTCTGTCTATATAATTGTATATATGACAGAGCACATATATACAGAGCAGATATGCTGTGGCATGTTGTAACATGCTATTTAATTTCATCTATCATAATTGAAGCTTTAAAGGTTGTTTTCTTCTTAATACACAATGATTTTCTAATTTTCACTAAATGCTTCCAACCTAAAAACTTCCACAGTGACTATCATCTATCGTCACAGTCCCTGGTGTTGTAAACCGACCCTAAACAAAAACTGTGATTCATTTGTAGTATGCTCAAGACCAGTATTGGTTCCAGCCACTGATGACTTTGAGAGAATAATTAAAGTGTGAGCTAAGTGTTGCTTGGGGATATTTTACATGCAGTAGAAGGGATGGGACGGGGAAGCGGCCAGAGATATTGATTACTGCTGGGATTACAGCACCATGAGCATCGCTCTCAGTCCAACAATGTAATCATCAGCCTTCTACTTGTAATGCGCAGGTTGCCACAGTCTCACCAGGGGAGGGAAGGAGAGAGGCAGAGGGAGAACTGCAAGTGGACGCAGAACAGATGGATAATGTTTCATCTGCCATTGTCCTTCAACTCATGATGAATTTAAGGTTGAAATTAGCAAACTGGGAATTTGTTTTTAAAGAAGGTTTAAAGGAGATGTGTCACATAGTAATTACTTGGATATCAGTGCCTAGTGTGTATTTATTGTCAAAAATATCTTCAAGAAATAATTGTTTTGTCTAACACCTGCTCTGTTAAATGAATTGCATCCATTCCAGTGGAATAAGGCTGTATTCTTCCCAGAGTTTAAGCCGATTGTTTCTCCCTTGCTCAGTGACTGTCACCATGGCTGCTAGCTCTAGATTGGATTCAGGGAATGCATTGATGTAAGTTGGCAGATACTTTAAAAAAAGGCTCCTCTTTGAGAGTTTAATCTTCAAAATGCATGACAGTGCTGATCCAGCAGTTTTCCCTTACTTTAAGACAAATATTTTTCACTGTTGTCTATCTCTCAAAACTATCAACTTCCTCAAAGAGGGTTGCATTACATTAATCCTATGTATATTTATAACCAGATATCTTTCAAACATTGATTTTAAAATGTTCTAAACAACAAAGTGTAACCTCCTACTCAGCATTGCATCAGTGGCTATATTTCCATTACTGTAATGTATTTGTTGTGGAACTTGAGTAGTCAGTAAAATGTTTCATCACAAGTATTGTTCTTCTAATGTAAGAGGTAATGGATATCCTAGTACACAAATAAAGTGAAAGCAGTGTGGATTATTATTTGTAGAGTATCACGCTGCACCGTACAATTTTACCCCATGTGACTATATCCATTTCACCAAAAATGTACAACATGTTTACATGCTTCTATATTTCATTTGTTACCCAGCTTTAACACAAAATCTGTATCTGCATATCTGAAAGGGAGAATGCAAGTTTATATGCCAGGTGTAAATGCACGCAGAACACACATAGTGATTGTAATGTAATGGAATCCGCCAGACCACATCTGGAGGCTCACATTGTGATCAGATCTCAGCCAGGAGTAGAAGTGATCCATACAGCGTGACCACATTCTACAGGGAAAACCCTGCAAGAAGAGTCACCAAACTCCAAACTCTCCCTGCCACTTAAGCAAGTAAGAAATAAACTGCTAGTGGCAGTTGCTAGCAAGTCTATCCTCCAAAAAAAGGGATTAAAAAAAAAACAGTTGTCTCGCAATACCAGAGAGATCTGAAATATCAGTGCATACCAATTATCTGGGCCCAGTATTTTAAAAACCTTTCATCTAGATCAGAATGATCCAGATTTTTTAATCCCCTTTTTTGTTTTCCCAGATAAAACAGATTTTATAGGTTTTGTTCTAGTTTTTCAGTTTGGATCATTGTAATCCAGATAGCACAAGATCAGGATTATATAATCTAGAC
>NW_023339796.1:6459781-6463207 GCF_004916995.1 Morone saxatilis | reverse complement strand
CTACAGTCTTTGGATAGACCTCTATACGTTGGTCAAAGTAAAAAAACATTTCATTAACATAGATGTGAAAATTTGGGAATGACAGTGTGTTTGTATTTTAATACATTCCTGAACTTATTAAATCTAACACCCCAATACTATAATGAAAAAAATGAAAACTAAGCATTTTTAAGAAATAATGCAGATAATTATACCAACACACTGTCTTTTGACCTGGAATACACCATATTTATTGACAAGCCCCCGAAATAATTTGCATATTGATATCTGATCACAATGTTGGCAGACTTGTGGATTGGATGTCATTATCCACATAATGTTTCTGGATACAGATCAAATGTTAATACCAGGTGTAAATGGGGTGTATAAGTAAACTTTTGGGGATAAAGGGATGTGCTAACTTTTAAAGTTGAATCTGCATTTATTGATTTTTGGGCCACTTGGAGGAAGGAACAACAAGCTATAAATACAACATTTAGATAATCACCAAATCACCAAATACTGCTAAAATGGAGCATATTTACATAATTTTACAATGTCTTTTTTAACCTTAATGCTGTATCTGATTTTTAAACCTTTATTTCTTGAGATTTAAAGTCATATTTGTCAATGTACGGCTGTAAAATTTGTGTATAAATGTGACATTATTGTGTACGCTGCACAGTCAGCTAAGTGATTGTTCTTTGTTTAAATGCAGTTGCACTTTGAAGAGGAAGTGCTCCCGAGACGGTCAAGGGTATTTCTCTGAGTTCTTTGAGGCGCCGTAGCCCTGGGGCGTCCCTTGAAACAAGTCCCCATCTGAGGCAGAGAAGCCGGGACATCTGAAGTAAGCAGGCCAGGTGACATCATGGTGTTCCTGTCTTCTCCTTGCAAAGTGTCACACTTGCCAACTGTTTGGCAAACTTTTCTGCAACTTTTTGACATGGATTCTTATATAAATGTTACTGCTAAGTTAAAAGTGCACTAGACTGGAAGGCATAGTTGTAATACTTCTTGGTATGAATTCTTACCTGTGGTTTTATAATATCTGCACATATTTGTCATTATAAAAGCATTCTTTTTGTGTATTTACTCTGTATAACCCACACAGCAGTAAATTCTTTCTCTGTATGCCCACACTAATTATTAGAACAGTTTTTTCAGAAAATAGATGAAAATGTATGTCTTGAATCAAGGTTTGTATGTGTGTTGCATAGGATATATTTAGTCATTAAGGGATCTATCAGCAAGTGGCAACTACCAGTTGATTCATCACTGGTGAAGAGAGATAGCAGTCGATGCTGTCAATACTCAGTTGATGTCTGGTGGTGGTGGTGGTGGCAGGGATCTGGACTTGATCCTGGATAATGACACCATCCAACCTCATATGGGGAAAAGTGGAGATAATTTTCCTCAGGGAGTGGGAGAGGAGGTTGATAAGCATCATCTGTGTTGCTCCAATCTGAAGGAATAGGATGACCAAGGAAATTGTGAAATTACTCAGGTTGTTTTTAGATACACATAGAGAAGCTACAAAACCACAAACTCCAATCAGTCAGATTTATGTTACAACAAATATGCAAAGTGCTCAAACCTATGTGCCTGTAAAATTCCATATGGATGTACAAAGTTGGCTTGCAAAAAGTGTGTCCCTCAAGTCAAACAAAACAAAAAACAGAGAACAAACAGAGGCTCCTCAAAACTTAACACTAATTCTAGCTGAAGTACAGCTGGAATGTAAGCACCAGTAATTGTGTTGGGTCACCCCTTACAGACGCCAGTCAGTGAGATTACACCATTTGTTTAAATACAGCCTGGTCAGAGGATAAACTCAAATCAAACGGAACTGAATTGCCACCTCAGTTTCCATCCTTTGTGTGTTTGCGCTGGCAGCGGAAAACAAGGACAACTGGCACAATATTGACAATCATCAAACACAGATGTTCAAACCCATGCAAAGGTATTGCTGCTTATTTGGTTGCGGTCCAATGTGCAGAATTAGATAAGAAAACTAAAAATGAAAACAATGATTATCAGTTATATTGTCAGAACAAGAGAGTGGAATTTTCAGGCTCTCACTAAATTCAGCACTTTTCCTACTTGCAAAACGTTCCTAGGTAGAAGGTATAATCAACACTGTGTTAACAACTAGGCTACATTGCAATTTGGGATACAATATCACCCTCATTAATATAACACAATGAATCTAATGTTCTCCTCTTCATGCCTGATCTGCGTCACGGAAGACAGAAAAAGCAGGAGCGTGAATTCCTTTGTTTAGGGAAAAGAGTGTCTGCAGGGCTTCTCTGAGGTGGCACTTGTCATTGAAGGAATAGAGAGAGATAACCTGGGGGCCTGCAGATAAGTGAATCTAAAGACCTCAATAAAGCCCAAGCCAGGAGAGGAGGAAGAGCGAGGCAGGTATTAGTCCATCCATCATTTCCTTCACCTGATCAGAGAGCACAAAAATATACCACTCTCATCTAATCTGCCTAGTTCTCTCCATCTTTGTCATCGGTGGCCTCAGATAACTAGCAGAGGCTAATCCCTGGATCATTGATGACTAGAGGTGGTGAGCGATGTGGGTTTACTACAGAAGGGTCTTATTCTTAAATGTTGAAGGGGAAAAAAACTCACATATTTTTTTTATCATTTCATGACCCTATTTGGTCAGCACTTATTTTACTGACTCATTTAAATCAAGACATGGCAACATTTTTCCTTAAAGCCCCTGAAAACGTTTAATTTTTTTTCTTTAGTTTTTAGTGTATTTACTATCTATGATGACATAAGCAACAATCAAAATTGAAGTTTAGAAAAAAATATTATTTATGTATAACTCAAGAACTAATCTTCTTCATCAGGACTGTGCAGGAAGTGTGTTATCACATTTGATGACAGTGGTTTGGTAATCCACACAAAATTGTGATTCACATGTTGCTACAGTACATTATGATTGGTGCATGGAACATCACATTTTTCCGAATGAGCTTCAAACCAAAAAGTATAGCACCGTAATTACAAAGTTTCACAAAATACTGTGAATTAGATCTTGTACTATTAACATGGTTTCAGCTTCAATGCATATTCTTTTTCTTGACAGAACTGTGCTAAGTGATGATGAAAAGCCTGTGGGCAGGTGACAAAAAAAGATTTTCTTAAAGTTGCTGGCTGTTTGACATTTCTAACAATGGCTGGTTCAACAAAAAAAGTTGTTCAGAGATTATCCACTGATCATCGCCTACACTTTGATGCAGGCAAAGTAATTGTTAGAGAATTTCCCTGTCAAAGAAAAGCAACAGTTTCAAACCTAAAGTTCGGGTTAAAAAATTATGAAACGATAAACCAGCAGTGTTGTTAGGCTTTGGTGTCCGAGGCTACAGCCCAGAATATTTTATGAATAGCCCTAGACCTAATCTATTAGATCTATTCATTTGACATTGATAA
>NW_023339796.1:6441238-6459758 GCF_004916995.1 Morone saxatilis | reverse complement strand
AGATCTACTTATTATTATTAATAAGCATTCACACATTTTCCGTAAAGAGGGGGAGAAAGAGAGAGAACTTAATACAACAGCAAGAGCACAACAGAGGAAGAGATGAGGTATTGAAGACAGATTTTATCAGATAAAGAAAGCACAGAATCCACTGATTACACTGCAGTAAATAATACATAGCAATAGAATGCTGATTTATGTACATTTGTTGCTGCATTGAATATTGGTCTGTAGCTGGCCTCCAGTAGGGTTGCTATATAGACTAATGAGCTTTATTGACTATTTGGCCCCTATGGGATTGAATAGGGCATTAATGGTTTGCTTTTGTATGATCTCATATTGGTAGGTGAGTTCAAATAATTGGTTAAAAGAGCAATAGAACTGTCCAGGAGTCTACATTCATACTCAAACAAATTGGGGACTACTAAACTTGACTGAGAACAGATTGTACTTGTTAATTATAATTTAATGTTGTGAAAGCCAGCCTACACACCTGACCGGAACCTTTTCAAGGAGCACAGTGTCTCACATTTTATATTCATTTTACTCTGAAACATTTACTTGACTGTAACTTGAAAATGGTGGACTTATCGGTATAAAATGTAAAGATTTATGGGCTGGGCTAAGCCCCCAATGTTTCAAGATCCTAACGCCTCTGCACTCACTCAGGAAGCGGAGGTGACAAAATGCCAATAAATGAATAATTCCTTTGACAATGTTAGAGCCAAAAACAAGTGCAACAAGTCTGGCATATGCTTACATCAACATGCAGTGGTATAATGTCAGTACTTAGTATTCGGCTGTTGTGCATCAAAGTGGCACTGGAAATATTGTAATTACAAATGGAGCACAAACAAATTAGTGAATATGTCTGGCAAACATTATAATGATTGTATTTCATGGTGGATGAGTCAGACTTTTTCTTTGATATTAAAGTTGCAGGAATGTGAAGTTTAGGGAAGGCCAGAGAACTCAGGTCTTGTGTCGATATATTAGTATATATATTGATATTAAAGTAAAAGTATAGATATTAAAGTATTAAAGTAAATGCAGATTTGTTTTATTCTGTTGTAAAGGGTGTAAATATAGACCTAGAGAAAGCGGGTCCTCGTTGCCCCTTCGGAAATACACCTGCATTTAAAGAAGTCCTTGTGTCAAACCAAAATTAGTGCCCTTTGTTATATATGCCCTGAACAAGGCAAATCTATCTCCATCAGGGTTTTCTTGTTCACAAATACATCGCAAAAGTGCCCTCTTGGATTCCCCTGGGGTAGATAAAGCATGATAAACTGCCCTGTTGGTTGCCCTTCCAGTGAAGAAAATGTGGTAAAGTGCTCTCTAAGGAAGTAATCCTAAGCATCGCAATATGAAAGATGGATGTTTTGTCTTTATTTCCGGCAACTGCACAAAATGAAAAATTACCCGGATACGGTTGCTTCCATCTTACCCTGATAACGTCATTTGGAGCCAGAGTCTGCGCAATAGTGAGCAGGGTTGGAGCCTCGGTATCGAGATCCCACCCATACATATGGCTGGTCCAGTCACGAGTAGGGCTCAGCTGTCAATCATGACGTGAAACCCCCTTTTCATACCTTCACATAACTCATTAAAACCAAACTTGTCAGGAGGATGAACATTATAATGTGCAGCATGATAATAAATTCAATATAAATAAAATGACAGAAAACATCATTGAGAAAATTTGAGGTGTACAATTTTTTTTGTTTGGGCCATGGCCTTCTGCTAACATGGAGGCAATGGGTTTTATGACCTATACTGTCAGCCACCAGGGGGCGATCAAGATTTTTGTGGAACTGTCATGTTGTCATCTGTTACGGTCGCTGAACAGTGACAGATTTTTTAACAAATAAAAACACAAAGGCACTGTCATCCTTACAGCATCCCTGAGATATATGGTTTCATAAACTGTACTACTTTTAAAACTTCAGTAGTTCACCCTAACCCTACTTCAGTAGAGCATTTTTTAAACAAATAGATCAAAATCCACCTTTTTTTATATGCAGTCCACCTTTGACAGACTGTATAGCTGTGGTATGCTATTAAAAAGTCTCCCCGAATGCCTACATTGCCACCCATCAAAGCATGACGGGAAATGTTGCTGTGGAAAGATCAATAGCAAGCTGACCTTTGTCACAACCTACACGACGTTTAGCGTCTTACTTTAAGGTCATTGTAAGAGATCCTGGTTGTTCCTGCCCCATTTGATCTTTTATTGTGGCCTTTGATGAGGAGTATTAAAACAGGTCATTTGCTTTATGTCCCTCTCTGTCCCATCAGCAGGCGGATGATGTTGGCTTCACTAAAACTCAAGCCAGAGGTCGACATCAGTGAATTAATTGTGGTGTGCGAGAGACGCTATTCCCGGACAACATATTGATCTGGGGATGTTGAATATGCTAAACATTTGTCTGACAGAAGTGCTTTGAAAATCAGTGATACTACCTCCCCAGAATACCAGTCGTGAATCTGTAGGGGACTGCGTTAAATTATACCACGAATAAAGGATGCAGAATTGTCATCAAGTATTGAATCATTCGGTTCTTTGCTTTTGTCACCAGTTAATTACCATGTTAAATAAGTCCTTGATTAAAATCTTAATACCTCTATTATTGATGTTTGCTTTCGTACTGAGCAGGTTTCAAAATGGCTTTTCAAGCTAAGACATGTAATCTCCTCATAGTCAAGATATGTGTGCACAGATTCTCACGTGGCCTTTAATGTTTGTAATTGTGTTTTAAGGTAAAATTTATCAGGCAAAGCATCTTTTTTAAACACAAGTTCCTTCTCTTTAACTAATTTTTTTATCTGTGGTTCCCTCTGTGTAAAGACTATTGCTTCTGGTGACATCTGCTGGTGTTGAGTTTGGATAAAACCTCAGAGACTAAGGAAGGGACTGGGTGATGTGTACTGTCCATGCTGTCATACATACCAAGTGCCAACATAAAATAAGGGTCAACCAGCCTTGTACTTCAACAAACCATTTTGTTTCCATACACCCTGCAGGGTACCATGTCTCTATTTGATGTTGAACTTTATCCTGTTGACTTGAGTGTACAGTCTGTCATTAGTCTGAAGTATGAGTTAAAAAAGTTTTTCAGATTCCAGCAGTGTGAAATGAGATGACTGTAAAAACCTGTTTAATTGCCTCTAGTTCCATCCGATGCTGGTCTCAGGACTTTTGTTCCACTGCAGAGTTAGGCGCCCCCACACTGTGTAGCCTTCTGTGATTGAGAGGACATGTGTTTGATAGCCAATCACAGCAATGCTCAGGGAATCCCTGGGAGGGAAAAATTGTGGAAGTTTCTTTTTGATTCTTGGAATCACACTATCATGAAATGCAGGTTTTCAGATCTTTTGGAATTTTAATTATGAACTCCCCACTGTTTGCTTCAATGTCAAGTAGGACTTACTGATTAGTGGTGCACATTATGACATCAATCAAGCACCTTTCAGCAAATTATATTTCATCACTTATCACCCATAAACTTTAAAATACATGGTATGATGTTTTTGAGTTCATAAATTGATATTTTATCCATTTGTATGGAAAAGTATGGTACAGTTACAAAAACTATGGGGCCGGTTACAACAACTGCTCTTTTCTAACCCTGGTTATGACTGCTGCTGCATATCGGTCTTTGTTAAGACCAGTTCTTAAAATGGACTTGACGTTGGTTGCACCTAGTATTAACTATGCTCAGTTATTAATGTGAATGCCCTTGTCCTAGAGAAGGAAAAGAAAAGATAATTTCACAGATATAGGCTCTATTGATAGAGCTGTACAGCCACCACAAAAAAACACAATAATAAATAAGAAGAAGCAGCCGACTTGGAGAGAAATAACGGAAACCATAAATGATTGTTCAGATAAAATATATGGACAGATGTTTCCGAGCACAATGTTTTAACTGATTTCAACATGGAACTAGTAACTGCAATATCACCAGACTACTTGACACCAGTTGTTGAATCAGGAGAAACTTTATATTCTCTGTGATACACTGCCTATGATAAATTTGTAATTATTTGGGCCTTCTTGTAAATTTGGCGGAAGTTATATATTACTAAATTATTATACACTACACAGTTATTTCTTACTGACATCATTCATTTCTGACCTGTAGTGCTTTAATTCCACACACTGTTAGATAACACATCTCTCTGAGCATTCATGGCACAGAATAGAAGGCATCCTTGACTATAGAGGCTGCATCTGTATTCATCAACCTATTTATGGACACTCCTAAATTGTTGAAGTAACGGTGCATGAGAACTGTGTTATTACCTATACTTCTTAAAAAGTAATTAAATTACGAGGCATATGCGTTACTGCCCAATACTGCACATTTCTGAGGATAAAAACACTAAGTGCAGTCTCACTGTAACTTTAATGTCATCTGGTTAGACTTATAACATTCACCAACAGCAACCAAGTGAAAACCAAATGGCAACATCCAATTCTTCTTATCTGCTGTTTGAAAGTTACAAACTGTAACTTTAACTGTGGTAAGTTAACAGAGAACAAATGTAGACGACTTATATTCTTTTGCAGAGGACGACAGAACACTGTCGAGCACAGGTCAGAGATAATGAGAGAATAAACCTAGTAGCATTCAGCTCATTATGCTTTTCCTACAAACTGGGTCAGAATCAAAGGTCCAATGGGGAAAAAGAGCTAACCACCGGGATCAGAGTGTCCAGAGCACTTTCTCTAATAGGCCTTTGAGAGGCCTCATTAGCCACATACATTTGAACTCAGATCTTCAACACAAGCAAACTTCAAATTAAAAAATACCCGACTCCGAATTTATTTATATATTTATTTTATTTGTAAGGGACCATGTACCATATTAAACATAAATGTTACTATTTCTTCCGGAGTTAGCCCAAAGCTAATTTTCATCTGCAGTCGCTTGCATTGCAGAAATGCAGCTCTTGCATTTTCATAGAAAGTGTGAAAACTAAGTTGATCTGCTATATTTAGAAATTACAGAAATCCTCATTGACTCATAATTGTTAGATTGCTGTGCTTTTATTTCTCTATCCTCTTCTCTCATTATGCATTGCGCGTTCCAGCTACTACACAATACAAACCAGCCATTCCGCCAACTATCATCATTGTCATGCAGCAGCTTTCAGTTCAGTCATATTCTCCCCTCACATCTCTAAACCAAAGCCCCCTCACAAAGCCTTATAAAAATATGTGCCCTGGGAGGAAACAAACTGCGGAATACCAAAGCGTGCCAGGTGCTGTGTTTAAAAAAGCAGGACTCTGCTTAAACAGAGATGCATTATTTAAAAGACAACTGAGAGGCATAAATAGAGTGAATGCATGACAAGGCCCTACAATCTGTAGCCCCTAATAGGCCCCCGGTGGTCTTGGTGTGGTCTTCTTGTGCAAGATCAGTCGACTCTGTCCCCCTCTGGCTCAGGATAACATGCTGTTTGTCTTAGTTTGACCTTGAGCAGCTATTTCCCAGTCAAACCATGATAATTTAGTCCAGTCGGGCTGCAATATGAAATATAGCTGTATTGAATGGCAATAAATGATTGCTACTACAGCTACTATACTGACCACTGTTGGCCATGCCACAGAGGAACTTTGATCCTTTTCCTTCAAGACGTCAAGATCAGAACAATCATAGATAGCCTATAATGTGCTGTGTGTGTGCTTGTCTCAACTGATTGGATGAATCATTCCCTTTGATCAGACAAAGATGACTTCATTAACATTTACAGAACAGATTAAACTTCCATCTGAACTGTTGCGCTGCATCTCCTATACGTCCCTACAGCACCTGCAATCTGGCTATCATCACCACTGGTTCACACTCACAATCACATCATTGTCATGTGACACAGGTGCTACAAAGGCAGCTACGCCAAGTTGCGAGCACATGGCAGAAATGAATTGCTCAGAGTCAACCATGTGGTGGGCAAATGCCTAACTAGCTGCCACAGAGAGAGATAACATAGGCTGAGTCACAGACACTGTGAGTCAAATTCCGCTTGGGGCAATATCCAATCTGTAAAGCAACCTACAGAGAGCCAAATGACCATCGAACACATGCTAAAAATGAATTAAAAGTAATACCTGATGACTTTCTGTTGCTCATTGTCAACAGAGGGGAAATCAAGCAGTGTTGCAAATCAGGTCTAAATCAGCCAAGCTAATGCATTTAATATAGTTGTTGATGAAGTCAGTGCTACATTTTAGACACTCTAAGGCTCTTATATTGCACTTTACTCAGGTCTTATACCTCTCTAGGCTCTAGTGAGCAATCCTCACAGATCGCTGGAGTGCAGGTGTGCCACAGAGACTCACATCTCATTAAAACGTGCATTACCCCCTTCCTGTCTCCCTATCTCTGCTCCTACCCAACCCTGCTGTAACCATATGGACCCCATACCGACTCTCATTATACGGCATGAAGTGAATTCATTCCCGGGAAGACAAGGAAGGCCCAGAAGTGTTTGCGTGTTCAGGGTGGCTTGTTTATAATCAGATCTGGGGGTGGAAAAAGGCTGTTATGCTGACTCATTAAATCATGTCTGATAAGGGGATGGTATGGCTTATTATAAATGTGAGATTGGGGTCTATCACCTGACACATATAGTAACTATTATCATGTTATCCAGGGTTAATATGTTTACTAGATCTGTCACAATATTTTGCGGTGGGAGTTTTTATGGTAACATTTCCGGCAAAACTTGCATTATAGCACAAAACAGCATTATTGTGAATGCATTTTGTCTTATGGTCTTGATTTAGACAAAGAACATTTGAATATAAAGGAGACAAAATACACCAGCCCATTGCAATTAAGCTGTATACATTTAATTAATTAATTATACACCCAAAGCCCATAAGGCAAAAAAAAAACAACAAAAGCAAAAAAGTATACTTAAATGTTTCAACATGATAAAAAAAAATTTTATACATCACAACTGACTCAAAATATATTAAAATACATTTGAAAATATATTTGAAAATAGGTTGAAATGCATTTCCTCTAAGTACAAATGACATTTAGATTATATTTATTGTCACACATTTCATGTCACAATTTTGTCAATTTGTAAATCATTTCAGACATGATCCATCTCTAAGCAAATAGTATTCGGATGGAAAGAACATACAAACATGTATGTAAACAGGCTGGAGAGACTGCATATGGCCTTTTAAAGTCACACATGCACACCACTCACTCCATCCCTCTTGTTTTATTCCATTACATACTCTGAAGTTACATGTCTTGCAGGGCGAGGGTGTACCAAAGCACTCTCAGCCTCCAGTCATTAACCCCCTCTCCATCTGCTGACACAACAAAGTGAACAACCGCATAATCAGATGACAAGTGATGGAAAGAAATTAAGCAGGAGGAACAGGGAGGGTGGTGGAGAAGATGTCTTAAGCTTTTCTTAAAAGACATCGCACAGCAGGCGGCTCATCAGGAAATTGGGGTGTCAGCTAGCTGTCAGGGTGCATTGACCTAACAGGGCTAGTTTGCAGGGCAGCTGTCGCTGACATGTCAATCTTGCTCTCAGCCAATCAGTCTTTAGCAGAAAGAGGAGCAGTTCACAGAGAGAGGGGAGGAAAAAACCTGTCACGTATCCCATCATATATATATTAAATTATTTTAATTAAAATAACATAAGACTTTATTTACGGTTAAAGCATAAAGCAGAAGAACCTACATTTAAGCTCCTGACCATTTAAACCACAGTAATCAATTTATAATATATATAAAATTCTAAATGGCTTTTGCCACACCCTTAATCTCTCAAATAAAAAGTTGACTCTTTTCACAGTTGGTACTCGCCCACCAACCCTTCTTTCGACTCTGAAGGTCAAGCGAGTGCTCGGGGAAAGTGTGTGTTGGTGCAGCGGAGGAGAACTGCTGCATGTGTTCAGTCCTGGCTCTGTCTGGGTGACCATGAAGCTGCCTATCTCCCCCATTGCTCCTGCTCCCCTCAGCCTGGGCATGTCAGCTTTCTGGGGCACAGCGGCCTGGCTCCCCAGGGAGTGGAAACAAAGAAGGAGAGGGGTGGAGGGTGGGGGGGAAGTAAGGGTAGGGCATAAATAAACTAACACTTGTGTTTCACCTTGGAGAGGCTGGTTGCCTGTTGTTGTTTTTCTCTACGCTGATTTAAATCCAGAAAAGCTCATGAATATCCCAGGGAAATGTGACAATGTTTACATGTCTTCAGCCCATGGTTTGGTCATTGTTTGGGAGTGCTGCATTGTGAGTGACAAGTTATCAACAACCTACAATGAACTACACTGGCAGGGAAGCTTGCTAATTCAATTTCCATGGCAAGCATACAGTAGACACAAGCCATTCATATAGTGAACAGCAGTCGTAACAAATATGGTAACCAATGGACACAACCTGCTGCACCCTGCACACAGAAAAGTGGGGAAAACAAAGAAGTTATGGCAGACATGGGATGGGAGTGAACAATACCCATAAGGTGAAGTAGGGTGTGAGCCTGAGTTTATGAAAACAACATTTGACATTTTTGTGTGAAAAAACACAAAATTACCATTTTAGGGGGCTAAGCTAAGATAACCAGCTGCTGGCTCCTGCTTCATACTCACTGTACAGACATGAGAGTGGTGGATCATCTCAACTAACCCTCAGCACAAAGGCGAGTATGCTTATTTTCCAAAATGTGAAACTATTCCTTTAAGTACACATACTGGTGGACATGGTGGTTAAGACTTAGAGTCAACAACCTTGCTATGGTAGCTATGCACAATGTTGCTTAGAGCTAATATCAGTATGCTAACATGCTCAGTGACATTTCTAACATGCTGATGTTAAGCAGGTGTAATGTTTACCATGTTTATCATTTTAGTTTAGCATGTTAAGCTGCTAACATTAGCTAATGAGTACAAACACAGCTGAAGCTGGTGGGCATGCCATTGGTTTTACAGGTATTTTCAGTGAACATATGAAAACAGCAGTGGTGGATGGGCTGCACAGACAGTTGTTGTAAACTGTTAATCAGGTTGACTGTTAAATATTGATGTAGAAAACATGAGAATTGATTTCAGAAACGATTCATCATTTCCAAAAGGTTTTAACGGAAAACTGCGAGACTTCATGTTTTTCTAAATTAAACTGGGAATACAGTGGCAGTGCACTGGGATGGCTGGGTCGCAAAACAGATTTTGACATACTCTGTCTAAACCAAGTCATACAAGTTTAACGTTATGTGTTTCCCAGGGCTGCCATATATAATTAAAGTGTTTCTGTGGGCTTTCCCAATGTCTGTCTGGTGGACAGATAGGGAATTAGGTGGTGGTTTTGAATTGCTCACAGGGATGAAAACAACATGGCCTGAAAAGAGATGTACCTACATTTGTCAGGTAAGCAATATATAACCTCCATCTTCCACACCAGTGCTACACACACAGAGAGACAGATAAATCCAGTATGTGTACAGTAGTCTCCAAGAAGTTTCAAGAAGTCCACTCCTCTTGAAGAAGTCCTACACCCTGCATTACAGTATGTCAGAGCAGTAATGACCTTGATGATTCTGCCACTCGACAAAATCCAGAGATGATGGGGGGGGCCATTCCAGCACATCAATTATGAGAGGCGTTTGTTGAGGTAATGTGCTGCACGCAAGGCAATGGGTGGGGGTGGACGGGACCTGCTGCACTATTCATGTCACCATCTGCTCCCTTTCAGAAAGTCTTGCTCCACAGGCCTGTGAGCTCTGGAACCAGGCCGTGGGCTGCGTCGCTGGTCTAATTCTTCCAGCAGTGCCTGGAGCCACTGCACAAACATACGATTTAGACCGGCCAGCGCTGCTGCCCTCACTGTTTTGGTCTCAGCTATAACACCATATGCAATACAAACAGCCAGGCAGAACACCTGTGCAATTGGAATCTGCTAGAATGGGGAGAGAATGTGAGGGAGCAAACATAAGCAGCAGGGGACTTCCACAGCAATAACAGGGATCAATAAAGAAAGCACAAGGGCAACAGCTGAAAGGGGTCATCACATAAGATCCCAAAGCCAACACATGAAATATAAATGCTGCAGAAATAGACAGGATTTCTTTTCAGAACACATTTCCAAAGACCAAATGTGCTTTGTGTTTCCAATCTTTTCGCTCTATGTTAAATCTCGTGTCTAAGGCACTTGTATTGGCAACATGACTTAGGAAGCTGTTGACCCACTGCCCAATTTACCTTTGAGGTGATTAAGACCTGGCAATGGCCTAATTGAAAGCCTTAGTTTGCACTTCTCTTAGTGTGTTTGTTAAGTAAATCCATGCTCAGATTGAATGTAATATCCACAGTGAATATCTATGAGAGGGCGCTATGTATCCTGATGGAGGCATCTTATCAGTATGCAAATTGAACAGCTCACTTTGCTCATTATATTAAATGAGCCGCGACTGAATGAGTTTGTCTCAATTATTTCAAAGTTGTGCTGGGTGCCCGTTTCACATAGTGGTATTTTAGCCTCATAGTCTGTGTATACGATTCAGGGCTAAGTAGGGCCTGTCACACTCTACACTTAGGATGCCTGGGGTACAAACCACACACACGCTTGCACACACACATGCACACCATAGACTAAATATTGGCCACCCTGTGGGGTGTCAGCTATAAAAGATGACTTAGCCAGGCAATGATATCATTAAAGACTAAAGGAGAGAAATGTATGAGGACACAAAAGGCCAACCTTCACATTGCTCTGTGTGCTGCTGTATAATCTGTTGGTGGGGGGTATGAATAAGCTCACTGCAAGGACAGCAAAGGTGTTGGAAAAGGGTAACTGTGACACAGACCAATGTACTAATGTATCAACATCATTTCACTCTATTGCCTATTCTCTTTCATAAGATTAATTTGGAAAGTGTGTTTTGGAGGAAATGTTTCAATTTTGACTGACTACGGACTACAAAGTATGGAGATGGAGACTTTTTCAGTACAGTATAAAAGCAGTGAGGTTCAGTTCAGCATATGTGACTTGTACTCTAGTTTCTTTCATTTCATTTCAGTTTCCTTTATATAAGCAAACTACGTAAAATGTATTTAGATTAAGAGAGACCTGGCCAAAGGGGGCGTGAAAACATTATCACTGCATTGTTATAAATACAATAAGGAGAGATAAACAGTATATGAGTTTTATATGTTTTATATGTTAAGTTATATGAGTATGAGTTTTAAAACTATATATAAAAAAGTAAAAACAATGAATTAAAAGTATTCTCTTTTCCACTTAGAAAACATGATATCTTAGATGTTTTCACAGAAAAAAATAATACAAATACTGCATGTATGTGATACCTTGCATCGAAGCCAAAATATATCCACAGGGGAAATTAGGGTGATAAATAGTCAAAGTAAAAAGAATTTTAAAAAGCTGTATCACACCACTTGCTCCATGGACCTATGCTGTTCTAAAGAATATTTGTGTTATGGATAGCACATAAAACAGCACTATCTTTAATTTATACACCAACATACAGCTCCTTTTTTTCTTGAAGACCAAGTTTTCTCCATGTTCAATCAGACTAGATTAACTAGAGAAGTGAACTGTGAAATCTTAATTCCTATTTATTTCCGAATCACCTTTCAAAGCATTTAAGGTTGCCTATTTGTAGATGTTCAAGTTGCCATAGCATGTTGCTATGGTGAAAGTGCCTCTATACAGAGATATGATGTGACAGCTATCGGGTGAGGAAGCTGGAGGCTTGACAGGACTTGCCAGTGACCAGAAAATGGATGAAGATTCTGTCAGGAATTTGGGATCAATACCCCACTGCACTGCAGTTCTTCGTCAGAATGACGAGTTGAGAATTGTGGTGTTAATATCACACAAATAAACGACGAGTTGAGAAATGTGGTGTTAATATCACACAAATAAACAATGGACTGCTCACATTAATGGACAGAGGGCAGAGTCTGTACCAGCTGAGAGCAAACACTGACAGCCCAGCATTATTCAGTTTTGCATGTATTAAGGTTGTATGAGCAATAAGGTCATATATCATTCACCTATTTTACTGTCATTGACAATATATATAATTCATGCTTAATTTTGTAGAATTAAACATCAATCATGAATTCTTTTCGCATCTTGAATAATTCTGCATTGAATTTCAAACAGTTATGAAATACATTTTACAGAGAGCAAAATGTCTCATGGTCCTTTTTAATCCTGCCTTGGAAAAGCTAATGTGTCCAAGTTCTTGCTTCAATACTGCCCCCATGTGATATGAAGCTGAAAAGGTACCACATTGCTCAAAGGAATCATATGTTGTGTTCATGATTACTGCAAGAGCCATCAAAAAGTTATTCAGCACCCAAACCACCATTATAGTGTACTAAAGTAGTGTTTAAACAGCAAGGTAACTATTTAAGCTGTAAATTATTATATTTTAATTGATAATGTTAAAAAAAATGTTGAAATGTTGTTCCTTGTCTTTATCAGAGCAGAGCATGAACCTCACCTACACTGTCTTTTTGACTTTCTCAGAGCAGTGTCAGACAGCTGAATAGATCCAAAATCTCACTTGCTTCTTCTTTAAGTTGATGACTGTCTTTCTCCTTGGGTGATGTGACAGGCAGGTCTGGTGCACCATATGAAATATGAAACAGGATGGGGACACCGTTGACAGCCATGTCACAAAGCATCAGTGAGGATGACAGGACCAAAGACCCCGGTCTGCTACGCTGACATCTCTGCAGCTAATCGGAAGGTACAGGCCCTCACAGCTGCCGGACCAAAAGATGGAGAGAGGGTCAATAATTTAGCAGTTGCAATATGTTAAGGCTAGTCCAATGTTAAGGTCTCCTTCCATCCTTCTCCTGCACTTTCTGTCACTCTGACTTTCTTGCTCAACAAAGATTCATCACATGCCATAAATGAAACAACAATTCACAACTTTGGAGCGCAAAAGCTTAACATACTTTCGGACGTGAGAAGAATGCAGGTGTGCACTGTAACCTATATGTTACCATTACTTTCTATTATAATCTGCGTGATTTGAATGGCACTCAAAAGTTGATTAACACTATTATCTTCTATCTTCTATCTGTGGACACATTACAAACCATGTGATTGGTCAGTGTTTACACCACCTTTACTGAGTAAGTCTCTCTTTTTCTTTTATCGCTAAGCTTATTCTTTTTATGGGGTGTTAAAGAATTTCCCAGGTTTTCACCAGTCTTGGATCACGTTGCCATGACAACAGAGATGAGCTGAATATTCTGTCAGTCATCCCCTTTGCTGTTTCACCTCTGGTGGCTGGCACTCTAGTGTCACCGGTCCAGGGCTGCTGACGGGGACGCAGTAGGTGGTCAGGGAAGGTGGAGACAGGAAGGAAGTAAGGATGGAGATTTGACTCACTGGCACTTTGGGCCCCAACGCTGCCCTAATGATGGATGCCAGCGTTGCACTCAGGTGAAACTGAAGTGGCTGCAGTGTGATGGCCAGGAGGTGTCCCAGTGGAGGAAAGAGTACACAATCCAGGAAGGACACTTGCAGGAATCACAGATCTTGTTCAGGATACTCTCTGACTGTGTAGTTGTCTAATTAAATATCTTTTGAAAAGTAATATTAAAAACCATTTAATTATCATTTATATGTCTGATCGTTTGCTAAATCACTCCTATACAGTTATTGTCCAATCATCACTTAGCAAATGCACAGCAGGACTGGATTTCTCTACATTATGAAGCAGTATGTATGACACTGTCTATATAGAATCTTTAGCCTTCAAAAAACCTAAAATACAGGAGCAAAAGTGTAGAGAATGTTTTTTTCAGTGTATATCTACTCTAGTGTAAGCTGCAAACTTTAGCATGTCCAGCTGACTAGCTTACTTCAGTCATAGCATTGCTGACAAAATCAAAGGGTATTTCATTTGCAAACTATTTGCATAATTTGGACATATTAAAGAGTAATCTTGTGTTTTCACTTAGCATTAGTTCAAAGCTATGATATTTTTTTTAGCCTACAAAATCCATGATCGGTGGATAGATCTGTGTAAAACCGAAGAAGAAAAATTACTGACTTTGTAGTGATGGCAGATTTGTGGGCTTAATAGTCAGTCCATTTAAGTCTTTCTAACAAAAGTTTAAAATAACATTACGTCTGACTCCTTCTTAAGTTAATCAATCGAGAGGTAAATTACTGTTCTCATCATTATTACAGCTGTAACTCTTTTTACCTTGGCCTTTAGTGTTTAAAGTTTCTGACAGTCTCTTAGCCTTTTAATATATTGAGTAACAGAGATGGCAGCAGAACAGTTGTCATTGCAAGAGCTTTTAAGGATACTGAATTCTGAAAAACGCTGCTTTTTGAACAGATGATGGTCAAACAGTATCATCATATACTGTAATTATTCATGCCTGATCTGACCGGATTTTACTAACAGATGGACAGATTTTCTGCATATGGGTGATTCACGTATGTTGCCCTTTAAGTGTGCAAGTATAGATGTCACTTTGCATATGATACAACCCCTCTCCCACATGGCAGTTGCTATGAATGGAGAGAACAGTTTATTACACGACAGACCTTAACAATTTTATCAGGTTTTTTATGTTTGTTTTTATCCTTTTTCTATGTATTTCCTGCTCAGGAAGGAGTCCACATACAATGATGGTAAATGCATATTCTCAATGGGAAAGTAAGCCCCAATGCTGTGAGCCTCTATAATGTTTTCCATGCACATCAAAGTGACACTATTGGGTGTGGTTTCAAATGCATTTTCCTAAAAATTGTGACTAGAAACATACAGCTCTTTTTTCTATCGATCTGAAAGTTCAATGGCAAAAATAATTGTTTTTCAAATTGTATCAGTAAAAAATCAAGTTCATCATTGCAGTTGAAAAGTAAGATTTATTTGAAGTTGTACATGATGTTTTTACAGCTTGGAATCAGCATGAATAGCAACGAAGGGGTCCTCATCTCTGTTGCTAATCTTGAAGTG
The DNA here is from genome assembly GCF_004916995.1 of Morone saxatilis. NCBI lineage: Eukaryota > Metazoa > Chordata > Actinopteri > Moronidae > Morone > Morone saxatilis. The sequence goes on along the minus strand of NW_023339796.1, from coordinate 6,444,770 downwards.
GGCACGACCATCACCGCCAACATGGATCTGCTTCCCAGTGCACCTGCTTCCTTCCTTCTGTCCAGAAATGACGTCACAGTAGGTGCCACCGAGCATGCCAGTGTTCAGGGTGACATCCAGGTTCCTGAAGGTGAGAACATGGTACATATTATTTTTAAAACAACCAAAATGTAACAATAAAAGAATTAATATATTATTTAGCTGTATTTTCTATTAAAACTGGAGGTGTAAACCAATGGGGTATCACTAAGAGAGAGAATGGCAGTTTTATGTGAGCTTCAACAATAGAATACAAGAATAATAAATATTAACAGGTTTTATAACTATTTGTTATACATTGTATGCATACTAATACATGTAATACTATTTGTTTGCAGTTTTAAAAAAAAGTATAAGTAATGGGACATGCATCTGCAGCCAGTCCTATGCATTTGTTTATTCTGGGTGGGTTTGTTTAATTTTGGTGGGTAAAATTAGTATTACTACTATTAGTACTGACACTAATACTGTCCGTACCAATTATAGTACTAAGAAAATAATCCTTACCAGTCATCATTGTTGAAGACAATGAAACCATGATTACCACGTCCAAAGGCAACCTGGTTACTTTGGTTGTCCCACCAGTTGGAATGAGGCTGTCCATTGACCACGTTACGGAAAATAACCATGTTCCTAAATGACCAAGCAGAAGTCAATAAGTGAGCTCTGTGCAAGGTCAACAGTTCCTTTTCTCTTGCTTTCTGAGGACTCACTTGATCTGACGCCATCTGTGCTCACACACCCAGCCGTCTCCACAAGTCTGGTCAGGGTTGATAGGAACAGACTTGGTGGACCCATCACCATGGCTGGGAGGGCCCATCCAGTCATTCTGATCCTACAAGATAATAATGGATAAATGAGTTTAACAGAAAAAACTAAACAAATGCACACTACAGATTGGATTTTATTATAGTAAAACAGAATCTACCTTTCCATTGACAATGTGGCGGTTCCAGCGGAAGCTAGACATCACCCTGGTTACACCGTAAGGGTGGGCCAGCATGTAGGCGACAGCCATCTTGTGGAGCCTGGAGTCCCAAAAGGAAACGATGGATGCACCACCAGCACCGTGACCTCTCTGGTTGTCATGGTTGTCAATAAAGACAAGAGCATTGCCGTCGGGCATGAAACCCCATCCCTCTCCCCAATTCCTGCAAACAAGAAAATAGTTTTCACTTTTTAATGAGGAGTACACTTTTATTTAATTCTAGTATTCATTTATAATTCCATTAAAGTATTTAAATCAGAAACTCTAAAATGCACCAGTTCTAGTCAGTGATGATTCATAAATAATTCGGTCAAACACTTTGTCTCTAGAAACACAGTTAGTGAGTAAGAACCTATTCATCCAATCCAGCAATTTATGAACAACTGGAGCTATCTCTTGGTTAAATAAATAGACCCATATGATATGTGATTTAGGCATACAAACAAAAACACACATACTTGGTGTAACACAGCTTCTCGCCATTCCATTTTCTGAAGACAGTTCCCAGTTTAGCACCATATTTGAACTCAGTTACCCTTCCCAGATGGAAATACTGCTTAGATGAGATGGGCTCACCTCCCAGATCAATAACCTAGAGGGAAATCAACACATAAGTCACATCAGCCACACTATTCAAAGTAGATATGGTTTAGATTAACCACACCATATCAATGATTTGTGGATTGACAAAAAGTAATTTGACAAGTAAGCTGTTTTGATTCAGCAGTAACAAGAACCATGTTTCTGCTGTTAAACATTCATGTTGTTAGTGAAGACTGAGCACTCTTATTTTTGAGATCACAGGCTGTTCTTGCAGCCTTCGTCTTTTTCATCCTTTTACAGTATCACTATTACCTGTGTTTACCTGCTTGTCATGTCAATTACTGTGGAAATGTTTCGAATGTTAACATCTGCTCCCAGTGTGTGTTTGTTTTTTCCATCTTAAATTCTGTGCTAATTGTCCCACGGCTCTGCTGAATGCTGTTTTGCACCTATGGTTTCAAATATATTGGTCATGTGGGTGTGTTTTACTGGCAGCTGATTTTTGTTCACGTGCTGCACGTTTTCCTCCAAATCAAGTAATCCAGCCTTTTGGTTCAGTTCAGTTCAACACTACAGTACAGGTATTTCATGGAAATTTATAGTTGTGTGGCACTTATATATATATATAAATATATTTTATTGTTTTGGAAATCAAGTAAACAATTTTGAAAAACTTACCTCCTGGTAGATGAAGGGTCTGGAGCCACCAGGGAACCACTTGCTGTTGAGGTTTTGGAGACGACCATAGATAGCAGAAAGGTCACCGGGCCACATGTGCTTGCAGGCATCCACTCTGAATCCGGCCACACCCATGTCAATCAGCTTGTTCATAAAGTCTACCACCTTGCCCCTGACGTACTCTTTCTCTAGGGCGAGGTCCAACAGACCAACCAGACGACAGTTGCGCACCTAGAGCAGCAAATAAGATAAGATATTCCTTTATTTGTCCCACAATGGGGAAATTCCAAAAGCATTTACATCACAATGCAATTATTCTATACTGTTGTTTTAAAACTCCTCAAAGTCAAACAATGGGTTTACTGTATTGTATGGACCCTCAAATGGAGTAAACATGTACTGTGGAATGGTAATAAGGAAAAAAATGACAATCATTACCTGATTGGCATCACCATAGTTTTCAATATCGCCACTGCCAGTCTTACATTTGTTATCATTAAAGTCCAAATGGCTATAGGGGACGGTGGGGAAGTCCTTCCTGCCAGCACTGAACCAGCTTCCACATGAAGAGTGAGTTCCCTCTCCACCGCCAGCGCCGCACATGTGGTTGATGACAGCATCCACATAGATGTTGACCTGTGGGGTAGATGCAGGGTTGTAGGTGCAACACAACTAATCAACACCTCGCTTTCATCCCTCTTCACTTTCACTCCTTTTCTTAGCACCTTCAGTTCATTCTCAGGTCATAGGAATATGTCAAGGCTGCTCTGTTTACTGCAATGTTGGTGGTCGATTAGGTGAAGCATTATTATAAATTCATCTAATTGTTGCTCTTCACTCAAAAAATTTATTTTGTTCTAAAATACCAGGTGCCTGTTGTTATAAAACTCATAATTATGCATGAAGCTATAAAGTTATGTAATGTATCTGGTAAGAATTTGTTGTCTTGTAAGGCTGTAGATTTATGAGGCGCTGTCAAGCATAGAAGAACAATGTTCCTAATGCTTTTCACTAAATCATTGTTGTCATGTAGTTTACCCCAACGTTGTTGCATCTGGTGATCATGTCTTTCAGCTCATTCTCACTGCCAGATCTGGAGCACAGGTTGTAGCCGATTGGCTGGTATCTTTCCCACCAGGGCCTCCAGGGATTGTTCAGCACAATGTGTTCATTTGGAGGGGAGATCTGAACAACACAGAGGGAAGACATTACAGTAATTATCACTTTTAACACAGGGATTGTCTGCTGACAGAAGATTGTTGTTAAATAGGATTATATTGAGTG
>NW_023339796.1:6440325-6441178 GCF_004916995.1 Morone saxatilis | reverse complement strand
TGGGAAATGTAGTGTTATTGGAGTTTGATCTACACTAAAAGTTAGAATATTTCTGTTTCGTATGCTTTGATATTTGCCACTCTTTTAAAATCTATCTCTTGTGAGTCATTAAACCTAATGGACGTGCAATTTTAAATCACTGGAAAATGAAAGCAAAGAGACAGATGATAACGAGAGACTACTGAACCCTTATAAAATCCTGTATATCCAAATTATATTGCAAGATTTTTATATCAGCAATGAAAGAAAAAACTGAAATCACCTTTGTACCTGCTAATATTTTGCTTCTCTGATCCATTTAATATAATTCAGTATAAAGTGATCACAAGCTGGTGGGCAATATGTTGATATTTAATTTTTTTAATCAAAATTAAAGAAACAGCTTGCATTTATTACCCTTTGTAATGAAGGGATTACACTACTTCTCTAGAATCAGAAGCTGTGTAGTCATACATACCTGGACTCCACCAAAACCATTGGGACCCAAAAAGCGCTCACACTCTGCAGCAATGTCCGCCCAGCGCCACTCAAACAGGTGGACGATGGCGGTCCTGCCATGCTTGATGTGGGGGTTGTGCTGGGCAAGGCTGACCCCGAACAAAGCCACCAGAATTAACAACTTCATGCTTGTCCTGGATGATTGAGAAAATCCCGCTGGACTGCAGCCTCACTGGTAGTGTTTATACTAACTTTCTCTCTCTCCTGGACCAATGACAGACTAGCAAATATCAGCATGGAGGTTAAACAGGTGCTTCTTTCTCACGGCTTCCTACCTTGTTTCAAACCTAGAAGGAGAAAAATAGCTTTAGGCACGTACAGGTGGAAAACTGGGAAGATAGATAGATAGATAGAT
>NW_023339796.1:6427577-6440124 GCF_004916995.1 Morone saxatilis | reverse complement strand
GGGGCAACCCAGGACAGAGCTGGCCTTCTTGATTAAACATGAAACATGAGTGGGGATAATGTCTTTACCCAAATATAAAACATGTTACTTAAAGAGTATATAAATATGATATAAAATTTGTGCCAAAGATCATAATGTGTTCTTATTCAATTCTGACAGTGACAGTGTTGCACTGAATTTTATCAAACTGGTCAAAACAAACTGAAACACAAACTTAAAATAATCATATTTTTTCTTGTCATTTAGCAGCAACACGAGGCTTTAAATATCACTATAATGCCATTTTAAGGGATTTATGAGATTCCCATTACGCTATTTCAAATAGAAAAATCCTGCTTTAGTATTTGTTCATTCAGTTCAATAACCCCATGGTGTTGCAACAGCCAGCAACTTACCTTGAGTTACAAAACTTTAATTTGGACCAAAGATCTATTTGGGGCAGAGTAAATAAAAAGCTGAGGCATGAGCAGCATATTTCTGTCACATTTTCTGTCACACAGTTATAGCGGTTAATCTACACAAGATTTTATGCATTTGGCCCATAATTGTCATATTAAATCACCATAGCAGTGTTACTTTTTTACGTTACTGTTGTCACACACACACACAAAATGTTGGAGGTGCAGCAGTTACAAAACAACCTAAGGCCTTGTATAACTTCACCATGTTATTATCAGCTTCCCAACAAAGAAAGCCAATACAGATAAGCTACACTCGAATTGGAAGGGAAGGAGGTCAAATTTGTTTTTCCCATAAGGGACTTCAAATATAACCCTCTGCATCCTGCCAGTGTGTCAACTTAGGAGATAAATGTATGATACTACACACATTTTGAGGTTAATCCTCAAAATAACTTTTGTATAGACAAATGAAAACAAAATAAAGGGTAACCTACACTGGTCAGATTACATAATTCCACATGTTTGTACTGTAAAGTCAAAGAGTAGTTTTATATTTTCATTTATCTCACTTTCTTTCTTTAGTGGTGAAACTTAATTAAGTAGATTCACTAAAGTATTGTACTTACTTACTTTACTCAAGTATTTCCATTTAATGATACTTTATACTTTTATGCACAATATTTTAGAGGGATATATTGGCTTCTTTACTCTGCTACGAGAGTGAAGTTTATTTAGTTTTTACTTTTGATCGTCCTATGTGCATTTTGCTGCTAATACTTGCTACTTAATATTGAAAACACAAATAACTGAATGCAGGACTTTTACTTGTGTTGGGGTATTTTGTGTGGTATTGCTACTTGAGTAAAAGATCTCAATACTACCATTACTGCTTCTCTACTTTTCTAAAATAAATAAATATACAGTACTTCACAGTACCGTGGGCGATGCAATACAGGACACTCACTGACCTTTCTTGCAGCTGTGTTTATGTCCCACTTCATGAATGTTTATACAGTTGGTACTAAGTATTAAATGATGAATTATACATTGGGAGACAGATCAATTGTCTGGATGCTTTTGCATGTTTGGCTCTGTTGGATTTTGTATTGTGTAAACTGTATGTTGTTGGCTTGTCTACATAACAGTTTTTTCAAGACAAAAAGAATTCTGTCCTAAAGGTGCTAATTGTATACAGGTTTATGGATCTGTATCCAGAATGAGTAAGCTCTCTGAGGTCTGTCATTTACCTCTCTGTCTGTCTTTATCTGACTTGTTGGTAAACAAAAATAATATACATTGTTCCTGCACATAACATATAAAACATGATCTTCTGTATTTGATGTAATATAAATGCTCATTTGAAGATTTTTTTTATTAAATGTGTAGGCCCAGCTAATACCAAAGAGAATGGTCACAACTTACTACTTATATTGGGTTTCATTAGTCAGTTTACTATTTTGCATTCATCATTAGTATTTTTATTTTTTGTTTTATTTTTTTATTTTTTCTATTTCTGTATGTGGATATTAACTGTCCTGAAATACTTGCGCCACCTCGTAGCCATATGTTACATTATAATTGCCATTCTAATGTCAGTTGCTGTATAACTCTGAGCAGCATGTTATAGTGGTGATGTGATGTACTTTTCTATAACAATAGCTCCCCCAATGGTTCTTCATAGAAACTGCTCCATTTAAAACACAGTATAACCAAATTGTACATCATTATGTGTTAACTTCATGTACTATAACAACATTTTCCCCTTAATACAATGTGTACTTACATTTCTTTATTCATAATATAAAATTAATTAATTGTCTATTAATATAAAATTGAAAATGGGATTCAGTATCCACAACTAACAACACAAAAATGCATGTCCCTGTGTCACTGCGGGTGCATAAAAAAGGGCAGTAAATGCCACACTGACTGTAGGTTTATGTGTGTTGAAGCTTTTGTAAATAAGGCCTGTTGTGCCTCTTCATGCCTCGTCCCACCTGCTTACTATCTGACCCAGCTCCTGCCCCTCCCGTCCCCCCTGCAGAGTGCGTGTCAAACAGACATCTGACCTGCCTTACTGGGTTTCGTTCCGGGTCGCTCCCCCCAGTGAGTCTATGGGTCACAGGCATGTAAAAGTGATGGGGCCCCGACACGTTTGCGGTGGAAACACTCACTAATAACTAATCTCAGCGCAGACTGCAAGCGTTGACACATAAGGTCTAAAGGGATAAAGATTTAATTCTACAGTGCAGGTTTTTTTCTGAGGTTGTGATGGCCTGTTCATGGATGCAGCACTGTTCTCTGGAGTGTCTGAAGCCGTGGTAATGGTCCAGACAAAAGCATACTAGTGCACAGAAGCATCAAAAACCTTTTATATTTGTGTATAGCCTATAAATGTTTATTATATATTCATATTAAATATATATAGAAAGATATTATTCCTGCATTATTCACACTTGTTTTCACACATTCACATTTTTTTGGTTTGTTTTTGGCTCAAAATGAGAATAATACTGTATATGAAACGTGCAATAACAACTTGACCACTTGGGGGAAGCAGAAACGTTGTTACAACAGCATTGACAAGTCATCACCTTTTAACTTGATATGGTGAAGTTGTTAGCAAACAGTTGCTTCTTCCACATCAAGCAGATACAGAACAAGATTATCCTTCATCTGTTTTTGGTCTCCTGAGGGAAACATCTGGCTCTTTAGCTGGTAAATGCTTCACTATGTTCACCAGCTAGCTAGTCGCTAACTGTGTCTGCAGTTTGGTGCTAAGCTGAGGTAGTGTACTGTGGGTTTTTACAGGTTTTTTACTGAAAACATCTGCCGGTTGCGGTTGAAAAATGGTGTAATGAGAGTGAACCAAACGAGTGAAATTTTAAGCCAGACAGCTTAAAGATGAGCTGAAACTTGCAAATACAGCTCTGTAATGCTGACTGTAGCAGCAAATTTGTTGGATCATTATCGGTCAATTCATCACTACGACTGACCCCTTTGTCATGTGATCAATAATAGCCACCTCTTTCTTTTCTTTTGAATTACTGGCATGAGGTTTTCATCCTAATGACGCAGCATGCTCTGTGGGAGGAGATGTCAGAGGGAGAGTTAAGGCCCTAACTCGCTCACATTTTCCCATGGGCCCCAAAAATTCCAGTCAGACCAAAGTCCTTTCCTGTATGGACAACACAGGACATACCTCCAGAGGCGATGAAGGGTTTGGGGGACAAAGCTTTCTTTCACAGCTCGAGCTCTGAGACCAGGTGAAAGAAGAGAAGCTGGTCATTTGATTCCCGCCCCTGGTTCTGTCATGGGAAAGTGGAAGAGTCATAGCGAAGGGGGTAGGCCGGAGGGTTGACTGAAGACAGGGGAAGAGAAAGTGAGGAAGAATGAGAGAGGGAGATAAAAAGAAAAGCAGGTCAGCAGGTTAAGAGAGAGAAGGAAGAAGAGAGAAGAGAACGAGAGGTGGGAGTGCGGTGTAAGTTGAAGACAAATGAGGAAAATAAGAGAAGAGAGACTGCTTGAGATGGTAAGGGGTGGGGGGTGCTGCTGCAGTTCAGGGTAAATGAGGAAAAACACAGAGGGAGAGAATGGAAAAAGAGAAGGGGGAGTAAAAACCGTAAAGGAAAAAAAAAGGGCAGTGGATGGAAGGATAAGAAGCTGTATGTACCTCGTCTTCTTACACCTCAGGTTGCTCTCTCAGCCAGATAGCTAGGTTTAAGAGCTGTTTGCGAACAGATAGCACATGGCATGCTGGATGAAAAGCAATAACACAGTGTGCAGGTTTGAACAGTCTACTGTAAAAGCTTTCGCAAAAACAAAGCACGCAGCACTGTATTTAATAAAGTTGCATCACTCACTGGTTTTGGAAACATAAAAATCCACACTATGTCAGATGAAGAGGTGTCAAATGAAAACTAACCACATTTATGGTCCAGTAATAGTCTGATGTAAAGCATTTGTCGCTTCACAGGGTACTGCAAAAATTTACTGCCCTTAACTTAGCATGGCTTTTTAATGATCCCAGTAATGCCTTAAAGGGTACTAACAAGTGTTTCTTGCTATGACGTGAAGTGTGTCACCACATTTTTCCCTTTACGGTTTTAAATTTTTCAATAAATGAATCGCATTTTGGGAACTTTTCAGGTTTCCTCAACTAAACTAGGCATACCAAGGAGGAAAAAGTCCTATAAAGTGAAATCCACAGGCTCTTCCAAAGGAAACTTTCAGCCCAGTATCCTCCTTTTTTTTGTTGCCGTGATGATATGTTGTGCAGATGTTGGGAAAATCTTTCCATCTCACTGCAAAGAATAACAGCAGCAGCGGAAGTCCCCCAGGAGAGGTTCACGCTCTGTAACTTGCTAATACACACACACACAGGCAGACACACACGCACAGACACAAATGTGAGCACAGACACACGCACATATTTACACACATGAACTCAAACACCTTTACATTTTTAGACAAGTCATGGATTCAGACGCTCTCTCACCCTCTCTTTCTCTCACTCACATGCTCTCCATCCAGTCAGAGAAGACACTTGTAGAGACACATGCTTCTCACATTTAGACATTAAAGAAACACGTGTAGACAGTAATCCTGAACATATACAGTACAGCGTTCCCCAAATGACTCATGTCAGTGAGTCTTATCACTCTAAGTAGGACAACAGTAGTCTGAAATAAAAAGTCTTATTCATATTGATTGATTATTGTTAATTTCTTAATTTAAAATTTTAATCGGCCATCAAATGTTCCCGGAGCCCAAGTTTAAAAATTGATGTGAAAGTGAGAAAAGTTGCAACACCTCACATTGGAGAACCTTTCTAAACGTTTATCCAATGACTTATAAGTAATAACAACAACTGCATTAACTTATTTATTGTGGGGGCAGCAGAAACAAGCTGTAAAAAACAAAACTGAATGAAGTTTATATGGCACACTTGTTAGCAAATAGTTGCCATGGAGTAACATATTATAGTATTGTGTTTGTATCCACCTGATAAGTCCAATATTCACTCTTTTTAACCATGTTCTTTCCATCAATTTCTGAGGTAAATATCTGGTTATGTAGCTGCTAAATGCTCCACTATGTTCACCGGCTAGTTACTGACTTTGCCTGTCTGCTGTTTGCCGCTGAGCAGGTACGGTATAGTGGGTTTTTAGAGCTTAAAACTACTTCCGGCTGAAGCTAATGAGCGTTTGGGATTGAACCAAAACAGTAAAGCTGCAGGTAATAAAACCAAAATAATGAGCTAAAAGACACTAAAATGCTCCATGTAATATTTCCATGCGGGTTCATCACAATGAGTGTTAGTAGCCAAGATCTAAAAATAGTGGATCTCACATTTCATATAATACAACCAATGTCCTCTTTTTGTTAGACCCTCCCTGCCTGGAAAACACCCATGTTTTTTAAACACCACACCCCCAGTTGAAAACGCATCCAAGCTGAGTAGTACTCCCCATAATTAATCAAAAACTTGAGTTGTCTGTAAATCAAATGATGAATTATTGCACTCACTGTTAATATCATAAAAAGGATACAAAGAGGTATAGCAAATGTTCGCAAACATAAGATCAAGTCAAATACCCATGATAACGTGTGTTCAAATCCAAGTCATGCCACTATCTCTTCACTGTCAAATGTGCCCAAACTTGTCTGATTTGGGACTTTAAAGGGACACGTATACACAACAGCTATCCACAAAAAAATACAATTTATCCCAAAGACATGCTACGCAATACATGCCTTTAAGTAAATTTTAATATAACTTAATAGAAGGAATGCCGTTGTGCTGCTGGTGACTGGAAAGTTAGCCATAAAATTACAGATGGAGTCAATTTTATGATCCTCTTTCACAGTAGTCAGCGGGAAATGAGAGCTTTGCTTTCATGGTTATAAGCTGAGCAACAGCTTTACTGTGAGGAAAATTCCCGAGCTCCCCTGTACTTCTAAAATGTTTGTAGTTTCTCCTCCTTAGACATTTGTTACCTTTTATGCTACAATAACAGAGGATTGAGGGGTGCAGAGTTTCAGCTGTATGGCCTTTGGGAAAGACTTGAATCCACTTTCTAACCCTCGTTTTCTGTGATTTCTTTCTACTACTCTGTCATGATATTTCTAGGGAATGCAATCGCTGGTTAGGAAGTTGTGATGAATCTACATTATTGATTTTATTAACTATTAATATAACATGTAAGAGAATTATTTCCAATATATGATAAATCACTTTCGCTAAAAATCTGTGAATTTTGAGGGAGCAACCGTGATCCCTTTGACTCCCTCCCACACCTGACTGACTGACAGCCTTTTCCATGATATCACTGCTGGCTTTGAGATATAGAAGGCTTCCTTTGTTTCTTAGTGCTCTGCTCCTCCAGAGCGAGAAGGGAGGAAGATGAGAGGAGACTTGGTGATGGGGTAGAGCAGGCAGGCATCTTTCAAATAACACAATATCAGCCTTTTATCAAACATTTGCTGGAACATTTCCCGCCTCAACTCACACCGGCCCCAAACTTCCCCGGTATCACTTCAGTCTCACTCTGCTGGTTATCTTTGTCTTTGATTGGTCATTTCAACAGACACCCGAGTTCACTAAACATAAAGTGAGCATGAGGGACCACTGCTGTTAGAGTATCAAATATTTTAGTGAATGTAAATTTATTTAACTGGCAACCAAGCAGCACCCCAAAACACTCACCAGATGATCATCGTCCTCACTAAACTGCAGCAATGTGCGGGACAGATGTCTGTCTGTGGCACAGGAGGTAGCATTACAGCACTGAAATCATCTCTTAAAACACTCCTCTCCCTCAAGAAAAAATAGCAACAAGTCTTTAAAGGCAAAGACGCAGTGCTGTAGGTCTCAGGCTTATACTTAAAGAGGAATAATCACAGGTTGTATAGTTGGCACGGAGAGGGAAGAGGTTGGCTGTAAACCTCGACCTGATCTCACACTAATGAGCTTTCGTATAAACACGCCGAGCACCCGTCGTTTGTTCTCTGCAGACTGTATTTGCTTTTGGTCGTAAACTGTGTAGTCCAAGGTTTGCCAGATCTGTCCAAGTTCCTGTCTTCAACTGGCTGCTGTACTCTCACTCTGTACTCGCTGCCATAACAGTAGCCAAGAGCTACAGTACGTCTGTGCAACGCACTGGCATGGACAGGCACACACATATGTGGTGGACTGGGAGAAGATGGGTCAACAGATAAAGTGTCTTATATTAGAGAAAGGCTTGACTAAGGCTTTGCTACCTTTAGCGTCATAAAGTGGCTTCATCTTTAATTATTCTACCTCTTATATCCCTTACAGCCCACGTCTTAGTCACAAATCAACCAAAAAACAAAACTACCAACTCATATTCTGCTTCACACAGAGCACCACAGGAAGTTTTCAAAATGTACATACTTGTAACTCCTAATTGATGGCCTATGTGGGGGATATCTTCAGCTATTAATCTTTCATACATTGCACCTCCCTCAGTCCTGAGTGTTCCAAACACATGGTGTATTAATTAAGAAACAATGTCCTCTTTCTCAGAGACACAGGGAAAGAGACAGGGAGGAAGAGGGGGAGAGAAAGCAGAAGAGGGAGAGACAATGGGGTGGAGTATTAAAGCACATCCCCTTTCCATATTGTAAGACATTTAACCCAGTTTTTCATGAGGAAAAAGTGAAGTAGTAGCGCCTGATAGCGTGTACAAACTGGTGACAAATAAAAAGTAGGTTTATTGAGCACAGTGAAACTTTGCCCCTTTAGCAGATGAACGTGAAAATAAACTCTGCACATAAATCATACAGAGCTGCTCTTCCTTCCAGGGAAGTTGTCTCCCATCCTGGACCTCTTCATTACCACTCAGAACATAGTGGTGTCCCTGGTTCAGACTGCAAGGAACCTGGGTGTGACTCTGGATGACCATCTGTCCTTTGCTGCCAACATTGCTGCGACAACCCACTCCCTTCATCCTTACCCAGAAGGCGCCGCGCGCTCTTGTCCTGGCTCCTGTCATCTTGCGCCGGCAACTCGCTCCTGGTATGCCTGTAGGTGCCATTCAACTGCTGCAGCTCATCTGCAACATTTAACATTATACATCCTCAGCAAAGTGCCAAGTTAACATTGGGCCCTGATAGGTTTATTTTCTTTATGCTATGATAATATTAGCAAGGATAATACTATCCACTTACAACAACATAATACATTTTCTTTTGGATTTGTTTTGGAATATGAGACAATTCATGAGACAGTGGTTCAGACACAAACAGCTCTCTTGTTACTTACACAGCACATGATGAAATATACAAAAAAATAATTAAACCATAAAAAATTCTTACTGCTAGAACATGTGGCAGTCGATTTAACATTAAAATGGAAATTTGTCATTTGATCGCTAAAACTTATTAAAGGATTACCTGCAGAGCTCACTTGTTGAAAATTATTCATAAAATTCAAGTTGCTTTTTCGATTTTGCAGGAAGACACCTAATCATGGTTTCAACTGTCTACTAATTTTTCCTTTTTTTTTCCAAAATAAGAGTGCACTGTTATTCAAGACAACATTCAGAATTGACAAATCAGTCAATATTAGCTGGATGAGAATTAACTGCATGTCTTTCTCACTGTTTCACTAGCACTAAGACTAATATTAAAGAATCTTCATATCTGATAATTGTGAGAAAGGCTTTTCATGCTTGTACTTTCTTCACCCTTTCACTGCTGTTTCTTCTTTCTCCCCCTTACTTTCTGGTTTTTCATATTTCTATAATACCCTGACAAATACTCCACCACCAAAAGCTGATCAGAGTACCATTTGGGTATGAGAATGGATGTAGACAGGCCCTGTAGAATATCCAGGATGTTAATTTTGGAGGACTTCCATGAGGCATTCTGGAAAGACCCACTTCCAGTTAAATCAAATTAGAACCTCCAGAGTTGTAGGAGTTTGCAGCTGAATGGGATTCAGCCCGGGCAACCTGTCCCTGGGTGTCTTTTATCTGTCTATTATCTGCTCATCCTAAAACACACCACAATCATAGAGGGCCATCACACACCATAAACACCATGCTTTGGGCCTCTGAGTGCACTTTTAAGTTTCCAACACTAGGGGTCTCTCTAAGGATTTGGTGAATGAAATTCAAATTGCTCAGCAAATTAGAAAACCCCTTAGTTCCAAATTAAGCTCACCTCATCAAGCAGAGGAAGGGAAAGTAAGTAATCTGGTGCCCATTGACTCAATCAGTGCAGCCTGGAAGTGGGCACCAAGTTTATTGACACTAAAAGCTCAGAGAGGAGAGCTTTTCCCTGAGATTTGTCAGTTTCTTTCTCACTATTGCTCTCAATTTCAGTTTCAATTTAATTTTGCTTTGCTGGCATGAAAACAGAAATGTTGCCAAAGCATATAGTAAAACAATATAGTGGGTAAAAGAACAATAGTGATTATGTAGCATGTCTCTGTCTTTCTCTTTCTCTTCATTACAATTTTTACTGTAAGTCAACAAATCTTTTGAGTGATGAGTTCTATCATTTTAATTTCTTTTTTTCCTTACACACAGTCATCCAGCAGTAGAAGGTAACTAAGCACATTTCCATAACTACTGTATTTACTTGCAATCTTGATATATTTCCCTCTCCTGCTACATTACACTATACTACATTTCAGAGAGAAATGTTATACTTTTACTTTACAAATGTATTTGTTATATACAACATCAATAAGTCATAACGTTATGACCACCTGGGCACCCTGGTGGTCAAAGTTTTATGCACCCCCCATATGCAACAAACTGCGATGCACTGTGTGTTCTGACAACTTTCTATCAAAACCAGCATTAACTTTTTCAGCAATTTGAGCTACAGCAGCTCGTCTTTTGGATTGGACCACACGGGCCAGCCTTTACTCCCCACGTGCGTCACTGAGCCTTGGCTGCACATGTCCCTGTCTCCGGTGCACCACTTTTCTTTCCTTGGACCACTTTTGATAGGTACTGACCTCTGCAGATTAGGAACACCCTACAAGAGCTGGAGTTTTGGAGATGCTCTGACCCAGTCATCTAGCCATCACAATGTGACCCTTGTCAAAGTCGCTCAAATCCTCACGCTGCCCATTTTTTCATTTTTTCAATTGCAGGCTAATATACCCCACCCACTGACAGTTGCCATGATAACCAGATAATAAGTGTTATTCACTTCACCTATCAGTGGTCATAATGTTGTGACTGACTGGTGTACTAGATTAGATTTGTAATTATGATGGCTTAACATAACCCAACAGGGTACAGTCTTTCCTGTAATGAGTATTTTCTTTGCCAACAAATAAATGATGCTGGCAGTATTATAATGTCATCAACACTACAATTTGAAAAGCCAAAACACAAAAGAACTTTGTTGAAATATTTTTATGAGTCAAATCATCGGCGAACTTTTTCAGTTAAGGTTGTTTTCAAGGATGTGCTGTGCTAAATTTTACAGACTCCCTATCACAAATCAGATTTCTACTTATCAGAACTTCCGTGTTGTCTGAAGTGCTGAATGGTGCAATAAAAGCGGTCTGTCAGTCAGTTCTATTTGCTTCTTTATTGAGTGTGATCAAGCTTCGGCCAAACGTCTGGAGCCAAACCTAAGCCCAGACCATTATTAAGTGTGTGTGTAGCACATATCTGGAGCTTGTCTGACAAAACCACCCAGTATTGGGAAATGTGGGTAACAGTGGTTTTTGTAACATAGCTGCAGCTATAAGGCATTGATGTGACATCATGTCTTCAATTACAGTGAGATGATCGTGGGCTGACGGAGCCACTTGTCACATTTGTCAAAAGAGTAAAAGCTTTCTATGAAACCCTGGAATTTATTTTTTTCACTGAAAAACAGAAAATAGTTTCTTCAGTAGGAATTATGTCATATATTAAATATAAAAGCATATCTCTTCACACATATAGATCTTTTGCCTCTTTTGTAGTGTGTATAAAGGACCCTTTTCTTATTCCAACTGTCAAACCTTCAATCTCAAATCTTTTTTTAGGCTTCTCTCCTCACTGAACTGCAACTTTTCTTAGAGACTGAACAATGTGACCACATTTCTCACCCACTTACACCTAAACAGGAACTTTCAAAGTATAGCCTTTAACTTTGCGTGCGCATATGTCTGTGTTGTGTGTGTGCATCTCCATCCACGAGAGCTGTCGTGCATGGGTGTGCGTTTGCTACACAGTTTATGCATATATGTGATTTTCTATGTTATATTTGTTCCAGGGTATCAATTTGGTGAGCAGGGCTTGACTTGGTGGCCAGTAATAAACTTCTATTCCAGTGCTGCCTGTGCAGTGGCCTTCACCACAGGCAACTCTGTGGCTGGCTGCCCGTGCCACCACAAGGAGAGCCATACATCTGACTGGTATGAGTCACTGCCCATTTACTATAGCTCTCACACACAGGGCCACAAAGCGGTGCATCAAGTTGTCAGGCTTTCAAGAGAAATCATTTGGGGGTTTTAAATTGAATTCAGATTTATTTGAAACTTTAATAAATTAATATAATGTTCCTGAATGACTGCACTTGACAAACCATCATGGGATTCACTGAGGAAGCTACTGTACATTGTGCTAAACAGTTTATGTTATCTTAAGCTCACAAATGGAAACTATTTGAATTAATTTTACATAGTTTTGATAAAGAAATGTTTGGTTTAACAATTTTAAGGTTTTAGTTAGTAATATACAGACTGTACAGTCTGCTCCTGTGCCAAAAAAGAGAAATAAATAGTGAAGCAAACTTCGAACACTCCTCTTTGGCTTAATTGGGATGTTTACTTGAAGATATATTGTAATAGTGGGGTGATAGTATTCTGTGATTATGATATCAGCACATTATGAATTACTCAAAAGCAAAATTTATTGAAAAATTGTTAGCCTTCTATATGCTAAAAATCAACAATTCTGCTTTACCACTAGATGTTTTAACTAACATCTGTTAGAATGTGTATTAATTCTCTGCTGAAAAAAAGTCCCCAACAAATGCACTATTTAGGGAGTAGGGAAGACAGAAAGAAACTGATAAATTTTTGATTTGGACATTTTTAAAAGGATTTGTTGATAATGTAAAAATATACAGTGAAATACTCATTCTTTAAAGGGACACTTCACCCA
>NW_023339796.1:6388128-6427477 GCF_004916995.1 Morone saxatilis | reverse complement strand
AGGAAGTCTCATATCTTTGTAGAGGGGGTGAGACTACAAACACTCTTTTCTCGGTCAAATAGGCACCAAATTCAAAATTTATGTTACATTTCGACTACATATATAACCCACTTTCGATAAAGATTAATGTTTCCACGGGTGAAATGCTTCTTTAAATAGCCCCCATAGGATATGCATTTATCTATATGTGCTTTGTTGATTAATTACAGTGATGTTGTTCTGTTTCTTACCTCTTCACAGGCAGCATCATCAAAACAAGTATCCATAATGTACAAACATATTACATTACTGTATTTCTCTGGCTTCCCAAATTGGGTCATCAATCACAATTCTTAGATGAAAACAACTTCCTTCTGGATTCACTCCTGGCATTTTTTGTAACGACCTGTGTAGCTGACAGGAAAAATGTAATATATAGGAAAAAATGCTACCTGAATCATGGTGGAGGCAAGGATGTCTTTGGAAACAATGACACTCCTATTGGGAGGAATGATTCCACATGTAGGAATGTGTTCTCTTTTTGTTTAAATGATTCCAGACACACTGCTCTCCCTATCGGCTTTACGCGGGTGCACAGGCAGCAAGCATGCACATGCATACGAGAGCATTCACTGAGTACTTGAATATTTTAGCAGTCGGGGGTCCACTAATCTGTAGTACACATGAGGTTTTGCTGTAGCATCACTCGTCAGTGACTTGTTATGGCATTAGGCATCTAAGACCAAAAGACAGCCATTACTGCAAATGTAAACCCAGCTGCTCTGCCACCTCAGCGTTTGAGTCTTACTCAAAGAAGTGTAAGTGCCTCCACTGGAAAAGGCAATGGATCAGCGTCACTCAAAAATGTTCATAATGGTCTTTTATGTTATTGCAGGTCCACCCAGCAGCTTCCTTTCCTTACAGCCAGGATTTGGCATTCTTTGACAACCAGATGTTGGACCTAGAAAAAAGACTAATGTGTGGTGCCAACCTCTCTTATTAAGAGCAGAATTCAGGAGTTACAATAGCTCAGATGGGTTGAAATAAAGACATGAAAAAATGTAACTGCTCATGGTGACGAACTCATCAGAGAATTATCACCCAATTCTGCAGTTCCACTTAGCTTCTCTGAGCATTTTTCGCAGTTCATTGTTTTGATTCATTTTCACCTCCCTCATCAGCTTCATATCCAACAACATGCAGCAACGGCTGATCAAAAAAGTGGATCATTTAGCAGCTTAAGAGCTTAATATTTCCACCAGGAGTTGTTCTAGAGCAGAGGTTTTCAAACCGTGAGGTATGCATCCCCAGGGGGGCGCAGGAGAGTTGAAGAGACAACACAAAGTAGAGAGATGACGCAAATACACTGCTGAGGTGAAAAGGACAGGCGTATGCCATTTTATGAAAACAATGGGAAGTTATTAGTTAGCTATTGTAGTTTGGCCTGCTGATTTGGCCCGATTATCGAGGAGGTCAGCAGTTAGAGCTACAGCAGTGGATGTGACACACAGCTCATCCTTCTTGGAGTGATAACTCAGTTAAATCTGAACACACATGATACGCACATAAACTATCCTTAAATCAGAAAACAGATGCTCCTAAGATGCTCCTTTTCTCCAGTGTCAGTGTCATCCAGGGATTATGTGAATTGTACTTCCAGAACTTAGAGCATGATTGTCCTCCAAATCAACAAAAGAATCCCTAAATATTATAAATATTTACAGAGCTAACAGGAGAATGAATCTTGGACTCTGTGTTGTAAATAGGCAATTGTTTGCCATATCGACTTCCGTGTTTCAGTTATTGCAGGTTATTATTATTATTGAGAGATCATATATTATTGTCTACTGTCTCTATCAGCAACTACCCAGTGCTTCGATGACACAGAAATAAAAAAGTAAAACGTGTTGTTTTTTCCATTACTCTTACCCCCCAGTCCCAAGAATGATGGCTTTTGATTGGCTTGTTGCAGAAGCTTGTGGAGGGACGCATAGGCACCGCAGTTTACCAGCACCGTGGAAACAACGCTTCATCCAGCTGGAGGTTACTGTAACCCAAAACCACCATGTTGGAAATCACCCAATCCATACACTGTGGGAGGTGAAGAACATGGAAAATAGCGAGCTACTGCTGCTACTGCTTTTACCTTTTCCACAGTAACTGTCAGCTTAAATACTGGTAAAAAATCAAGATGGAGAGAATATATTAAAGCTCCTGGCCACAGAGATGCATCAGTTTGATGTGGGCTATCTACCAAAATTACTCATCGACCAAATTTTATGGTACTTTACTCAAGCGAACCATTGTTATAGTGCCATAAGTAGAAGATATTGTCAGGGCCTCATTGCAAGTGGAACAAAATGGCCCATTCATACTCATACTGTTTTGGGTGACATGAGTGCAGTACTCTGTAATCTACCTCATCTGTTTTTCCATATCTCCAGCCACAGTTGTGTCTTTGGTCTTCCATGGGCGCACACACAGGCGTAATCAAAGAATTAATCCAATGTGGTTCGTATTTTAACCACTTTTTGTTTTGAGGTATGGTAACTTTGTCTGTTGGCCGCAAATCTCTTTTGTCCTTGATTGTATACCATTTTATCAATTGTATTAGATAACCTTTATTAGCCATATCCATGTGTGACACACTACATTAAAATAAGCAAAGATTTAATGAATACTAACCAACTGATTAGATAACAGTAGATGACAGTAAGATTACAGGAACAGGTTTGAGCCAGCAACATAAAAAGTGCAAGTATTATTTTAGCAATCTGATGCTTTATCTGTAACATTTTCCTTAGACAGGGCAGCCCTTCAAGATGTGACTAAACAGAAAAACATGTAATCCAGGGTGTGTCATTTGGAAGCCAAGTCACGTTTTTGATTCTTGACACTTAAAGGACTTTGCCAGCTCCAGTCCTTGGCATCCACCATGACCGACATTTTTTTCTTATTTTCTAATTAACTTCTTTTCAACATGTAGGTAGGCCTACTCTTAGGATAAAAAAAGAGTGAAGTGGAAAAGATGTCAGTATCACTTAGAAACATAACTGTTGTCAAACAACATGACTCATATAGTTGTATTGCATATAGGTTGTACCTGTGCACAGTGTGTGATTATAATGATGATTATGCAGTATCTTAAAGGGAATTTTACAATACCATTTACCATCAACACTGAGACAAAACTAAGAGCCATGCTTGCAGCTCTGCGAGGCTGTACTTTGGCACAGTGGTGCACTGAAATAAATCAAAAATATCAATTTTGACCTGATGGTGGCACTAGATGAAAACTTAAGGCATTACTAAAATTATTACAATTCCTTCTGTGGTAAACATCAATTAGTGCCAGTAGGACCAGTAAATAAAGTCACAGCGCTATTTATCTTGTTATATGGAGCAGGGTTAACCATGTCTCAATTTACAGTATCTAATCGTCCAATTGCTTGATAAATAGTCCTCATTGTGCTAGTTTAGCTGTTGTTTGCTTACATTTAGACGTTGATTTATTAGTTGAAGCTGTGTTTGTACTCTTGGTTTCATTCATTTGCATCATACTTTCCTTTCATTTATTCACATAATACAGAACATGGCTATCCTTTCATGAGAATGACAAGCCAATGCAGGTTTTCAGGGTGATTTGAGAAGACACCTGGAACTGACAGTGTTACTGGCTCGTAATAGTGCAAATATCTTCAAGGACTTCTAAAAGCAGGCTAAAATTAGTGAAATGCTAAAATGCAGCTCAGCTCACAGCTGGGCTCAGTAAATATGCCTATATGTATTTGTGTGGAACTGTTATCTTAAAGGGGTGATGGCTGGTTGGAAAAGGACTCTCCCCAGAAACCGTTTTTATGACTGGAAACCCTGCTTGCATACCCACTCATTAAGATGTCAAAAGGAATATACCTGTTGCAATAAAAAGTTAGCCAGCGGACATTTGCTTAGTCACTAAACTGTAAGCAAAGGCCATTAACTCCAGCATAAACTCTCACTCCTGCCTGAGTATCTGGGCAGTCGTCAGAAAAACAGCGGAAAGAATAACCTTTTGCCTAAATGTTAATTCCCACCAACCCCGAAGAAAATTATAGGACACTTTCAAATTTTTTAAACGTATATCTTAATGGTTTTATGAGTTGGTCCCAGTTTTGTTTCTATCTTGTGCGTGCAAACAATGTAGCACAAACATGCACAGGAGGATGTGGTCGACCGCCATGCTATTCACATTATTCCACAGACTCACAGTTGGTGGCAGTAATGTGCAATATGCCAGCAAATAAAAAAAGTAGGTGCTTGTGGTTTCAAAACACTTTAAATCACCCTTTTAAATGTTTTAATGGGGAAGGAAGTGCATTTAACATTAGGTCTCACAGATACAAATGTGTTTTGGTGAAAAACTATGAATTCAAACATAACTTTGTTTACAAGAAAATGCCACAGAGTACCTTTAATACACACTCAGTGTTGTGCATGAATGAGCTAAAAGAGCACTGTTAAGCCTTTTCCAGTACACACACTTAGTTTTGAACTGTTTGAATTGGTTGGAAACTCAAAAAGTTGGTTCCCAGCTTGAATAAAAAAATAATTCCAAAGAAATTCCTTGGTAACCAAAGTGGATGTGTCATATTCTACATATCGCTGTGCATTGTGACTTGGCTGAAAATTTCTGATAGCAGCTGTGTGGAATTGTTGACAACTGTGAGATTGATCCATATAATAGATTTACAGGTCACAAAAACCAAAACAATAAGCTAAAAGAGACTAACAATCTCAACAGACCCTTACAGTTGTTGATAATCAATATTACATGTGTATTTGATTGAATGTAAGAAATAAATATTAATGTAACTTTAAGTAACACTGAGTGTTGTTGAGTTGCATTCACATGTGTTGATTTAACAGATCTTGTGATGTATTGTTTACCACCTCAGACTTTGCCCAATTCCCAGACTCATCCTTCAAAGATTGATCTTCATCTCCACACACAAGAATGTTTGTGAGAATAGTTTCATAGTCTCAATAGTACAATTGCTATTGTACTAATGTCAGAGTGAAACTGAATTCAAAAAGTTAAAAAAAAGTTTTTATGCAAAGCCTCAAAGATGACAGAGAGATTTATGCTTGACCACAACAAACAAGAGTAATGAGGAACATTCATGGCTTATAAAAACATCAACTCCCAGAGTGCTCTAAATCCAATAAGGTTCATGAGTTCAAACGTCTTCAGTGTACAAGGCATGTGTCTTCATCTGCCAAGTTCTCTCCTTTGTTTTTTGCTCTTTTCTCTCATCTTTCCAGTCTCTTTTAGACTTTATCTCACTTATTTGTTGTTCTAGTTTAAAGACCCAAAGTCAGTAAGGCAGTAAGTCAGTTTGCCCCCAAGTATGATAACAGGACATGACTTGGGGAGAAATTTTGTCTGTGCCTAGCTGTATTTTCAAGCCTCCACATTCAGTGTCAGTCAGCCTCCCACTCCGCTATCAGTTTTTACTGCTGACGGCTGGAGACAGGGCTCAGGGAGACTTTGGCTCATGAAATATGAGATGCTTGGGGCATGTTTAGATTATCCCAGACTTCTCCACTTAACTCACCATAACACTCAGTTCACTGCTGAGAGGAAAGGCATTCATCACACAGAGTTGACAAGACAAGAAACATGAAAATAGGATGGCCTCTTTTCATCTATGTCACTCCTCTGGTACAGTTGAAGGTTGAGTATGATAGCTGATCTCTACTTTTGTAACTCTACAGACCTACCTCTGTACTCCTATCAAGAAATTGTCCCCTTTGCAGCACAGTGTTGTTCTTGTCAGTGTTAATTGTTTATATGCTGTCAACACTCAGTATATTATTTCAGCTAATGTGTTTGTGTTTGATCGAGGTTGAGGTGTTTATAATGTAGTATCTCTTAATCTGTGTATATTTCTGATTATTGTTTGTCATTCTAGCGGCATTGCTCCAGGAATGGCAATGGGAGTCTGTCAGACAGTCCACCTCTTCGGTCCTGACTGAAATATCTCAACAACTATTGCATGATAGCAGTGGCATTTATTGCAGGTGTTCATGGTCCCCAGGCGATGAATCCTACTAACTTTGTTGATTCACTGACTTTTCTTCTAGTGCCATCATGAAGTTGACATTTGTGTTTGAGTAAAATGTCATCGACAGCTATGGATTGCCATGAAACCTAGTACAGACATCCATGTCCCCCTCAGGTTAAAAACTCCTGACTTTTCTTCTAGAGTCAAAATTTAACTTTGGTTTATTATCAAATACCTGTCAGGCTTAGCTGTTCCTTTTGATCCACTCTGATTAGCAACTAAGATGGTGAACATAAACTCTTTGTCTTGTTAATCTTTCATGGTGGGTTCAAAAGACTCATACTTTATGCTGTAGTCTATATATACCCTATTTCAGATGATTTTCCTTTTAATTATGAGGATATTACTGTAAAGATGCTGACTCTAACAAAGAAAGTGTACATAGTGTGTTGAGTAGAGACCTGTATTTCAAAAACTCAGTTTTAAATTTGTCTAATTGATTGTTGTGTTTATTCTGTGATATGTCACTGCTGACTTTGCAATATAACACTAGGTGACCTTACAAATTTTGAAAGTGAAAGCACACCTTCCCACGTCCTGGCAAACTCCTACTAGGTGAGGCTGTCTGGGTACCACATGCACTTATAATAAGCATGCCCAGACAAACATACATTCCACTCAGTGGTTATGCGGTCTGCAGTGTCTAGTATGCATCCCTCTCCACCCCCAACCAGCCACACACGGCCTTCTAGCTAGATAATTCATAGTAACGAGAATCTTTTGAGGTTACATCTACTTGTGATCTGGTAGAGGATGTCTGAGTTCAGAAGACCCGCTTGAAACTTTGTTCTTACTGCAGCTGTTTAAGCATATTGATGAAGGGAACCATCATTCAACTAGGGACACTTTCATGGGCTCCCTGTCATCCAGGTGAAGTAACTTTGAGCACCTACTGAATTTCTATGTGCTCCAGGGTTGCTGACTGCTACGTGAAGGCAGCAAATGAAAAGAGTCATCAATAAGATGTGATAATGAATGTCATGAGGAAATGTTGCTGTACATTTAGTTAGAAGATATTTCCTGGATACTGTTAGTAGAAATGGAATAGTGTTCCACAAGCACCACAAATCACAATAAATGTACAGACATATAGAGAACTGTTATTCTTAAAGTAAAACTCCTGAACTCAAACAACTGCAAATCTGCAGAGAGGTGTGTCAGTCTACTGTTTCTGGAAAGCAAGAGGAATTTTATTCTGAAACTTCTGAAGCACTCCGATTAAAAGCTACCTCCAGTAGAAAAACAGCAACTGGGCAACATTTTCAAGACATTTTTGTTTTTATAGCTGCTGCTCTGGGCTGAACCATGTAGTAGAGTAGAGACTTATTATAGAATAATTATACAATGTCAACTTGGTACACATTGGCACTAAATGCATCAGTTGTAATCATATGCTTCCAACTACAAAGAGGGTAGCTCTAAAGACAAGTCTTCTTGAAAATTGTAGACTGTCCTTGGAAACAAGAACCTATATGGAGCCGCTGGATGCCTGTCAGTACATTTTGTCGGCTGTCCGAGTCCTGTTTGAAAAGAAGAAACTGAAGACTTTAGTTTCGGTTGTTCAGATTTCCTCTCTGCCAGCGCAGGAGGGCTCGTCAAATTAAACCAAACATTTTGGGCCACAGTCCCGGGAAGCAACATGAACAAGAGGTTCTGACATTTTCTTCCAAACAACTTGAAATGGAATGACCAAAAAAAGCCAACCATCTGCCAGAAAGCCAGTATGCAAAGCCAGGCTACTTTCAAGAGTTTTTTTTTTTCTGCTGAGCAAGAACAAGGTCATAACATCGAGTCATAGATAAATAATGTAAATAATTTAGACAGTCTAATCACAAAATTATCCACAGCTCATTTCATCCTACCTACTATAACAGAAGAGTGACTCTTTTCTGCTCATATTTCTGTCTTGAGTATAATTGTAATATATACCATAGTTGGTAATTTCCTCCAAAGAATTTGCTGCAAAACAGAGATATCCATGGGTCCTAGGTTTTGCATCCTTCAGTGATACCCTGATTTTCCTCTTGGAGAAATTGTTGAATGGAATTCAACCAAGATTGGCATAGACATTTGTGTGCCGCTAAGGATCAATTGTAACAATTACTTTTCCTCTAGAGCCATCATCAGTAGATTTGTACTTGTCCAATGCATTTGCTTGTGGGGAAAAAAGGTGGAAAAGTCACAGTGTCGGACAAACTTGACTCAGCAGTTTTCATCAGGGTGCCCATGAGCAAAACATCTTCCCTTATTAAGTCAAGCTGCACAGTGGCCAAGAGTAGAAAACTGTGGTTTTCCATGGTTGCAACCAAATTTGAATGAGTTTGAACATAAAAATGCTCAGCAAATTGTCCCGGGTAAATAAACGTTTAAAAATTGCATAGGCCTAATAAATCAGACCACTAGCTCTGCAAAGCCACACTTACATGCAGCATTTCACCTTATTTTGAAAGGAAGTCCAGGCATGCGGCCATTGATCTGTATTTTCTATTTTTAATCCCTATTGTACATTATCCAAACTATTAATTTTTAATTAGCCACATCTGCACAATGCTTTAATAAATCTTTACTTCAACATACTAAATATCTACTGAGCCTATATGGTTCTAATTTCTGCATTGTGATAAAACACGTAAACACTGACAAATTTTCCGAAATGTGGTTTGGGTTTGTGTGAGAATGGCTGCCATCGCACTGTTAAACCCGTCTTTCATCGGTACACAAGGAAAACCAAATCAAGAGGAGGACTCTATAGCTACCACCTGTGCTTCCATTCTTTGTTCCAGTCATCTTTAACCATTAATTATTTTCAGGCCTCAGGAGTCCTGCAGTCCAAAAAAGAATCTATGGGCTCCTTGAGGAAACTCCTAGAGTCTGGAAAACATTTCATTTTGGCCACTGAGGCTTTCATATTAGCTGTTGGCCCATGTAGATGCTATTCAGGCTCTTTTCACATTCTTATGCTTTCAGGAAACGTTTGAAATAACAGCTCCACCCCACCACATAATTTGCATTTAGTGGGTTGAATTTAGTTTACTATCTCTTCTGCTGCTCCATTCCATTACTTGTAAGTTTATTTCTTTATGGGAAAGTTGGGCCAATTTCCTTTATTTGTGATCTAATCCTTAACTTAAAGAAACGTGTTTAGGAGTGCTTCAGGGATAGTGTATCTATCTAGCATACTGCACTGAGCCCTGTAATTAGGTTGCACTGGGATGTAGTGATGCTCCGCTTGATGCTGCTCAGACTTCTTCCTAAGCACAGGGGGCGGGTCCGAGACAACTTTCCCGACTTGTGATTTGATGAACGCCGGATTCTTACACTCTGTTCAGGTTCAGCGTTGCGGCGTTTGTCCAGCCTCCTGACTGTGCGTAACTCTCAAGGAACAGTGGTTTGCGCTTTTTTCATGAAAGCCCTTTACCATCAGTCTGAGATCTGGGCTTAAGGGGGAACGGATCTGAAGGGCCCAGTCTGGCTGTGAGAGGCATCCTTATACTTTAACACACATGGCGCTGTAGTATAAGCACATTTTTGTGGATTCTGGAAGGGACCGAATTTTATTAAAAGTCGCCCGTTTTCTGTACAACTGCGGGCGCTCACCATGGAAATGCAAAGATGGACCACCAGGTGGAAAACGAAAAGGTGGCTATGGGATTCAACGCTAACCGCTGTGGTCACATTAATTTTAATTCTACAAGCTGCCAGTGTCAGAGCAGGTAAGAAGCTACATCCTACTAGACGCCACAGTCACTGTGCCAGCATCCCGGACAGCTTGAGCGCGTCCTATAGGCTGGCAGCCAGCCCATAGGTGATAGTAGGCTGGTAGCCAGCGATCCGGCCATCAACTTTAATTTAGTAGACTGACAACCGCTGACCAGTCGCCATAACTTAGTTTAGAAACCTTTTTAGTTGCTCAGTAGACTTATCTGCGTTATCCAACAGAGTAGACTATATATTTTTTGTGTTGTTTTACATTCAAAGTTTATTGTCGAGTGTCACCAAATTAACTACACCTGCACCAAATGTTCCTGTGACTGTGGCTTTACTGTCACCATATTGTGTGTCTACGCTTTGTTTATACATTTGAAGTTGTTACCTTGAAATGTACGTTTAACTTTAAATGTATAAGCTACCTACGTAGTTTAAATTGGTCCAAAATTCATGTTGGATTGATTGTAATATAAGGTGTTTCTTGGCACAAACCGACGGAGATGCTGCTCTGTCTTAGTTTCCTCTGAGTATCTAAGAAGGCGAACTCTGCCATCCAGGTGCGGTCAACGAGGAGACGTTGACATGGTTGATTTCTTCTTGACACAAATAGGTGGTTCGCGTCAAAAAGTGAATACACTGCTATAATTTACACCCTGCTGTATAATTTTGGAAGCTAATGTTATCACAGAAACACATTATTTGTGTATGTGTGTTCCACTCCACCACTTGGCAGTACATCTGGAAACCCTTCAAGTTTTACGCATAACTTTTACGCACGAGGTCTGGTGATATAATTAGTTGTCCACTTTAAGTTTTTCCAAAAAATCTGTGAAGTAAGAGCCTAATAGTTAAATCAAACTCACAAAATGCATACAATTAGTTTCTTATTTTCTCTTATAAGCTGTCAGCCATTGATATCCCAATTTGACAGCTGTCAACAGAGTTTACTGGCACAGTGTAACTTTAAACTTATAGGTTTTGTGATAAATACTCTGAGAGTTTATATAATACACTGGACACAACACTGTGGAATTCTAGGAGTGAAATTCATATTCTGGCCTGAAGGATCACCATCTTTCCACATTATCTGGGCTCCCACTAAGTCCAAGAAGGGGCGTTGATGGAAAAAAGAAAAAAATCAGGAGTATTTTCTTTGCTTTAAAAACACATATGTGGGTCACATTAACTACTGTGTTTATATTTCCTTTGTCTCTGGAGTCATAAAGGCATCCATCCTCTACTGTAGCTTTAACCAATATATATTTGTGCGTGTTAAAGTTGTGTGTCTTTTTGGATGCATGTTGCTTTTTGATATTTGTGGTTTTTACATTAGAGCAGTTATTATGCAACCTTTCAAATACTTGTTTTGTATCAGACCCATAATACTGACTAAAGTTCTTTAAAAGCTTATATTTATTATATATGATTATATTTATCTGAATAGGAGGCTAATATTCAGTAGTTGGCCATTTGTGCAATTGCATCCTGTCCAGACATTTCCTGTCTTAAGTCCCACCCCATTTTGAACCATCAGCATCCATTGTTTTTACTGTACAAGTCCTTTGATCCATAAAGAAATAATTCCGCAGTGGGCAAATTTCAAAGAGCTCCGCAAAAATGAAAAGATCATGAAAGCAAATACCACAGTGGCATGACTTGCCCGTTGCCCATCTTTCTTCACTCTGACTGATATTTAAACTAACCATAATTGCATGATGTGCTTACAAACATTTACAGGCTTTCCAGCATACTTTAATTGCTGCCTATGCTGCCAACTCTCAGTAGATGGCAGTGACAGAGAAAAGATGCTGCTGCACGACCACAGAGACATTAAGTCAGAATGTTGCAGATTTAAAAGTTAATCACAAGTCTAAACTTAAACATCAGACTGTATGATTCTGATGAGTTATGAGTCAGGGAATGCTGGAAATTTTGCTGAAAATGGTATTTTAATGCATGAGGGTCTGCTGGTGAAATTGCTTTAATGATTTTAACGAGTTTCTCGTGTCCCTACATGCTTCACAGCCTCAGAAGAAATCACACTTCTTTGACATGTTAGTAGCTTGTTAACATGGCAGATAGTATATCACATGTCCCCGCCAACAGTCAGAAAGATGTGTCATTAAAAATCAGAGAGACTGACAAATTACCCCTCAGACAAGACTGTGGCTAGTCTGGTACTTTTAGCACGAGAGAACTGTCTTGTCTCTCATGTGGTTTTCATCCTTATCATTAGAATATGGTTTATTGCTTTATAAAGGTGGAAAGATGGGAGTCTTTTTTTCAGGATAAGTTGAAGGTATAGCATGCTGGCTCCAAACTCCTTGAAGGCTGGAACACTTTTTAAAAGCTATGCCTATTCATTTGGGGTCTTTAATGGTTTTGGGATGTCGCCTGTTTTTCAGGGCTTCTGTGAAGCGATGGTTGTGGAAGGAGAGGGGCTAAAGAGTTGGGGGTGCGGGTGTGTGTGTGTGTGTGGCGGGGGGGGGGGGGGGGTCTTCAGCACTCTGGAATTATATGGATGGCTGAGGTATGCAGTAATGCAGAAAGGCATTCTGAAACTCACAAAGAGACCTTTAGTCCAAGCTTTCTTTTTTTTTTTCAAAAACCAGTAGCTCTGTACTTGAGACAATATTCAGAAGAGCCACAGACTATTTTCTTTTTTATGAGACATTTGGTGTGAGGTTTAAAACTTGGCATTTGTACCTCACATTTGTATTTTGCTCGGTCTGTGTTCGAGTCAGAAGTCAGTCTGGTGGTTCAGCGTCTTTCTTGAAGCCCTTTTTACTCCATCTTTCACTTGATATAGTCACGGTGGGACTAGATTTAATAGAAATCAAAAGAAAATAAATTCTGCTTTGCTTGATTTCCCAGCAGTGCAGCTTCCTTGATGTTTAAACTCTTAAATGTTTCAACGCATGAACTGTGGCATCTGATGATCTGGACCCATATCAGCATAAATGACTCCAATCCTTTCCATCACTTATAGAGCAGATCTGCACAACTTCAAATGAGCTAAAACTGAAGACACAATCCCTGAGCATGTGCTAGAATCAAGCGAGTTTGATTCCCCACTCAAGCTGCTATTTTTCTGGTCACAGGAGAAGGAGCTACAGGGATGGGGCTTTCTCAGTTTAGTTTCATGTATGTTTTAGTTAGGGGGGTACAGGGAGTGGTGCCAGGGCCATAATGGGTTCAGCATGTGGACTTATAGCTCCACCCATTAGACCCCCTCCTGTTCACTAAAACGAACAGGAACTGCACAATCAGCACATCCTGGCTTCACGTGCCACATGACTTACAAAAATGGAAAGTGTAAACAGGGGTATATTTTTATAATAAAATTCCTTAGCTTTGACTATAGATTGATGTTGTAATGTTTAGCATGGAGGCACTACAGAAAGGTATGATAAAAGGACAGTCACAGTTTAGGATCTACATTTTGTATAAAAAGAAAGAACTTGTGTTATTTCCACTAAATGAAAAGGTTACAACACTCTATTCCTTTACATAATATTTCTTCAAATAATATTATCACCATCAGAATTGGTTCATCTATGTTTTTTGACCAAACTCTCTAACTGGTTTGCACATTTTTTATTTTTTAGATGGTGAACTATAAGGCAGATGAGGAGATTTCCTGCAGTGTGAATTTCAAGCAAGCCGTCTGTCTGATCCCTTTAAATCATTTTCCCACAATGTTTGCAAGCCAGTATCAAACACACGGATCTCAGTTTTTTCAGAAATGGGAGATTTCACATGAAGCCTGTTATCAGCCATTCCTTAAAGGCTTTATCTTCCCAGCTGACCATTCAGACATTGTTTATCATAGCTTGGCCTTTGAAGAGGACACATCCTGCCTTTTGACTCACTGAAGAGACAAATGCGTAATGTGATGTCTGGACACTGGTTTTTGCTGCTGTGGTTTCAGTAACAGTTAAACAAGTAGAATTTATACTTGGGTTGAACTTTGGTTTGTAGTGGAAATGTAACTGGTCATTCATTTTATTGTCTGTATTGGACCTCTGTTAGCTTTTCAGATTCTCTTATTAGTTGTATATCTATTTTCTTTTTCATCAGGCGAATACATATATTGCAATATTAATGTGCGGTTTAAAAGTCTTTCTTGTTACTTCAGTATATTAACAGCACAACAGTACAGAGATGTTATTGCATGTGGTGAATCTCATTAAATTATAAATGTTAGGACAGTTATGGTCAGAAAGTGTTTGATCTGTCTTTTTGTGTATATGCCAGCATGCCAGCTTATTATTAACAATTAAAACCCCAACTTTAATTTAGAGAGCCCTCACCAACATGGATAAGAAATAATAAGTCGTGGTTTTGTTCATTATTTAAAGTTAGATTATATAACTTTTTAAAGGAGATAACACATTCTTCATCTCGCAAATGAAAAGTTGAATTTATAAGCAATAAAACAAACCTTTCACGAACTCAGGCTGCCACAGCCTTATTTGGTCTGGTATGGCCAGTAGCTTATGGTGGCTAATGTTAGCAATCTTTAAAAAGGCACTGCTCTGTAACTGTCATTACTTATTACTTATATTACTACCGTTAGTCTCTAACACTACATCTGAGCATTTGCCATTATCCTATAATTATGACTTGTGGCACAGTGGCTGCTGTTTGGCAAAAGTTACATAGTCTCGAAAGATTTGGGTTTTAAATTACTTTAAAGCTGCTTATAAACACTAGAGCTACACCGATTAATATGACAGATATCATATTGGTGTCAGCTGATGAGTTAAAATTGCATGCAGGTTTGAGGTAATGGTGCCTTACACAGTTTGTACACCAGAGAGCATAGACAAGTAGGTTAGATCTTTCAGTTGTAAAATGTAAACATGCCAAAAAACAACAACCAATGAAGCCATTCATTTTTTGGTCGTTTTTTGTCGTTGTCGGAATTAAAAAATATATTTTGGTCTCTGCGTCACAAATCCATTATTGGTCGGCACATAATAAACAGATCACATTTGGAGACAGATAGGAATGTTGCAATACTGTATGTAAAGTATGTGTATTTTATAATGAATGGGTTGCTTAAATTGCACGCTGCCACGTACAGACAAGTAATAACATACTGTAAGAGCTACACTGTCACAGTCACAGAATATGAGTCAGAATGAAACAATTTGTTCACAGCTACACTTTTGTCACACATTTATTTATTACAGGTCCCATAATGACCATGAATTAATATCCTCATACTACTGTATATTTTTAAGCAAATGCAGCCTCAGGCAGACATGCATTAAATCACGCTATGCTGTGCGTCAATGCTCCTGTTTATACACTAGCCTTAAAACATAAAACCATATTAGGCTTCTTAAAATCCCCCAAATCACAGTGTAACTGATGAGAGAAAGAGAGTAAATGTCTAAGGAATTAAGGTAAAGTTACACAATTGCAAAAGAGAGAAGAAATGAACAACAGTGTTTATGGCTGCAGTGCACTGTAGTTTCACCCCTCAGTTCCAGGTCCATTGATAGAAAAGAGTCTAGTAGTGTTAAGAAGCTTGTAAAGCTGCCCCCCTCTGCGTTCTCCTTACTCCAAAGACCCAGTGATCAACAGCAGTGAGTTTTATCATCCCAAAGATGCCATGGCTTTTGGCCGGGTAGGGGGGAGGGGTAATTATGTCTGTTGAATGGTTCCTAACATTTTTACTGCTCCTCTGACAAGGTAGCTCATAAACGAACAACTGGTTGAACTGACAGATTTGGCCAACCGTCTCTGCATAGGCAAGGGGTGTAATGTTGACTTATCATCAAAATGCCAGGTCCTATTAGATTTTCTGTTAACTGTTGAAATAACATAAGTAAACATGTACACTAATAATGCATTATATAAAAGAGCATTTCCTTCTATAATCTCGTACATCATCTTAATTGTTACATTTACTTATATTTGAATGTTGTGTGTATTCATTTTTTTCTGCTATTGTAATCAATTCTTTGTTCTATCTTCACAGCTGAACCAGTAGATGTACTGAAGGTTCTAGACTTCAAGAGCTCTCCAGAAGGAGTACGAAAAACAGCAGGTTTTTGCACAGTCCGGAGAGGATCCAAACCCGACATCGCTTACAGAGTGGGAAAAAATGCTCAAATCAGCGCTCCAACCAAACAGCTCTTCCCAGGTAACACTCCTTACCTCCAACAGATTAACAGCAATTTTGTCCATCAGTTGCTTCAGACAGTAGAAAGTAGTAGTGAGGATCACATACCCACTGTTCAGGAGATTGTATTGCCTCTGTCATCTCCTGGAAACTTTGAATATACACTTTTATCTGACATCTGAATTTTATTTGGGCAAATTTCAATACGGTTCTCAGAGATGAGAGATGTCACCATATTTGGTTTTTGGCCTAGCATAAAAACCATACAAAAGCAGACACAGGAACACTTACACAGTCTCATTGTTTGGACTACTAAGGCTACAACTAGAGCTCTTTAAGCTCTTTGAAGCTATACTTGATCATTTTAAGAAGGTATAATGTTTCCCATGTTACCTTGCTTTAAAAACTAAACTAAATGGGGAATGGGAATGCAATGAGTTTTGCAGGTATGTGGTCATAAACCAAAGTGATTGGACAAACTGAAAGTGTGAGTGGTCGTGACATATCAGTCTAGCCCTAAGGGGTGGACCGACTGACCAACCATCAGATTGCCCTCATTGGAGCAATGCTGCTAGCATGGTTAAAAATGTTATGCCTTATGCAAATACTTGTTTGGATGAGCATGAAACCAATGCACTTGTTTACTGTCTTGAACCACTTAATATCAAAACAGAAACATATTTAAGATATTTTAACTTGACAATAAAATAGCAGATCATGATGTAATCAGTGTCTGTACTGAAACCCTTCATTACAAACACCTGTCTCCTAAAATGCAGTCCAGACTTTATTTTCAAGAAGATGCACATGGATGTGTTGGTGTTTCAGTAGGCCCCAAGAGCCCATAGGGGATGAGAGTCACTCAACACATGCTGTATGAAATGTCAAGTAAACATATGAGTCAAGTAAGAAGAGCAACAGCAGATTTTTGTTATTTAATATTCTGGGGAGACCCCAAATTTATTGCAGCAAATCAATGAGAGGAATATTTCTTTTGATGTTTTGTGGACTGATCTTGTCAATAAAGTATCTTTCCTCAAGTTTGATTGCTGGCTAGCTGGGTTGTCTCAAGTATGCTGTATTTGGCTCATGTAGTGAAATGTATCAGTGTTTTCATACTAAATGTGCAATGCCTGACTGCTGTCTGCTGCCCGGCTGTTTGTGAGGAAAAAAATGCCATGTTTATTTTATTAGGAAGGAGTCCACTCAGGGAAACACAAAAGCCATTTGACTGTAAAACCGTTTGGTTTGCTACTTTCTTACACTAATTGCTACTCATCAGCTAATCTGAAGATTGAATTATGAACTATAGAGGACAAGATGTCTTTACTGATGGTTGTAGAAAACCAATCAGCTGTTGGCAGATGTAAATTTAAAATTTGCCAATTTCCAATGTTGCCAGTGGCTTTTTTACAGCTGAAATATGAAACATTGTGTATTTAAGCACAAACACAATGCATAATAATGTATATCAAAACAGTTAACATCCATTGGAGGCCTGTTAATTCTTTACTACAGGGGCAAAGTGTAGAAAGAGACCCCAGTTGCTTACTCACTCCAAACTTGGCAAGAAAGGGTATAGAAATTTATTAGGAACTGTGTACTGTTAAGTAAATTGGCCTAGTCTGTGCAGTATGTGTTTGTTTTGTTCAATTTGCCATGAATTCAAAGAATAAAAAAACTGTTCAAAATAGTGTGAGGTATTAGAACAAAATGTCTGTGATTTTTGGCTTAAACTGCCAGCACACCTTACACTTTCAGTAACGGAAATTTGAAGAATATAATTAAGCTTTAGAGGTGAGGCATTGGAGGTGTCATGGCAGCAAAGTGTCAAAATGTCCTCAGTCAGAATAATTGGACTTTTATATGATCGGGATTAGTTATTTTGTCATTGAACCGAGCTATTATGGTTTTAAAAATATGACATTTGTTTGAGTATTTACACCCTCTGTAAAATTAATGTGGCTACATCACCACTATACTAGTCCTTTCAGGGGATGCCAAGGTCTCTTTTAGCTTCCTTAATAAACACTGCTCCAGGTCCACTTGTCTAGACACTGAGGTTTAATGTGAGGAGAGAAAGTTAAACAGCTAATAAACTTGCCATTAGTCAATTTAGTCATTACAATACAATTGCTCTTGTAATGACATCAGTAGAAGATAGATGTGTAGAAGACAGAAATGGAGTCTGTATTCCATCTACTTTTTTTCCATTTAATGCAGATTATTTTCAAAGACCAATAAATAGCTCCCCCTTTCAAGGCTGTATAGCTTCATATTTTGTGTGAGTTAGATTTAGAAAGAAATAGCAGTGTTAACAACCTGTGCACAATCAACACCCTCTGTCTTTAAACCCCCAATTCGAGTGTGGAAAAAAACTCAAAAAACCGTTAAAAACCTACATTGTAAAAATAAGGGAGTGGTATTAATCTTCTCATCTAATTCTCAGCAAGAATAAGTATTTTTACCAAAATGTCAAACTTTCTTTTAAATTAAAGAAGGGAGGTAGGCAATAAACCTTTGCAACATCCTCAGAAATGAAGAAAACATTGACTCAGCATCCCCCAGGAATGATTTAATTGAATTGAATTAAAATACTGTGGTAGAACCAGGCAGTTCCCATGTGTGTAATTGCATAAATCTGAAGCAGAGAAATGCTGTAAAAGCTCTGACAAAAATGTGCATTTAACCAGATCTTGCAACTGAATATCTGTTGTCTTTAACTAACATACCAACCTACCTGCCTGCTGCTTGTTGCACCTTCAGGGGGAGTTTTCCCAGAAGATTTCTCCATCCTGTTTACCATCAAGCCCAAGGCTGGCCTCCAGTCCTTCCTGCTGTCCGTGTACAACCAGCAAGGCATCCAACAGCTTGGCGTGGAGGTGGGCCGTGGCCCCGTCTTCCTGTATGAGGACCAGCATGGCAAGCCTGCCCCGGAGGAGTACCCCCTGTTCCGCTCAGTCAACCTTGCTGACGGCAAGTAAGTGACTGACTGCTTCTCAAGAGGGTTTGAACATGTTGGAGGTCAGCTGTGGGTGGTAGATTTTTGTGTCCCCGGGATCTTTGCTTTTCTGTATTGCATTTTCAGTGTTCAATTTAAAATCTGTTGTGAAGCTTGTGTGACTAAATCAAAAGCAAAGCAGCACATTTTGCGGCTCATCTTGAGCACTAGATTTATAGGTTGTATTTTATTCTAAACAAAACCAATCTGCTTAAAGTATTTTCTCAAGCACAACATACTTAACTCGTCTTGCCTGGTAAACTGACACACTGCTCTGAGGATTTATTATCGTCTTATGTTTGTTCAGTCATTAATACCATATGGAACAAGTCAGACAGTAATGGCAAATAAATTGCTGGCTTTGATGACAGCCTTTTCTTTTCCAGATTATTTACAGCAGTGGTATACTGATATGGAGTAGTGAGCAGGGTCTTCATAAATGGCATAACTGTCCAATGGTGCTGATACAAATCATTGTTACATAGCCATCTATCATTTACACAAATGGTAACAGAAATGCCTTGAAATGATTCCACACGGTATTGTTTGTCCGTAATAAATTATATCAGGAAAAAAAGTATAGTTTAAATATACAGCACTATCATGACTTCCATTTACAATTTAGCTATTTATGTAGCCTGCAGTAGTGTGCAGTTTATACATTTTGACACAGGTGAAATGTATCCTTTCCAAATTTACTCACAAAACTGCCTCTGTATTTTTTAACCATTCTCTCTGACATATTGTTTCACCAAATCTAAATAATATTTCCCTGCATATTCAATAGTATGGAAGCTGTAGACATTCAAAAGAATAGTCTGACATGTTTCGTGCAGAGAGTTAGATGGGAAATTTGAATGTCTGTACGATAAATATGAAGCCACAGTCAGCAGCCGATTGGCGTAGCATAAAGCCTGAGAGCAGAGGGAAACAATTAGCCTACTTTCATGACAAACAACAGTTTATGCTATTGATAGACAGATTTTGTTAGTTTTTGAAAGAGCCAGACTAGATGTTTTCCCCTGCTTCCAGTCTTAACATTAGGCTAACTATGCTAATCCACTGCTGGTTATAGCTTTATATTTAGTGCACAAATATAAGAGTGGTAACTAGCTTATCATCTAAATCACAGCAAGAAAGCAAATAAGCCCATTTTCCAAACTATTCCTTTAACCACAGTCTGTGGCAATTTTCTTGAAAGGACAGGACGTGCCAGAGCATTATGGTTGTATTTCTGACTTCCTACTGTTCCCCCCTTGTTGCACAGATGGCATCGTGTAGCAATCAGCGTGGAGAAGAAGAGCGTCACCATCATTGTGGACTGTAAGAAGAAGTTGACCAGGCCGCTCGGCAGAAGTGACCAGGCTGTCATCAACA
The DNA here is from genome assembly GCF_004916995.1 of Morone saxatilis. Classification (NCBI taxonomy): domain Eukaryota; kingdom Metazoa; phylum Chordata; class Actinopteri; family Moronidae; genus Morone; species Morone saxatilis. Next base: position 6,407,172 of record NW_023339796.1, on the reverse strand, counting down.
CAGAAGGCATTACTGTCTTTGGAACCAGAATCCTGGATGAGGAAGTCTTTGAGGTAAGGCGGCCATATTAAATCCCTATTCACCTGGATTAAGCCAGCTGCATTTTGATGAATATGATGTCAATTATGTTAAAGGAGCGATTTTAAGTTTTGAGAAATGTGCAGTTTGCTTTGTTATTGAGCGTTAGATGATAAGTTAGATGATGTTTGTGCTTTAAGTATAAAGCTAGTAGTTATCATCCGGTCTGGAAGACATGGAGGCAGGGGAAACAGGTAACCTGCCGTCAGTGCCACAAATACATTTCCCCTTAAAACCATTTGTTGTTTTTGACAAAAAACTTTTGTCATTTCTGTATGTTTACAGAAAACATCTAAATGCTGGCAAGAAAATGAATGTGTTTCTGCATTAGTGCAAAGGACTATTAATACCAAATTGTCATTATTATTATCTTAAACAGTTTTTGCATATGATATTGTTGGAAACATACAATACACTTCACCTCTGACACTTAAATCTGTGTGAGGGTCTGCTTCAGGATGTCCATTCATCATTTTTGTCATCTACACAGTGTCTTTTGCAAATACAATGCAGACATTCACCACTAGATTGAAGTAATTATGTTTTGAGGGACTTTGGAAAGCTTACCTATGCCGGCGATTTCTCCATTCTGGTTAAGTATGGATGTAATTGAAAGCATATTGTGAATCCTGCTCTCAATGAGTCTCATTTACCATTGTGAAAAGGGACAATTTTAGTGTCTAATACTTTAAGTCCAAACGCTTTAAGGCCAGACATTTTATTTGTGTTTCATTAACTTGTGCATACAGTAAATGGTGAATTTTATTGGCCAGAACAACAATATTGGCTTTGTGTACTTGGCAAGAGCCATGAGCAATGTCTGTGGAAAGGCTACTTGCACAGTGTGTTGTTCAAAGTGCTTTTCTCTTCTCAACACTGGTTGTATTTGGTTAAATAGTTGACTTAATAAAAGAAAGACTGAGGTCTAATGGGCTTCACTTGTTCATATTGGATAGTGTGTTATTTGAGAAGCATGAGGTTTGGAACTATTTGTGAGATGTTATTCACTGAATAACTATGACTATCAGAGCTCAGAATCCTAAGTCACAGCTTAGTGTGTGGTTACTAAGGTGGCGATAATGAGATGGAGGTCCTAGCTACCAAGTTTAGCACAGGTAGCTGTGAGCTGAGTGGAAAATGTGAGCTGAATGCTAGCTCCAAAGACAATAGGCTCTCTTTGATGTCTGCATGTGGAATGCTTGCTAAGTAGAACAGCCTGCAAAATGTTTGCCTCCAGGTCAGAGATGACTTTCCATAGAAAATGGGATCCCGCTCTTCTTCAATGATAGATTTTTGGCAAGCAGATCACATTGTTAGGTATTGAGGTTAAACATATAGACAAGTTTTGACATGAATAGTGAATACAATTTACAGCAATATTTTAATATTTTATACTATTGCTAAAATACAATGAGCACAATCATAGTAAATTAGTTTAAAACATTACCAACAGTAAAGAAAATAAGGGTGAAAGCCACAGTGATAGGAGTGTGGATTATAATTAAGGTAATTAAGTGGAAAGGATAAAAGTGGCTTAGCACTTTCACCAAGCCTTTTCTATTTTTAATGCTGATTTATCACCAACCATTTGGCTTTTGTTAGTGCTCTTTGTTTGAACATATATAACACTAAATGGTGTTGAATTATAGAATAATTAGTTTTGTTCTCTTTTTAAAAACCTGGAAGAGAGAAAATGATTCCTTTTGTTCCAAGAGCTGAGGCTTTTTGCACATTGCAAGGTGGTTTCAATCAGTGTATCACACAATAACAATGCTGTGGTGACCTAGCAGTCATATCTTAAACTCTAATTATTTCCATTTCAAGTTTAATAACCCTAGATTTGTTGATTGCAATCTGGCTACTTGTACAGACACTTCACTGCTTTCTTACTGGCCACAAGGGTCATGGCTAATTGTATATATTCCTATAGATATTCCTATAGTTTTGGAAGGTAGATGTAAGCCATGTGTTTGGTTAGGATATGTTGTTTATGGGATTATACTTTGGCATACATTCAACAGCTGTTGGTATAAAACAATCAGTATACCTTGGAGGCTATGGAAACTTTTGGAACACTGCTGACTGCATTATCTGCTGTAGATAAACACAAGATCTGAAGCATCTCTGCAATCAGGTTGAATCCAGGTCCTCCAAAGCCTTGTATGTATAAAAATGTTTATTTAAATTGTATAGGGATACACCTAAATGCATGATTTAAATCTAAAATGTTGAATTAATTGTAATTCTTATCCATTATCATTGTGTAGGTTTTAGGTTATAAAGCTCTGCTGTATGTATAGTAGAGTTCCCAGCTGGTGGAGCGTAAGATATCTTGATGACTACTAGATTACCGTAAAAGAATAGTTTGACATTTTTGGAAATACACTTGTTGGCTTTCTTGCTGCAGGAGCAGTACTTGATAAGACCTCTAAAGCTCTCTAGTTGACATGTTGCATCTTGTTTGTTTAATCTGTACATAAACAGAAATGGAAAAATGACAAGTTGATGTTTTAGGGGAAGTTATGTGCTTGATGAACAACAGCCAGATTACAAATAGTTATTTTTACATCTAGGTCTATGTTTGGAAACAGTTTTAGAGGTTTTCATTGGTATATTTTTGTAATTTGGAGAGAGCCAGGTTTACAGTCTTTATGCTAAGCTAGGCTAATCACCTTCTGACTCCACCTCCGCACTTAATGCACAGATGTGAGAGTGGTATTGATCTTTTCATCTAATTCCTGGCACAAAAAAAAAGCAGATGAGCCTATTTCCCAAAATGAAAAAAAACTTTTTTTAAGATTAAACTTAACTTAAATTTAAGATTAAAAAATGTATAGTCCCTAGAGGATGGATTCCGATATTGTTTTTATCCCTGACATTTGTTGCCACCATTGTTAGGCCAAAACATTCCCTTGACAAACACTTTGGTCAGTGATAAAATATCTTAAAATTACATTTCTAGATTCCCACGAAAGGTGCTTTGGTTATTCATGATGCCCAGAGGATTGGTTTTGATGAATCTCTGACAGGATTCCACTGTAGCTATAGGCAAAGATGGAAGTCCATTCCAGATTCTTACCCTAACCTTTAAAATAACCTTACCTAACCCCAACCATCTCTAAACCTTACCTTAAAGTTGTGTATTTTATATATAAGCATACCCATCTCAAGGCCTATACCTAAACTTACTTAAGCAAATGTATCCAACAAGAGACAAAACATTTACTGTAGCTTTCCATTGTTTTTTTGGAAGAATTATAGATTCACAGCCTCGAGAAAACATCCAAGACCTACAGATTAAAAAACTGTAACTGTTTTGCATACCTATCCTAAGTTTCACAACTTTGGTTCCATTCTGCAGTTTAATTACTGAGGTTGGCCATGAGCTTTCTCACTAAAACTGCTTTGAGCTGTGAGCACAGAGCTACATTACTGCAGTAGATTGCATAAGCAGGTGTCAAAGATGGAAGCACAGGGAAGAGTGAAGGCTAGGGGAAAATATGATCAGTGTGTGCTTAGTCTTGGCTCAGATTGCACAGCTGTTTAAAAGATATGCTCACTGACCGGGCCTCCAAATGCCTTCTTTCCCCCCTTTCTTCTGCTTTTTCTACTTTTAAATAAAAGCCACAAGATATTTGAATCATCTCTCATTTTTATGCAAATCCTTTTTTTCAGACTTTAAAGGACAGGGTGGGATTCTTTGTTTGTGCAGTATGTCAGAGTGTGTGTGTGTTTGTGTGTGTGTAGTTATATATGTGCATGCATGCATAAAAATTTGTGCATGTGTGTGTAAGGAGAATCGGGGGAGAGAGAGGGAGAAGACGAAGATAGTTTGTTTATGTGTCTGTCATTACTGCATAGTAGATTGTTCCAAAATGCTGTCCCTCAAGCAGGATAGTCTTTGGCAGAGGAATCTAACAAGATTCTGATGGGCTCTAAGCCTTAAAGTGAATCATTGTTTATGGTTGAGATGGCAGGAAGAGAAAACGGTCTGACTGTTTCTCATCTGTCTAAGTCACTTTTCACCCTCCAGTACCCGTCACAAAATGTTTTGGTTAGGATTGTGTAATAGGAATATAGTAATTAATTCATATTTGTATGTTACTGTGACTGAGAAAGGTTGTCAGCTACTTTGTTCTTGAACTTTCTTGAACGGCAATCTAACCCCTGATGGTACAATGTCGACTTTTGTCAAATTGTATCTGTATGTGACCTCCTTGTCCCTTGCGCTGTGACCCTCACTAAATGGTAACAGCAAAACCAGGAAGTAATGGACCCGAGGTGCTTCTTAAAAACCTTTGCTGATTAACAAGAGCAGAGCAAGGAAAAAAGAAAGGGAGATAGAGAAAGAGAGAGAAGTGAAAGAGGGCGGGCAGACAAGCAAGCAGATGGTTCAAACAGTTCAACAGCTTTGTGAGCTACTGGCAGGCGAAATGTTTTAATATTCGAAGGGTGCAAGACATTTGTATGCCCCCAGTGCTTGAAACGAAACTTTATCCCTGTGCTGACCACAAAGGCTGCATTTGATAAAACAGTGGGAGAAATCTGGAGACTATTATACATTTTTCCTCTTTTCTGCTTCTTGGTTAATTGTTGTCCTTGTAGAGTTTTGAAATTCCATCTCTCTATTTGTTCTTTCAAGATGTGATCCCCTCCCAGAGTTTGGAAATGCAGGCTTTTTAGATGCTAAGTGTGTCAAGTTTGTGCAGAGGTGGGCGCATAGATAAGATAGATAAAAAATAAAGAAAACACAGAAGTGAGTACAAAAGATGCAAGTTTGCACAATGTGCATTTTAAAAGTTAAAACATCTGCAAGAGAGAGAATTTGAACAGCCGAAGTCCACATGCCCTCTAAGATGGCCACATCTGGTTGATGATACCTCTGGAGGTTAAGTGTGACGAGCAGGTCACAATGACACCATTAAAGGTTTTGGTTGAAGTGCTTATTTGATAGAAGGTAGCTCCAATGAAAGGTTTTTAAAGCAAGGTCTGTGGATTATCCAGAGTTGGGACATTATATCTGGAAAATGAATATGTAAATACACCTGTACTGTCTATAAATCTCAGATAACGTTGTAGTAGTAAGGACTGTCCTTTCATTTCCTGTTGAGAGAGCATGTAGTTTCCCTTTAAGCCTAAATAAAATCCTGGTGTCATGCTGTTTCTGAAATAGCAGCAAGTCTGTAAAATAAAAACAAACATATATTTTGTGATCTTCTTCTCCCACCTTTGCATATGTGCATTTGTGTTTTACTGGGTCAGACCGCAGATGCTTCGGGCATAATTCCAAATGTGTGTTCCAGGTGCATTAATATCCCCCAGCTGTTTCTGAAGGCAAAGTGACCTTCTGCACCTGGCCACAGACAAACTCCTTTTGAACACCTAATTACATACTTACATGTTGTTGCGTGGACAACTATGTTTAATTTGTGTACAGTGTAGAGCAGAGCAGCAACATCTTGAGATTCACAGATTGCTGCTTTCGATGTAGGAATATATATTTAGGGGAACATTTTGTACCAAATGCTAAACTATTACTGCAATTTATGGTACCTGGATTTGTTCTGCCTAAAACAAGGTCTGATGCTTTAAGTGGAACAAAAGTAAAAACCAAGGATGGTAGTTGGTAGATGGCAGTTTTGCAACCCTAGCAAAAGAGGAGAGATTTGAGTGCAGTTTGAGACTCAAAAAGGTCTGCCTGTAAGGCTTTATTCAGAGCAAAATGTGTTTAAAAAAACAAACAAATAAGCCTAAATTGAGGTTGGTATCCTTCTAGAAATTGACACTCTAATGTTGAAAACATTTCTAAATCAAGTATGGTCTTAATTTTGTAGAATCAAACACAAACTATAGCTTTGTTTATGCCTCCAAATTAGTCAAGCAAATGCAGGATGGGAAAACCCCTGTGCCTCCTGTCATCTCTGATCCAATGCCAGCAGGAACTATCTGCATCTAATCAAAGTTGTGTCTTGATTTTTGAGGTCAGTGCTTTGCTGAGGTAATGTGTGCATATAATCAGATGTCAACCACTCACTTGATCACAATCTACCGCCTCCCCCCCATCACACATCTATCCTTCTGAGTGGCATTCAGAAGCTCAAATTTGACGTCCTATTAACAACACAATGCCAAGGACAGATTTCATGGTCTGTTGAGGGCTTGTAATACCGCCAACTATTAGGTGATCATCCAGCTGCCAGTTATTTTCCTTTTAAGTGACTCTGGTTCCTCGTGGGTGTGGGCTGTGCGTTTGGAGGAATACTCTCAACAGCAGGCGCCAAGGTCATGTAGCCCAGAGAGAATGTAGTGGTGTCTGTCCACTGTTTTACATTTCTTAGCTTAAAATCAGATGTGAAATGTGTGTGCTTGAGGAAAAAACAGTGGTGTATTTATCTCCATTACAAAAGAAGCCATACTCCTAAAATGGTTTGCTTATGGGTGAAATGTAGGAGAGAAGGAGTCTCTTTTCTTCAATCAGTCAGTTTCAGTTTGTCCTTTTATGTATTTTTTTCCTTGGAGTGGTTGTTGTTACAGTGTGAGATGAAGGTTAACGTGTCATGGCATATTCTATTAACATGCACATTGTACACAGACCCATTAATAGATCAATTGTAGCGTAGCTTAGACAGATGATTTATCCCATTGTGTCTGTGCCAGCTCTGAGCAGAGCCAGGGCATTGCTGTAGATCATTCCTGGAATTCTGAGGAGGAACCTCAACAGATGCGAGAGAGATGTGCAAGACAAGCCAGACAGTAACATCAACAAAAGCACCGAGATGCAGACAAAGGAGACACAGAGGGTATAAAAAAGAGGGGGGAAATGATGAGGGAGAAGCTGATCGGGAGTATGGGAGTGATTGAATCACTGACTGGCTTTATAAATAGGTTAAGTGTGTGTGGTCTTCTGACAGGACATTTTTGGACTCTTCTGCAGATTCTTCTGCACCACACGTTTCTTGTTGTAGTCAATATGTTCTTGCTTTAGACATTTTAGAAATATACATATAAACACGATTAAAAATATAGTGAATGAGTGGGACTGAATGAACATAAAAAGTCAGTTACTGTCCATGTACACTGGAAGACATGAGAAGAGGAAGAAGAGATATTGCCAAGTGAAATGTGTCTTTGTTTTTAACTGTCCTGTCCTCTGTTTCTGGCCTTGACTTTCAAACTATTTTTACTAAATTATAAAAAGGACATACATCCAGTGGCTAAGTGTCACTAACTTGAGACTTTCTGTTTGTCATTGGAGATTTCTGTTGTAGTTGGAGGTTCACAAGGTGCAGGGTGAACTCTTAAGAGCAGGGTATAACCAAACATAACCTTATATAGTATAAATGGCATAATAACTGAAGCTTACTCAGCATGCATACATTAGTCGATATGTAAAATTCAAGCATGTGTATGCCTTCTGGCTGTTGTTTGGGTTGTTCAATACCCTGTTGAGATTAACTGGTCACATATGAATAGTGGTGAATTTCTAATGTATTCCAGAGGCCTAAACTTATACAGATGTTGCCTCCTGTAATTTAATGCAATCTGCATGTATGTGCTTCCTCTTTAGAAGCCACCCTGAATATGGCCTTCTTTCACCTCTACACAGCACTTAGGTTATTTTCTCTATTTATTTTTCCTCTTCATTACTTACTCCAGGTGGATTAGGTGCCCATATGGTAGATCGGTAGATAACATTCTCCACATCAGTGGCATAGCAGTTTCTGGTTTAGAAATTCCTTAGGAGACTATCATGGAAAAAGAGCCTTTGGCTGATGGAAGGGTTGGGAGCGGGGATCTAATTTCCTTTTCCAAAAGCTCATGAAAAACAGACGGCCTCAGATAAGTACAGACCTTGGTTATTTATCTGCTGTGTAAGGGGACTTGCCATCCCTAATGGCTGAGTGAGGGGACTGTACAATAGTTCTTTTTTAAAAGCTTATGGACTCCTAAAGCCTTGATTTATTCCATAAAGTTATATGTAATTAATAGTCAAGAGTCTACTGCCTCTGGTACTGGACAACATCTGCCTTGTTGTTTTATTGTCCCATTTTATTATCACCACATTGCAGAAGCAATCAAGCGAGGAGGAATAGGTGCATACTTCGTGTAGATTAACATTTGGTTTCCATTTGTAATCATGAAAGAAACAAAGAAAAAAATGGACAATGTGAATGGTCTCTTGACGGCTCAGGAAATAAAAGTCACGTTCATTTTCTGCACACACAATGTTGATTGGCAGCTGGAACGCTTCCAAAGCTCGGATGGGCATGAAATTCAAAATTGAACTGTCAGTACAAAAGATTATCCACTGCCTCAGAAAATACAAGTTTCTTTGATCAAAAAGTCAAAAGTCAAACTCTGTGTACATACAAAATGTACATAGAGTGGTAAACTTCCAAGGAGCGTTTCCGATTCATATCTCACCGAGCCGCTAACAGCAAGTGAAAGCTTAAGATTACCGTTTGCAGAAGCCATATACTACATTCAGAAGTCCTTTTGGATTCTGGTTCAGTTTTGAATGAAATCAGCAACTGTAGTGCCTTGTTTTGTTCCCAATTGCAATGACAGATTGTTCTGTATTGGCTGCAGTTCTTATTCGTGCCTCTGACTGGCTTCTTCTCAATAGCAACAGTGGCTAAGGCTCCTCGGTATGTAGTATTTGGAGCCATTTGCCAAACCAAACTGGAAAAACTTCTCAGCAACTAAGTTGAAATAAATATAACTGATGGCCATAACATAAACCTATAGTGTTGTTAATTATCCAACTGACTCCCTGTTTTTATGTGCATAAACAGTGAGGTAAAAAGAAAACTTTTCATAGTCGGTGAAAAATACTTTAACGTTACGTTAAATATGTTGACATGGCTTTTGCTGACATGCTGCTTTTCTTCTTCTTTTCCAGGGTGATATCCAGCAGCTTCTGATTGTGGCAGACCCCAGGGCAGCCTATGACTACTGTGAACACTACAGCCCTGACTGTGAAACCCCCAACCACCACGACACTCCTCAGGCTCAGGAACCTGAGGGCGAGGTCAGTATCTGGAGGGGGAAGAAAGTAGACTGGGTGAGATGGACTTAGGAGTAGCAATTGGGTGAGAGGAGTAGTTTTGTGGAGGGTGGGAGGAAGGGAGATAGAGTTGGGAGAGAGGAGGGGGAAGTAGGGAGGAGTTTTTAGATAGTTGGATTGGGGAGAGGGAAGAATAGTTGTAGCAAAGAAAGGAAGGAGGGGAACAGGGAGGGAGAGAATATGGAAGCTGGAGTTTGAGATTTAGTAAGGCTGATTACAGGAATTTGGAAAGAGGCCTTCAAACTTGGGTGTTGTTAATACGAGTTAGGAAGCAAAAGATGAAGTCAGAGAATAAATTAGGAGGCTTGGATGGATGAAAATTGAGTAGCCTACATCAATATTAAAGACGAGGTGACTCTAAGTCAAACTGACATTTGAATTCTCTTCACTTTTTGTGTAAGAAAAATCAAAACTATAATGGCACTACAACTATTGTGGATATTTTTTTCATGTTTTAAAAGAGGATATTTTCTTTAGGCATATTTGTGTAAGCAAAGCCTAAGCTAAGATGTTTGCCATAGCAACGGTTCACTGACAATTTAGGGCGATTGTTGCTAGGAGACACACTGTCAACTTTCCGGGTGCTATTGACTCGAGAACGTCATAACCTTTTATAGCTCACAAACATTGATATAAGATAGTCTTCCCCTTTTTTAACGCAAGTTAAGCCGTCCGCCCTTTTTTAGTGGAGAACCCATCATGCTATTATGCATGCAAGCTAGGCGGTTAGCTCCCACTCGGAAAGTAGAAGCTAGTTAGCCAGGCTTGCTAATGTTAGCACCAGACTCCCATCAGACTTGACTTTTTGTTCATGTTATTTCAACCTTGCACACTCAGTGTTGTGTTTGTCCACATCATACAAAAGGAGGGGGTCTGGCTAGCGTTAGCAGTCTGTCCTTCATGGGTCCAGTTGTGGTTATGGAGACTCACAGCGAGGGGTAGCCCTGTAACCTCAGCACTCTGCACATTACCACGTGATTCAAATAACAACACGGAACAACGTGTGGAGTGGCAGTGTAACACAGGGAGTGAAGGGATTAAGCAACATCAAACAGCGTTACCATCAAGTTTCCCTGTTTCCCCACCCCCATTCTCAACTTTTTCCTTTAATATTTCTGTAACATAAAAAAAGGTATGTGACAGCTAGTAATAGTAGATAATGATTACCTAGTTTAAGCCAGTGAATTTTCTGTTTGCTATAAAGACATAAAAAGCAGAATATATTCCCATATTAAAACATTCCCATATTAAAACATTTTGCCAATACTCCTCCAGGCAAAAGCACTTTGACAGTCTGACTTGACTGAGTTTCTATGTCAACTCTAATCTGTCCCTTTCTTTAATTTGTGTTTTACTCTTGGAAACATGCTGACACATCAAAATACATTGTTGAGTTGAACTTATCATCTGAAATTCAAATTTTATTGCCGCTGGCTCTAAAACATCAGTTGTACCCTCTTCCGCCAAATCTCTTAATTGAAATACAGTGCTTTGTGTCAGGGCCTCATTTTCCTTTTTTTTATCTTCATTTTTTTGTTATTTTGGTAGTTCAAGCCTTTTTTTGTCAGCTGACATTTTCCTTCAGTATTTCACTAAAAAACTGATGAGCTCACACTGGAAACTTTTCCTTTTTCCCTGCCACGAAGTCTGAGCCCACTTTGGAGTGGCCCCGTGATTTATATCACTAACGAGTTCTGCAGGCTCTGCCCAGACTCCCAGGGAAATTTAAGCTTTTCCTTCCCCAGCTAGACTCCCAGTACCTGGAAAAGTAGACTTTAGATCCCTCGAAAAAAAATTCAGAGTCCGGTTCTCTATCTGAAAATATTGGCTGTACAGTGGATACCATGTCCTGGAAAATATTGCTTCATCATCAAGTTACTCTTCAGCGCCAAGACAAGGAGCTTGTCAATTCTAAATAGACAGCAGGGAGCAGTTTGGATGCAAGAACACTGTAAATCTGGTTTATTCATTGCCGGTTTGTGTGCAGTTTCTAACAGGAATGTTTTTCCTACATTCCAGCTCAGTATTTTAAAGAATTGATTTTCTCCTGCACAACTGAAACATATTTCATCCAGAAGACAAATCACTGTTGTAGAAGTAACCGTAAAAAATGTTTGTGTACGTTGAGGTCTGACCTTCTTTCCCTCAGTATTTTTTAAACCAAACCTCTACAATTCTACAAAAGCGCCGAGCGTAGCTATGACCTTAACCTCTGAAGATGCTCCTTGACCTGAAACACGCCGCCTTTGCAGTCGTCAGCCACATGTCTGCAGCTGGGTTAAAAGAGGAAGAGGGAGTGATGCCGGTGGAGGAAGGGGGAGCTTTTTTTATGAGCACACTTCAGTATTTACGCCTTTCATCCGAGTCTGTGGTGAAGGCCTTCTGCTCAGCCAAGCACTTCAACACCATAAATCTTTATAAATCCTTCCTTCGTTCTCTATCTTTTTCTGTATTTGTCTCTGACCCTCTCCTTCTCTACTCTCAGTCAGTCTAGTTGGTCTGGCCAGAGCTTCACTCTTGTGTGACCTCTCTCTCTCTCTCTGGGCCACTGAACGGAGGCCAGGCCAGCACTGCAGCAGCCTGTGGATCTTGTATTATTTTTATGAGCTTAGCAGTCGTCTGGGGAATAATATTTATCCCTGCGCTGATAGAGCGATGCATATCAGGGGCTGGTCTGTTAACTTAATCTACCTCGCTTTTTTTGTGTGACAGTGTTAGTAGAACTAAGAGGAAAAAAGGCAGTTAAGCAGTTTTTTACATTGGGCTAAAGTGGCTAAATTGCATAATATGTTGTGGGTTGTGCCAACAAATGGCATCAGTGAATAACACTGGTGATTTAAAGGAATAGTTGGACATTTTTGTAAATATGCTTATTCGCTTTCTTTCTAAGAGTGAGGTGAGAAGACTGTTACCACTCTCATGTCTGCTGGAGCCAGGTGACGATTGGCCTAGCTTAGCATAATAACATAGGGAACCAGCTAGCTCTGTAAATTGACAACTTGAGGTTTTACACCTCATTTTTTGTATGGTTAAAACAAAAAACCTACATTTTAATTTGTGAGCTTTAGAGATGCTTGTAGGTAGCCTTTTTTTAAATGATTTTTTTTACATTACCTGTTCCCCCGCTTTCAGTCTTTATGATAGGCCAGCTAACTGTCTCCTGACTCCAACTTCATATTTATATAAGGATGTAAGAGAGCTTCCAATCTTCTCATATAACTCTTGTGAAGAAAGTGAAAAAACATATTTCCCCAAATGTGGTAGCTGTTCTTTTCAAGTAACATAACTTCAGTCTCATGTCATTGCATTGTGGTTATATTGATGTCTCTTCTCTGGTGGGTCAGGTTGAATTAATTCTCAAATGTAAATAAACCGCAACATAATACACAAAACAGACCACATTATGACTTGGTGGAATGCTGTGGAGATCCAAAAAGAAACGTTCTGTTTAAAAAAAAACAAACACATGTTGTCACAGAGACTAGTTTAATGCCCCAGCATTTTTCAACAGTGGTTTTACCCCCTGCTACTGTATTCTGTATATTCCCCATAATTTACCAACATGTGATGAGTCAGGGCAGCTTAGGGTTCCTGTTAATGGCTGGTTAATGAAACCCCGGGGCCATAGTTAGCTTACAAAATTAAGTGGTAGAAGCAGATATGTTTTCCCTGGCATCACATTAATCCTCCAACATCCCGTTGGAAGCAAACAAGAATCTTAATTACTGTTTGCTTAGATACACACATGAACCTTTCAATGGGGCCATGTGAGGCTCAGGGGATAGTTTGGATGGAAGGGAAGTAAGGATTGCTGCTGTCATCCATATGCAAAATTGTTCCGTTTTCATAATGGATGTGATATTTTCATCATTTGACCATGTTATTTCTAAAATAGCATGACTAAAACAAAATATTTTAATAGTTTACAACTTTTTGAAGAATGATATGCTCTTACATGTCCATGTAAATAATGTACAGTATGTCTTTCAGACATTCTGCTGCCTTATTTACATGATTGTACTAATTAATTGAACCCTCCGAATCCCTTTTTCCTTACAGTACACTAACTATGAATATGGTGAGCTCTATGACTACATTGAAGGAGAGTTAACCACTGATGCTCCCCCAACTGAAGGAGCCAAGACTGAGGTAACACTTGACTAATAGAGTTATCATGGCTGTTGCCATGAATAACACATATACAACCACTTGATCTCTTGTTGTCAACTTTGTACATCTCTTGTCCCTTATTTTCTATCTTCATTGTTCTCCCTTACACTCTCTTTCTCCTTTTTTCTCCCCTAACCCCTGCCTTATCAGCATGTCTTGATGTCAGATTTAATAATTTAACTTTTTTTTTTAACCTTACTTATAGCTAAATATATACCACAAACATATCATGACTATTATGGACCCCAAATGTCACCCTTAAATTCATTATGTTCCTGGGGCTAGAAATGAAATAGATATGTATATTAGCCAAAGCTCTTGAATAAAACCTGAGCTATACATCTCACATATATAATCTTTTCTGCTGTTCTTGCCTGATTTCAGACAAATGTGGGTGGAGACTACTACACGGGTGAGTATGACTACACCACAGTGGACGGAAATCAGCCTGAAACTCCCACTGAGAACGCGGGACAAGGCCAGGTAATTTCTTAAATATTTTTCACATTTCTACACAAGAAGATATGAACCATGAACAGGAAACATTGTTTAATAACTGCTTCAGTAAAATAAAATATAAAATGAAAATCAAAGTCATTATAGTATAACATGGTAACAGCTGTAGATGGTTATTACTTGGTTAACAACCTAATTTGGTGATATAATGTCGAATTACATTTGTAGAATTGTTATAGATTTTTGTGAACTCAGGAATGTTTGGACAAACTTATTGGTACAAACTTGCACTGTGGGATGCACTTTTTTTTTATTATGGTGGAAAATTCTTGTGCTTCACTGACTTTTAACATCCATCCATCCAATTAACATCCAGATTCCTATTTATATAATCACTGGTTTAAAATGAGATTTCAATAAAACTGTTTGGGCATCACAAACAACAAGACATATTTTTATGATCGTCTCTGGAGGTTGAAAGCCATCAAGGCCTCACAAAGAACAAACTGCTCACTCTACTCCTTGATTTCCATGAGAAACCACCTCTTTCAAACAGAGTCTGGATAAAGACCGAAGCAGGAAAACTTTGTCATTTAATGAACCGTAACCAATGGAAAATCAGTAGACAGACGCATCCCCTATGTTTCTGCCATATCCTGAATTTGGCAGATCCTGTCTTAATTTGTGCTAAACCATCACATAAAACACAACGTAATAAGGAACATTTGGGGGTTAAACTAAAACAATACGGCCGTGTGCTCCGCCGGCCAAATGTCTGCAGATTGCATTGTGATGTACCTTGAGGTTGATAATGTAGCTTCAGTCAGCTTGAGACATTGCATTCATTTGAAATGACAGGCCAGAGGTTTAACCACAGAAACTAAACATATGCTGTCCCATGTTGGAACACTTGTCTGATTACTGAGGACTGCGATGGACTGGACAACTTTTTAACAACTTTTAGACAAAGACATAGGATCATATTGCCTGCAGACCTAACCCAGTCGACAAAATACTATTGGTGGATGCTTTTAATAAAAGAGTGTTGCAATATTGTGTTGTCAGTAAATGGCTTTTATATTACTGCTATACCCTACAGTCCGTACATGTATTAGTTCCTTATGTGGGGTATTTTGCGCTGGATGTCTCTTTTTAGTACTCCATTTTCTGCTGGTTCAGCATGTTGCCCAAAATATGACCAACTCTTTAAATCGCGCCTAGATTTAGCCATGGATTGTGGTTTGTTCAATGCCCAGTTTTGGAATAATATCAGAGATTTTTTTTGCAAGTTATTTACCAGTAGGTTACAATAAAGTGATGGACTGGCAATTAAAGTTAGGGGTTTAAGCCGTGAAAAAGACATATTCATTGCTGTTTAGAACATGGAAGCAGTCTTACTAAATTATTAATCTCTACTAATTCTGCCCAAGAAATCTTGGACTATGATAAAATCCCATGAAGTGAATCCCTTTTGTGCATTTTTGCAATGTGCTCAAATGCGAGTTGTTATTAACTGAAAACTATGTGCAACAACTTTTAGCTTACAAACGGATGCATACAGAAGCAAATTTCCATGAGAATACGATATTGTTTCTACACTCTCCCCCAAGACACTGCCAATATTTGATGTGTAGTGATGCATTTGAGTGTAACACTGATTGACAAGCTGAGCACAGTCTGATTTACAAGGCAAAGCTTGTAAATCAAACTTCAATTGTTTCTGTACAATCACGTTTAGTCAGTGCCTCAGATTCTTAACACAAGAAACACAGATTCTTATACGTATTAATGAATCTCCATCTTCTTAAACAGTCCTGCTTTTTACAAATTCAGCTCTGATTTTCACTTCATTGGGTTTTTAATAGTTCTTCAAAGTTCTTGTTTGTGTAAACATTTGCATTTGACCCATTGACTAAGTATTTAAGATTATGCAGTCTAAATTACCCCACTGGTCTGTCATATTGTAATTTTACAGCATGAATGTATTTTACAGTATACACCATATTTTTCCATATTGTGACATATTCCACTGTTTGAGTTTCTAAAACATCAATGTGTCAATAGTTTGGGACATCTCACATCCCTACTGCTTTGGAGAGAAACAATTTCTAACATTAAACTATGATCATAGATGTTAATGTTAATAAAAGTGCCTGTTGACAAAACATATGTGGAGTTTCACATATGTTGAGTTTTGGATGCTGTCCCAAATTAGATACATGTATGTGTGCACAACTAAGTTGTTGTTTCACTTAGTTGATGTCCGATAATTTCAGTGTAGTTGTCCTAAATACTAATGCCTTGACTGTGAATCATGCTATAAAAAACATGTGAATCATTGAAGCTGTTCACATGGTTTCATTTCACTAACCAAACCTCCATGTTCCCTCCCATCTTAACAACCGCTACCCGCTCTTTGCGATGCCTGGATTGATCCCAGAACTATGATGGGGAAATAGTGGATGATTACATCACCGGTGTGGAGCAGGTTGGGGTGGACCCCACCGCTGCTGTGGAAACTGCTGCTCCAGTGGACAACCAAGAGAAGGTGGATCCTGGCACTGACGTGTATGAGTTTAAGGAATACGACCTGAAGGAATATGACAACAAAGAGTTTGTAGAGAAGCCATATGAATATGGTGATTATGGCGATTATGGCCCCACTGACGCCAAGCCTACATCTGCAACATATGAGGATGAGTTTGGCCCTGGTGTTCCAGCGGAGACCGACATCAGAGAGAGCAGTGTAAGTGCTGGAGCGGTTAGTAGTGATGGTGGGCGGGGGGAAGTATGGAGGTGGTGGTCAGGAATGTGGAAAGATGGAAGAGATGTTGGTGGCATTTGTTTGGTGAGTTGTTTGCGGTGCCCTTTTGTTTGTTGTTTCGAATGGTATCAGGTTATAGCTCGGAGCGCTCTGCATGCACATTCACCAAACACAAATACACCGGCAAGCACAAACACACACCTTGTCTATCTAAGTCTCCTACAGATAAACAGATGTCGACCCATCTGTCAGTACAGACATGCACTCAATAACCTCTTGACCTTGGTGACCTTTGCTGTTTATCAAAGACATCCCCCTACCTGGTTATCCCACCAATGGTCTGTTTGGATTATCTGATGACAAACTAAGACTAAGGCTTTGCAAATGTTTTTTTTGTTTTTTTTCATAAAATCCATTTAAATCCATATATAAAAAAACAGACAGAGAGATCTGCTGAGCCAGTGTCTATCATGGCTCATTTCCAGCACCCTTACTTGCCTCAGGATCCAGATTCTCAGAGGCAGGAAGTGACACGTCCTTGTCTAGATGTTGGCTGAGATCTGTCTGCCTTGGGTTAATCTGAACCGCTCTAATAGTGCTCTCCACTCTTCAATCTCAGGACACCACAACTCTACGCCATGACTTCTTTAGGCTAAACTGTACAATCTACTGGTTTTTGGACACATGGGTGTAGGTGGTTTGTGAATTCTTCTCATGTGAAGTCATTGTATGGATAGTGTCAGGTAACGACCTCTACATTTGTGCACAGTTGGGGTCTTTTTTTTTTGTTGCAGTTCCTGGCTGTAAGGAAGCTTAATAAATAGCAGTCAGACCAAAGTCTAAATTATAGCTCCTTGCAAAATGATTCTTGAGGTTTAATTTTCCAGCAGGCAGAAAAAAAAAATCTGCTTTTTGCCTCGAGAACTAAAATCCTTTAAAGCATGCAGAACTCTAGTCAGCATTTTGCTTAGCTTTGTGGAGTTTGTTGGTGTTTTAAATAACCTCCATAAAAAGGGCAGACACCCAACACGACAGGGCATCTGCTGCTCATTCGTCTCAGTTTTTCCATTTTTGGCTTTTAGACCATTGGTGCTCTGCCTTTACAAATGTCTCGCCATGTGAAAATACTCACCTGGTCTGTCTTATGTTTGTAGGTAACTGGAGGTCACAGTTACCTGGGAGAAAAAGGAGAGAAGGGTGAACCTGCTGTCATTGAGCCAGTAAGTAAAGTGTTACACTGCTCGGTTTAATTCTGACAATAAACCTGTGAAACACCTAACAACCAAATGTTGAAAGTCAAATTCACTATTCACTAAATTTCCTAAATGCATAAAAAAAAACATCAGAGAATGGAGAGAATTCACACTAAGATATAACTACAATATATTTTGCCTGTTATAAGACGTTAGCTAGTTGCTAAATAGCTAGCAAGCTAAGCTAATGATAGATAATTTGATAGGCTTTGATAAGAAAACACTACAGCTACGTAGCTTCTCTGTCTAGCTACTTGGATATTATCTGTCTTTCTCGCTGCTAAATTGCGAGCAGGTGACCTCCTTCCTCAAATTAATCATTAATCCTACAATTAACCTGAAGCTAATTTTATAGGCCAAGGTCTTTGGTATATGAGCATTAGCTAGCTAGCTTATTAGCTTTTTAGCTGTGTGGGCTAGCTAGCCAGGATTCTATGTCTTTCTGTCTGTTGCTTATTTGGTCTCTTATGTTAGCCAACAAAATGTTCAGAGTGGCATATTTCAAAACTAGTGTTGACTGGCTTTTTTATCGAGTGAGACTTTCCAACAGTTCCAGCAATGATTTATTAGTCCTTCTCTGCATAATTTCTGGGTAATTTATATTTTCTTTTATCTGTCCTTTTGAACAGTTATCTCTTTCACATCTGATTTGCATCCACATGTATGTTCAGTATTTCAGTTTCAATCCAACTTGGGGCCATGTTTATTCGACTGAAGCAGTTAAAACTTTCTTCCCCCCCTGCTGATGAGATTTAGCACACAACTTTCGGTCTAACGGCAATAGATAAACAACCGCTGTCTACACAAAATGCCCCAGTACATAAGTGCTTTAGAGAGCCATCCAATACAATTTACCACAATAGGCTAAACATTGACTGAAATAGCAGCTGCAGTTAAAGTCTCTCCTCCCATACCATCTGTACCACCACAGGCTCCCATCCAAATCGTCGACCACACACACACACACACACACACTATAGAATAGAAAATCAGATAGAAGTTATCTGACTAACTTGTTATCTTCTTGAACTTGCAGCTATAAGTAAACTCCTCAACCTCAAACCACGCTGGCTCTCATTTCCCCTCCATTCTCCATTGCCTGTGGATTTACAGGCTGCCCTATAATGCTACTGTATCCACTTTTTCCTTTTTCAGGGGATGCTTATAGAAGGACCCCAAGGAGCCCCCGGCCAAGCAGTGAGTATCACGTTCTCCCACACTCCTGTCTGCCTTCCCCAGATGGAGAACAGCTAAAG
>NW_023339796.1:6361152-6388028 GCF_004916995.1 Morone saxatilis | reverse complement strand
GTGTGTGCGAGCGAGAGAGAGAGAGAGAGAGAGAGAGAGAGAGAGAGAGAGAGAGAAGAAGGGTTGGGGGCTATTTTATTTTGAGGCTTATTTCTTTTTGAACCCATGTCTATGCTTCTGTCGTTGTTGGCCTATGCATGTGACTAGACTGACTGTGGTGGGAATGCTGGTTAGCAGCAGTTTGGGATATAATATGCTAAGTATATGTGTGTGTGTGTGTGTGTGATCTCAGGGTATTCCTGGTACCCCAGGATTGCAGGGTCCCTCAGGTCCCACAGGAGATCCTGGAGAGAGGGTGAGTAGAGGCTGGCCTCATTTCACAGCTGATTACAGATGTTTCTGTGAAGCTCTGTCACTCATTCACTACTCATTGTAAGCATTAAAATGTACAACTAGTTTTATTTAGCTAAAAATAGAATAAAACATATTTACAACAATTTCAGAGAAGTTGTATATCAACCAAAACCCATATTTTTTCAGGTTTTAATTAATACAAAATGTACTTAAATAATAACTTTATCCTTACTCGTTCATCTTACTTGTTGAATTATGGGAGTCAGCATTTATATAAACACCCCTGCATGTGCGTTCTTCTTTAGTGGAAAGCTGTGAAGTACAATCCTAATGCCATGGAATGAATAAAGCAGTTGGACACAGCTTGCTACTGCAGCAGTGGGGAGGGGGGATTAGCGAGGAGTGGTGCAGGGAAATTAGATGCCCATAAACTGTCAATATACCAACAACGTTCCCAAAGAGAAAGAAAGAAGAAACAGCTGTACTGGTATGCTACAGGACTTGTAAAGAAGTTCAAGGAGTTTAAGAAGTGAAATATGTAGAAGCCTAAATTTTTCCCAGCACCGTGGGATTCAACTCATTTATTTGATTGATTGGATGCTACAGCATAAGTGCCTGTCCCCTCCAGAAGGCTGGATCTCAGCTTGTTTTTCCCAAATGTGGTGATTGCCCCGCACCCCTCTTTCATCACCCTTTTAGCACATCTACGTATTCTGTCTCTGGAGGTTAACTCTTTAATTGCCAACAAAAAAATACCCCAACACGCCTCCTCCAATATGACCAGCAGACGTTGCCTGTACAAAAGGCTTATTGTTCCACAGGGTCAAAGTGATCAGAAAATATTTTGTTGGTCCAAACGTCTCCCACCGCCCCATTCATTTCCTCCCATGAGAAACAGTCTTGCTGAGGATTGACAGGGGGATTAAAACTGACTTGTTTCTGTAGTCTTGTGGTTTTCCGTTGCGCAGTATCCGCCTAGACTCAGCGTTTGATCGGCTCATTTCTCTCATAATCACCGTCTCCCTCCTTTCCACTCAAACACCACTTTCCCAGCCCTACAGGACCGTCATTAACACTAGATGTCGCTATGCTATAACAGCAATGGATGGACAATATTTACCACCTCTGGGAAAAGGCAGATGTGAACACATGGCATCAATTTGTGCCAGCAGTCTGAGATTGCTGCACATGACAAGACTACTAAATAGATTCTGGTTTCTCTGGAAACACTGGGTACTACTTCTACTTAGTCTTAATCTTTTTAGATACGTTTTTGACTTTATTGACCCTAAATCCAGTCTTCGCTATAATTTAACTGTCTATTTGTATTATTCGGTATGAGCTATGTAGTTGTTTTTAGCCACACATGGTTTCAAGGATGTCGGTTTGTCAGTGACCACCTTTAGATAGATTACCATAAAATTTGGTACAGACTTATAGGGTCCCCAGAGGATGAATCAAAAAGACTTCGGTAAAGACGCTTTTCCGCCCATCCAGAACTTCTGCTCACGACAAGATTGAGCCTCAGCCGCAGCTGTGCTTTGAACTTAATGCCAACACAGGATGCTAACGCCTTACATTTTCCATTATTAAAGTTGAAATTGTTAGCCTATGAAAATGCAAAGCTACACATGGAGCAATTCACTATTAGCAATAAGTTTAAAAGACCTAGCTTAGACAGAGAAAGTACATATTAGAATGGAAAAAATACCAACTGACAAAGACTGATGAAAGTTAAACTAAGTTTGACAAGCGTAGTGTGAAATCCTAAAATAGCCACCATAAGAAGAATATATACTTTTTAATTTATGTTACAACGTAATCTCTTTACTGGTGCCACCCAAAACTCTTTGCCCCCATTTTCTATTCATTGAACATTTGTGTTTACTGGAATCTAATGAGCACTGTAACCTCCCAGGGTCATGGCTGTGAATTTCTGGTCTTGTTATGAATTCAGTGCTCTCCTGCAATATCCCTAGGCCAGCTTTATAATAATACGTTCTTTGTCTTTACTCGTGATTGAATCCCCTGTCTTATTCTTCTCAGTAGGATTAGTCAATTATCTATTTGGAATAAGCAACAACAATGTAGCAAAGTACCTTCCCATTGATATTATTGTTGCAGTAAAGAAGGGATTTGCTGGGAACAGATTAGTTGTTCAGCATCTGCACTGTTACTGTTGTGTGTTAGTAATGTTATCATTTTTTTCCTTCTTATTTTCAATTTGCAGAGCACCTCCAGGGGATTATAGAGAAATAGCAAAATAATCATGTTATCTCATGGGAAAATATACAACTTGCTTATTAAGCACATCTAATTAATTGTTCCTGGCAACGGTACACACTGGTATACAAGTCGACAAAACAATAGCTGATGATTCAAATTCAATACTTTAAGGACGTGTATGTTAACAACAATACTGTAAGTTCTTTTGAATAGCATTATTGTAGCGAAAGGGGATTTTGAAATCTTTTCTTTTGTTACTGACCTCCAATTGTATTACACTTTCACACTGAGACATGATAAAAGAAGAGAAGCGCCAACTCTCTCTCCCTCCTTTGATTCTCCAGGGTCCTCCAGGGCGTCCTGGTATTCCTGGTTCAGACGGCGTCCCTGGGCCTCCGGGTACCATTCTGATGCTTCCCGTAAGTCCTGCCGCTCTCCACATGCCCACTGGGCATTCTGTGTTGTTTCCCTCACATACTGTACACCTTTTATCTCAGGCACTAGCCCATGAACTTGCTTCATTTAGCAAGTTTACCTCATAGCATCACCAGTAGGCCAAAGGATCGCAGCCTTATTTTCTTTGGGTTACAAATCACTTACCTTGTAAATGTCAGCCAGTGCAATGGAGTGGAACCAGTGACTGAGGCTTTGAAAGGCTCGGTGACACATATTTGTGTGTGTGTGTGTGTGTGTGTGTGTGTGTGTGTGAGAGAGAGAACTGCCTGTGCTTGTACGCCAGCATATGTATGTGTGAATGTGTGTGTGTGTGTGTGTGTGTGTGTGTGTGTGTGGCATGGTGACAGTTTTACAGGTTTAACAAAAAAATATTTGAACACACTCACCAGGGGAGACCATTAGATGTCTCACTCTTTAAAAAGAGACAAGTCAATTTGTTTTTAATTGTGTTTCTTTTTTGTTTTGTGGTTGACAGTTCCGTGCGGGCGGTGAGGCACACAAGGGGCCTGTGGTTTCAGCCCAGGAAGCTCAGGCTCAGGCCATTCTATCTCAGGCTAGGGTAAGTATCAGGGGTAAATATGACCCCAAAGCATCCTTCTCACTTTGGAGGACACTTTACTCAATAGCTGCCATTTAACTATATACAAATTAAACAAAATGTTATAAGAAAAATAAATAGAAGAAAACATTTAGATGACCCAGAAAGTGTAGTAAACGATGAAAGGAGTAATCCCTATTCACAAGTCCCCCTCATCATATAAATTGTCTAAATTCCAAAATATGGACCTGTGTCAGGTTAGGGAGTATATAAAGCCACGCCAGATGTTCACACTCACTCAGGGGTCCTGATAACCATTGCACTGTTGAAAAACAGGTTAAATTATGCAGCTGTAAGCAAGGTGTGATCTATAGTAGAACACATGGAAATCATTATGTGTTGTACAAACACTGAATATTCACACATTCACAACACTCTATGGAGCTGGAGGGCTGTCAAAACGGGTGTTTAGTAATGTCTTGAAAGCACTTGTCACCTTTCTGTATTTGTCTTTTATGCCAGAGGTTTGGCCCGAGGCAGGAAAAAGAAAAAACATGGCAGGAGTTGTAACTTGATGTGAAAATGTAAAGGGAATTAATGGGAGAAATTGTTGAATTCTCTTTGACCTATTTGCACTTTGGAAATGCAATTAACAACCACAATGCAAATACGATAACTAATATGTGAGCTAGGGTCTTCAGTGTAGCATAGGGCTTGAATTGCTTTCCTTTAAATTAGCCAATTATTCAATAATCAGGCTGCAAATAAATCCCAGACAACTTTTTTGGCAGCACAAGACTGTGGTCAACCATGAACAGGAACAAAGACCAGAGTGGTAAACCCTGAACAAGAACAAAGTAAAGTTTGCACATTGTAAGCTTCCATGCTATGCAGAGGCTAAATAGATGGTGTTTTATAAGTGTTAGTGTATTAGTGTTCTTTTCTTTATTCTTTATTCCTTTTGGTTTTAAGCCCAGTTAGTTGAATGAGCGTCAATTTATTTCAGTTTTCCAAATTCCTGCTTTATTATTGGGACAGCATGAAGCATACCAAATTAATTTTGCAATATTTGAATAATCCCATAAACAAACAATAATTTGTACATGATAATCTTCATTTTTAAGGTTTAAAAAGTAAACTTATTCAGAAGTTTCTATCTATCAAAAGTATCAGATGGAATATGCTAATAAACTGACTATAAATAAAACATGGCTGCACTTCTAATGCAAAACATTCATTATCCTAATTCCTTGTGATAGAGGAACACATTTCTACATATACATTCAGATACATTCAGTTGGCGTAGACAGATATAAATGAAAACAAAAGTGTCTACATTGTGAGCTGACTGTTGGGTTGGGTTGTTTCTGTCTGATCCACAGCTGGCTATGAGAGGTCCTCCAGGGCCAGCAGGCATGACAGGAAGATCTGGTCCTTTGGTGAGTAACTTTTGAAAATGTCTACATGCAGACACATAAACACCATTGATCTACTTACTGTAACATTCATTCATTTCACAGTTGATTAAAAACACAGATTTGTGCTTTGTGTGAAAGCTTCTACTCCAAGAATGTATCATATCCTAACACACACCCGTACATTCAAATGCACTCACTAATACACACACCACCCTCCTCGCTATCTGTCTGTGAGCAGATCTGATTTTATTTACATATGGCAAATTATTTGTGATAGCAACAAAATCATCTATCACACATTCTTTAAAATTGAATAGCTGAAGTCCTCCTCTTGTTTTGAGAGTGTTTTCCACACAACCAGTGCCTTCATGACTTTCTCAAACAAGGCATACATTTTTTACCAATCCTGTAATTCTTGGATACCAGAGGGATATGTAGACGTGGAAAGATCATCCAGGAGGTCTTTCTGTTGTACATTCACAGTCCAAGTTTGAAATCTTACATTATGTGTGTTTGGATTTGCATTATTTTCTTGTCCACCCTAGATTATATTGGTCTCCTCGCCAAATGAAGAGATGAACAAAGATTTGGCCTCAGTGCAGACATGTCGATTCATTAAATCTGTATATATATTTTAATAGGGAAATCCTGGTGCTCCTGGACTTAAAGGTGACAGTGGTGATTCTGGACCACAGGTGAGAAGAGTTTCTTTTCTTTTTTTACACCCATTTGTATTTTGTTGTTTTAAAATTTTGAAAATGTTCACTCTTTTACATCTCAACATAGAGAAATTGTAACTTATTAAATAATGTTTTAGTCTTCAGTGTGTAAGATTTAGTCAAACTTTCATGTGTTTTCCTCATAGGGACCCAGAGGTCTTCAGGGTGCAACTGGTCCACCAGGAAAATCAGGAAAGAGGGTAAGAGTTCTTTCCAACCAGGATCAACCAGAAGGTTTTCATATTTTATTACATTATTGATTCATCTCCTCCAGCTCAACACTGTGTTGAAACATAAGATTAAGTTTAAATTCCCAAATTTCTAATATTTCACGCCAACAAGGATCAGTGCTACAGTGCCCAAAGAGAAGAGCTTGTCTAGTTTCAAACATGGCCTTATTTCAAATAAGTCAGCTGCACCCAATAATCGGCTCTGCATGTTGTCTAAATTCGTAAGGTCATGTTTATTTAACTATAAACTAGTTTAAAAAATGATAGTATCTTCCCTGTGTTTATTCTCTAAAACCATCCAGGATAATTGAATATTTTTCTAATGTGATTTTCACGTGGCCTGACATGATATTTGCACGTCCTCCAGGGTCGTAATGGAGCTGATGGTGCTAGAGGAATGCCAGGAGAGTCAGGGTCCAAGGTAAAGTACACACTAGGTTATCTAATAAACCAGTGAGTGTCTGTATGCATTTGAAAAGTTGTTCTGCCAAAGAGATTGATAGAGCTAACCATCTGTTACTGTGCTGTTTCAGGGTGACAGAGGTTTTGACGGCCTCCCTGGTCTTCCTGGGGAAAAGGGGCACAGAGTAAGTATGAGGAGAGATAATTTGGGGTTTTGATGAACAAGGTTGGAGAACAAACTTCATTAAAGATGTCTAAAAGTGTCCAAAAATAAGATCATACAGTCTCTTATTTCTAGAACCAGATCCTCATTGATCACAGTCACTGCCGATCCGTACCCTGTCCTTACAGCAGCATCGGGGCTGATTGGTAGTTCAAACCCACCTCCCATTCATCCCAGTGCTGACAGATATGAATTCTGAACCAGTGGAACTCATTAGGGCGTTTGACCCACTTATGAGATGTGGGACCAACTCCAAAACCACTTGGGTTGCGCTCAACCAGGCCGGGAGGCAAATGAGGAGTGCTGAGTTTGGTGTTTGTGGAATTTGGGCCTGCATAGAAAGCTGAAAGAGAGAGGACAGAGATCACAGAGGGGTATTTCTAGACAGCCTTATCCTATACTGAGTAATTACAGGGCCAATCCATATAGAGCACTATAAATAGAAGAAACCATATACGTCCATGCCAATTGTGGTGACCATGCTTACTGTAGATTAAAGGCACTTTTGTTGCCATTTTTTGTGTCAAGAAGTAAGAATTAGGAACTTTCTTTCAGTCTTAGCTGCAGGGATCAAGCTTGTGGACTCTTGTGACCTGCCACTCCCACTCTTTGTTGATATTCCTTGCTTGTGATCTTTTCTCTCCAGGGAGAACAGGGTCCTACAGGTTCTCCAGGACCTCCAGGAGAGGATGGCCCAAGAGTAAGTACTACATCAGTCACCATATAACTTATCCATGTTCTCTTAAAAATGACTCTGCCTTCTTTAATAACACACTTTCTCTTTTTATCCAAAGGGTGAAGATGGCCAGGTTGGACAAAGAGGTGTGGCAGGAGATAGTGTAAGTGTTTTTATTATCATTACATGACACAGTTGGACAGAATTGTTTAAGTGCGTCTAGATAAGATAAGAATATGATGAATACATGACCATCATATTACTCATTTCCTGTACTACTACAGGGCCCATTCCTTCATTCCTTCTTCTACATTTATTTTGGCAATTATTTTAACACACATCCTCACCCTCTTTTTTTGCAACTGTAACGACATTCCTGTCTGCAAGGACCATTGCGTTTGTAATCTCAACCTTGCCAAGACAGAATGGCTCTGAATAATACATCAGAAAATAGAACTGGGAAATGTGTTGTTCTGTCATTACCCATGAGAAATTGCCATATTCTGCCTAGTTCAGTTCAAATGGGCCATAGAGTTGCATGAGAAATGGTTGCTCCCTGTCATACACAAAGCAACATTGTCCTTTTAAAGGAAAAGTTGTGCAGCATTTCATCACGTACACTGTCCATAAGATGAAAAAGCACATTAAGTTCAATGATTTTAACTGCACAAGATGTTGAGATAAACAACTCTCATTCCCTGAAATGCACCTGCAGTTACCAGATATGATCACAAGGGGTCAGTATTTTACACACTTAAGTCAAACCAATTTTATTTTATTTCTCCACACAAAGTTTCAGACAAATTAACATGAATGACTATATGTTCTTTGGTATTATTTTACGTAATTTCCTTGAACTTGTATTTGTCTTGATATACACAGGGTCCTCGAGGTTTGCTTGGCCCCAGAGGGTCTCCAGGTCCTGGAGGACAGCGTGTAAGCACCTATATCCTATATGACTTAATTCTCTTACAACTCATAAGTTGTGTTCTAGCTCAATGAAATGGACACTTTTATTGTCAAAATCTGATCTTTTTAGGGTCTTCCTGGACTTGATGGACAAGCTGGTCCCAAAGGAAACATGGTGAGGAATGTTTTGGTATTTTTTAATATATAGCCGTAAAATATGTTTGTCAAAAAGGGAGTTTTCCTGCAGACAAGACCACCTTAGCAATTAGTATGTAATTTGGCCTGCCTGAGGCCAATTGCAGGTCAGTGACCCTTTACTTCTGTGTAACATGACAAGAATGGAGGTCATAGGTAATTTGCTGATTGGAGATGGCAGATGGAGATATGGATTGACTTTTAATAGTTGTTAGACCTTTTCCGTAAACTATGTGAGCCTGCTAACTGAATGGGCCATGATAAAGAGGCCTCAAGCCTGAGTCAGGGATGAAACAGAGAAGCTTGTCTGTGCGTGGTCCCATCCCACATTCAGCTTCCCGGAGGGTCTGAGTGGGACGTTTGAATGAGAGTAACAGATCATTGGTCAAGACAGCTGGACAAGCCCACACGTTGTCTATGGTCACTGAGTTATTGAGCCAAAACAAATAAGCAGCCGTTAAAGGGACACAAAACAATAGAGATCCGGTGTGCTTCTCATTATTTTCTCCAAAGTTAGTATTGATCTCGGAATAGTCTAAAAATCAGAGCGGAAAACTTCAAAGTGTCCGCAGTAGTAGAGCTTCCCAGAGGGTTTATAAATCCTCATGGCACTTACACCAACCTCTAACATATGGATATTTTAAAGACATCCTTTACGAGTGAAGAACCCAAATGTTTTTACTGACTACATTTTAATCTTCTAAAAATGCCTAATTTAGCATTTTGCACTCAAGGCCCTGCTAACAATCACAGTCAGGGAACCTAAACTTCCCTGAATCCAGCATTTGTATTTAGTGTTTGTTGTAACAGCTGGAGCAGATTGCTTCACAAGGGTCTTGTCTGTTTTTGTATATGTTTGGTTTGTGACACACTAAATCTCAGCAGGGATACCAAACAACCCACCATTCCGGTTAGTCTTATTAACCTTAATCCATACCCAGATGGCTCTGTAGCCACACAGCCTGTATTTAGAGAAAGATGTATTTCATAGCCAAACTTCAGATCTGACCAGCCACCAGATTTTAGGGCTGGCTTTGTTAGGAACTAAACATAACTTTGGATTAGGCCAGAACACAGACAGCTCTGCTTCATGAGCCAGTGTATCACATTTCTCTCCCCCCATTTGCACCTTTTTGTTTCATATTCTTGACATAGATTGGATAAAGCCAATTCAACCATCTATGGTCTATCCAAGCAATTTCAACCAAAGGATTTGTTTAACCCATTACCACATGACTTTTTAAGGTTCACTCCTCATTGCCCTTATATATAAATGAAATAATGATTTGCCTGTATTCATCAAAAATATATGAATTTGTTGGTAATATTGTTTCCTTTTTTCATCGTTGTGCAGATTAAAGTAAATAAAATTAAATCACTCTTTCTTTGTAATGTACAGGGTCCACAAGGAGAGCCTGGACCTCCTGGGCAACAGGGTATGCCTGGTCCACATGTAAGTTTGTTTTCTTTCCTCTCTTTCTCTCTGTATCATTCTTTTTTCCATCCCCTGTCTGATCACTCTGTCTCTCCTGTTGTGTCCCCCATTATTTCCTCTCTTGCTCAATATCTTCGTACCACTCTTGTCATCTCTCTTTTTCCCTGTGTTCTCTCCTGTTTTATGAATCAAACATTTACAGCCATATTTTCTTTTTCTTCTTTCCCTCCATCCTTCATCCCATAAGTGGCAGCCACTCTATACAGCATTCCACACGTAAATAGAGCGAAGAACTTCCCAGTGTTCACTAACATTGTTTCTCTACAACCACGAAGAAGAAAAACATCCTCTGTGTCCTGCTGAGATAGGACATATTGTACTGACTTGATAGCACTTAACCCGATTACACTGTCCAGTTGGTGGCACAGTGAAAAATATTCCATTTTTGAGTCATCTTTAATACAAAACAGTACACCCAATATTGTATCCAGGGCTAAATGACCATTGCCAGGTAAGATTTCAGTGCTGCTGACGCTCACAACATGGACAGGATGGCGTCATTCCCCTGGAAAGTTTTAGTAGGGACATGTCCTAATGGTATACAGGTTGAATAAATAACATAATTTCAGTTATACCTGGCCGGAGGCAGATTGGTGCCTTCCAGGGAAGGCAATGGACCACAGAAAAATAACACAGCCCTCTTATTTTAACTGTTAATAACTTTTTTATTCTTCATGGGGTGAATTCTCAAGTCTGCAAGAAGTATGACTTGAAAATGGCTCTAGGAAAGAACAAACCTCCCTTTGCACAGCTGAATGAACAAATCTGAATAAGCAGCAAGAAGAAGCTAAGCAACAAAAATAAACGTCTGGAACAAAATTACAAATACAGCACACCATGAAAATTAGGTATACACTTTCACAAATTGACAAAGCGGGTGTTGTTTTCTGTCACCTTCACTTTGTGTCAAAATCATGTAAGCCTGGTTACAGCAAAACTTGGCTGACGGTTCTAGTAACAGATCTATCTCCATTGTCTTTCAGGGTCTTGTTGGTCCTCAAGGTCCGATCGGGCCTCCTGGTGAAAAAGTAAGTTAAGAGGGAACCCAGTCACCCCTTCCCACCACAACTCTGCTCTGCTGCACCCGATAAGTGAATGGTTCAGTCAGGAACCTCTTAAGTGATTCAGCAGATACACTGCTGTCTGAGGCTATAGGCCTTTACTGGCTTCTCTGAAGCTCTAAAACACACACACACACAAGGATAGACACACACAGACATGCACTCACACACACACTGTATCCATATTACCATAGGACTATTCCTGCATAAGCAATTACTTTGTCTAACTGAAAGTATTTTGTTTGTGGTTTTGTGGATATTTAATAATATTTCAAGCAGATCAACTTTTGTCAGTCTTCATTGGGCTGTTGGGGGAGTTCTATCTAGCTTTATCCACTATCTGTCCGTTTAACTTCCAATTTATTGCTTTCTCTTTGTAGGGACCTCAAGGTAAACAAGGTTTGGCTGGCCTTGCTGGTGCTGATGGCCCTCCTGTAAGTAACACGCCTCACCCCTTTTTCATTTTTATGTCATTCAGTTAAAATACCAACGGACAAGACAATCAACCGTTTATAAACTAAATCTCTTTATTTTATTTTGTAGGGTCACCCAGGAAAAGAGGGTCCTCCAGGCGAGAAAGGAGCAGCTGTAAGTATAATGTAGTTTTGTTGTTCATTTCTACAGGAAAGTTGCAGTAATTGCAGTTGTTCTTAAAGATTCATCAAATGTGTCACACTACGGAGTAAAAACTGGGTCACACAGACTTAGCAAACATGTAGGTTTAGTTTTTGTTAAGCCTACATAGTGTCAGGGCCAGTAGGGTGAGGTTTAATATAACCGCACAATTTAGATAATATCTGTTAAGCTGTCTCAAAAATAGAATACATTAAGCTGACTCACTCATTCTTTTTTGTGATTTCTAATCTTGTGATTTTCTGTGATTGCCTCCTTGTAGTTCTATGTGGTAAACTGCAATGAGCAAAAAAGCCCAATATGCCATTGATTATAGATGATGCTATCTATTAACTTTATGTTCATATGCATAACTTTGTCTAATAACTTCTTTAGGCTTGAGTGTTGAACAAAAACATTGGGAAAGCATTGTAAATCAATTAAGAAATCTCTAGTGAAGTTATCTAACAAAGCAGAGACACTACAGTAAAGGTTGATGGATACTTACAGTTACTTTATCAGTCGCTTGATGCTGTTTTCAATCTTTTAGGGTCATCCTGGTCCTATGGGATCCATCGGCTACCCTGGGCCTCGTGGTGTGAAAGTAAGCACTATCTTAGTCATACAGTACGACCCTGCCATGATGAATTTCCATTTTCTCTGAATTTCATCAGGAGTCTTTTTTCTTTGTTTCCAGGGTGCTGAGGGAATTAGAGGCCTCAAAGGTGGCAAAGGAGAAAAGGTAAACACCTCCCTACTCTCCTCTTCTTCCTCAAGATGATTGACAGATGTCATTCTTCTAAGAATCATAATTGTAATTCGGCTCAGATGAGGCTTCTTTTGAATCCAGCTAGTGTAAAAAATCTTAAGGGCCCATCAGGCTGGCAGTTAAGTTCTCATGCCACTGAGCTGTAATGGAGTGTGGAACATTAAAGGAGAATGAGGCTGTTTGTATGGAGATTTCAGTGGAGACTGATCTGTTGCCATTGTTTTCTTGGATGGCTGTGGTTGAACTTAGCCTGTTGCTAGCTCCTTGCCACTGGATCAGTTTTCCTCTCAATTGTCAGGAAACTGAAGCTCTGCAGAGATTATCTAAAAATACTGAACATGATGTTAAAAGCTCTTACACTTTGATACTTCTGTCTTATGTAAATCTCGAGGGACAAGTATTTTACCAATCCCAAGTAGCACATTAGGTTATATGCTTATCATATTTTATTGGGTTATGATTTAGTATCTCAGTGCTTTCATGCTTTAAAATATTCCAGAAAACTGGCATCAGCATATACAGCTGTCATGAACCAATGATAGCAGAGCCTTGGAAAAGATTGAAAACTGCATTCTGAATGTTAACCACCAGATGTCAGTATAACAACAGAGGGAAAGAAAGAGTGAGCTGAAACTTTAAAACTGCTTATTTGAATCCTTATTTTAAGTGGCCACTAGGTGTCAGTATTAAACTATTCTAAGGAGTCATTTTACTTTTGATTGCCAACAGCACTATAAGGCTGTCATGATAAACTTTCACTCTGATTTTGTCACTTAAGTGGTCCATCAGTATTCCTTTTTTTGGTAGATGTGAATTATTTTACTTGGTTCAACAATTTTTGCCTCTAAAATACTGGATAAAACACTAATCTCTAAACAATGATCTTTTTTATTTCTTTCAACTTCAGGGAGAGGATGGATTCCCTGGATTCAAAGGTGACATGGGTCTCAAAGGCGACAAGGTGAATCATCATCTCTAAAGAGAATACTGGTGTTTGCAGTTGCAGAGAGTGATAGCGTAGTAACGATAATGACACTGTTTTCCTTTGTTTTCTTTGCATTAAGGGTGAGGGTGGTGTACTAGGACCCAGAGGAGAGGACGGACCTGAGGGCCCCAAGGGCAAGTCAGGACCCAATGGAGAAGCTGGTCCCATAGGTTTAGCTGGAGAGAAGGTAAATAATCATTACCTGCAAAGACTGAATTGTAAGACTGTGGATTTTCTTTTTGATTGATGTTTTTTATTGACATGTGGAAGCTCAAGCTCAAGTTCAAGCTTTATTGCATAGGAGAACTACATACTAATGATACTGTAAGGCTTTAAAGAGTCATAAAAGGTTACAACATATACGTATACTCATATATAATTACATGG
This sequence comes from Morone saxatilis, assembly GCF_004916995.1. NCBI lineage: Eukaryota > Metazoa > Chordata > Actinopteri > Moronidae > Morone > Morone saxatilis. The sequence goes on along the minus strand of NW_023339796.1, from coordinate 6,374,433 downwards.
ATGAATACAAGGTCCCTTTCTGGGCTGTTCTGGGATCAAAAACTGAACCACAGTCAAGATTGCTCTTTTTACAGATGTCTTTAATGGACTAGAGAAAAAGCAGTCTAAAGAGAGTAGTTTACTTTAGATTTACAGCTGTCCTGATAAGATTTCCTCCACCTCCCTTCAGCTCTACAACAGTCCCATTTAATTGGCTTTATGTTGCCAACATTTCTCCATGGAGCTTTGATCTTGCCATAGAGTTTCTTGCTATGTGGTGGTGCAGTATTTATATACTGTATTAAAGTTTACAACAAGATCTTTGCCCTTCAGATTAAAGGATTAAAATATAAGTTATGACTTTAAAGAGGAATAATTATTTATGAGTGCTTTAGCAGAGTCATTGTTTTCTTATACCGTAGATAGGCTTGGATCCATCCATTCTGTGGCTTAAATGACATAAAAACACTGCAGTAATCTCGGAATAACTGTTATGTAAGCAACCATAAATAGGAAATGCTTAAAAATGACTAGAAATTATTTTTTTTAAAAGGGGGGGACTTGGGGGAAATTAGTTTTTTAGTCATTTCACTAAAATTGAAATCGTGATTTGCAACTCAGATGAGCTAACTCCACCTAGCGCAAATACAGACTGCTGCTCTTGCTATATCAATTGTACATTTTACATCGTCATCCTGATTTGCTTAATATTAGTGGAACAGCACAGTAAAAGTACAAATTAATAGCACCAGAGTCAGAAGTTTTGGAATTATGATAAGAATATATGACTTTACTCAATTTTAAAAGCACACAGGGTAGTTACATCAGATTCCGTGTACTTTTTAATGACCATACTCATGTCTAAAATGACCAAAATGGACCAAAGTGGGTACACATTTAGGATCAAAAGCAGGAAAGGGCTCTGCACAGATGATGTCATGTTCATAAACATAGTATTAAAATATTTCCCACACTAGAAGTAAAACTTTATGGTTATAAGTTTATTGCTTTTTGCAATGCTTCTGTGAACTTTACTGCAGTCTCCAACAATGTCTCTGGTGACACAATGGGAATTCATCATTTGTTTTGTTTTACTTCTTCTTTTTAGGGAAAACTTGGAGTCCCTGGATTGCCTGGGTACCCCGGCAGACAAGGCTCCAAGGTGTGTGATGAGAGTAATAATGTATTCTACTGATCAATGCAGAGGAATTCTTACAGTATAAGCCCCCACTCCGCTGGGAGGTCAGAGATCAGTGCCAGTGCCTGTAGGTGTTTGGCATCTTGGTCAAGGGCAGTTCAGCGGGTTCAGGGAGACGTTTGCCAACAATTTGAACAGTTGAAGGACAATCTCTGCTCAATGCATTGCCTTTGAGTGTGGAACTGTTGTGCTTATGTGTGTTCACATGAATATATGTATGCATGTGTGACTATTTACTATATATATGTACTGATTCCCAGTGACTGCAGACTCTTCTATCCATGTCTGTCTGATTAACATCCACTCATAACTAAACTTATAAGCTCTTATATGTCTTTCTATAATCTCCAGACTTGCTGACTAACCCTTACTCACACAAACGAAAACCCAAGCAGACACCTACTGTACTCTCGGCACAACTCTTATAGGAAGCCTAAGTGGCATGGTCACCTGCTGGAGTCATCAGCTGTCCTCCCCCCTTAAACTCTTCCTGGCATTATCTAACAGTCTTGGCATTCCTTGCACTGTAGCGCTGACCACTGTGCCACAGCTCCACTATCAAGATGTGCTGCTGCAGCTGGTTCCCCCATGCTGCTGTCAGCACTGACAGCTTGGCACTGATATGATGGGTCAGATACACCTACTCTCACAACGTCCACATAGGCAAGTCTTCCGCTCTGTCTGTTAATGTCAGCAGGATCTGAGCTGAGAGTGGCACACAAATTATTAAGAGACCTGGACAAATTAGACAAAGTGGGAGAGACACAGATGAAATAAGATACAAATTAAATTGTTGTAATCTCAATATATGGTATTCTGTCCAGTCATTTGCAGGCAATTGTATCGCTTCTTTTAATTGCTGGATATTTTACTTTGATTAAAACTACCACTCTAGTGGAATCTGTGTAATAAATATGTAGTACAATTATGTGGTAACAGTGACGATAGCAAAAACACAAAGGACATTCCTTTGTTTGTATCCATAAATAATTTTAAACAAAGGCTGTCCAAAAGTTCCCAGTGGAGCCCAGGATCAGATCTTCTTTTTAGACTCTTTATACTTCAAACATTTTTTTGGAGAGACAATAATGGCATCCTGAATTTGGCGTGGTATAAACAGTCCCATATTTTCTCTCTATAGCCTGCATTTGAAGTTTTCTTTCTAAGAAAAAAAAAGAGAGAGAGAGAGAGAGAGAGAGAGAGCTATCCAGCGTTTAAAAATTGATTGTGACACTAAGTGTGAAGCTGTCTTAAGTAACTTATAATAAGGATGATTTTACATTGATCTATATTGATTCATATCAAGTGCTGTGCACTGTTTGAGAAAAAGACACACATTCCCAGTAACACAGTAACATCAATGTTATAAAATGTCACATTGTCCTCATGAGTAGGTTCAGGGTCAAAGTCTTGGCCCGTTTGCTGCCTTTATCCCCCTCAATCAAGCTGCACATGAATCCCTCCATTGGCTGTGTTTTTGGCTGCTGCACCCCATCACTCTCTGTTAACAGCTTTCCCACACCGTTAATTCTGGATGCCATTTGCAATAGCTTCAGTGGACTGTCTTATCTCTGTGACGCAAGTCAGGCTTGTCCAGTACCAGCTCTCCTTTCAGTTTACCATAACTGCACCTCTGTGAAAAACAAATTAAGCAGCATAGATCTCCCTTCCTGCTGTCTCCACAATGTTGGGCTATTTACCTCTTGCAATTCTGCCCACGCTGCCTTGTTGTGGTGCCCTTGCTTATACTGCACAGTATTATGCCTCGTCTACATATGCATGTGAGAGGTAATGAGCACTATAGATGTGCATTGCATCAGGGTAAGTTTTAAACTCACAACACGCAGACGTGCACATGACCTTGCAGTGAAGCTGAGACAAAGAAATGTTTAACTTAAATTTGTTGAATATATATTTGTGCTACCTAATGCTGCATAAAGTGAGGAAGTGCTTGGTAGTCCTTTATACATCCAACTGATTTTCCCCCTAGTATTTGTTTGACTGGCACCATCACCAATATCAGAGGGCACAGTCTGCGAAAGTCCAATAACTGAATTGCTGATGTGTATCAAGGGGCATCGGCTCTTTCCCCTTCCTTTGTCTTTATTTGCTCCCACTATCTTTTTTATCTTCCTATTTGCTTCCTAACTATGCTAACAACCTAACAACACCTCTGTCTGTGTGTCAGAAAGTGGCAAGAATGAGGCTTTTCTTTTGGGCTCCTGTTAAGCATTAAAAGGAAGTTCTCATTCATCTATGGGAACTCAAACTATAAACTGTAGCCACATGATAACAATCTGCTGGCAAGTATGGGAGTACTTAAGTTAGGGCTTCACAGTTTCTCCATTAATTAGCTTTGGTCAGTAAAGTGCAAAAGGAATGGCTTTCTCTTCAGCCTCTGTCACATTGTTACTGGACACAGGCTGCAGTAGACATATTTTATTTTATATCTTCCAACTCTCTAATGTATTTCCTCTTTCTTTCTCTCACTTTTTCTTTTACTTGTCTTGCAGGGCTCCAATGGATTTCCGGGATTCTCCGGGGCAAATGGCGAGAAAGGGGCAAGGGTGAGTCACAAAATTCATTATTCTCTGTCCGATTATAGACAACTACACTTGGCCACTATGGGCTCTCCTGTGTAGCAGATGGATTAAGTGTAGATGTATTAAGTTTAGTGTAGAATACTGAAACACATGATAGGCCAGACTGAGAAAGACAAAAAATAACTTAATTTTTAAGATGTATTTAGTGCCGTCTGTAATAACTTACAGATAGTATGCTTTATATCACAGAGTCAAGGTAATTTTGTTTACATAGACCAATAGCACAGATCACATTGCCACATTTGGACATGAGCATACAACACGCTTTACCCTTAGACCCTTGATTCAAGATGAACTAAGAAAAAACTCTTTGAAAAGATACTTGAAAGATACAGTGGAAGAAACGAGAGAGGAACAGAGGAGGGATACCTCTTCCAGGACAGACAGACATGCAATTGATGTTTGTGTACATAATAACAGTTTAGGAATGATTTGTCTCAGCATTAAAGAATCCCTAAAATGTCACTTTGGATGTAGAATGTCTATGTCACTGTCACATAACCGAACTGCGTACCAACTGCACGACAAAGTACACCCAAACAAAGTATGTTGACACCCACACATGTGATTGATAAACATCTTATTCCAAATGTTCCACTAATTATAAGGCGATAAGACTTGACGTTCCAGGTCATCCCAAAGGTGTTAGATGAGGTTATGAGTAAAGATCTCCACCATCAAACTCTGAAAACCATCATCATCATCATCATCATCAGGTTCAAACAGGGAAGGACCGTACCCCAAATTTTACCCCAAATTTGGAGACACACGATCAGTAGGAGCGTGGAGCTGAGCCCAAACCATGAAACCACACAAAACAGTGAGAGGACAGGGGTGTCCACATACTTTTGGACATTCAACTGTACTCAGGATTTAACACTCAAAGGAGGACTCACAACTGTATTCAGCTGTGTAACTGTAAAGTGGTTCAGCTGAAGAGGGTTACAGATGAAGGCATGAGGGTTGTAGAATGGCGAGAAAGGTTGTTGTTGATGAGACACGCTCGTCTTTGCTCTCAGACAGACAGTGAGAGGCAGACACCCCTGGCCCCGGCATACTGCAGCTGACAGGTAGTTCAAGCTGTCAAGTGCCTGTGGGTAACCACTTACCACAGCAATTTGATTATTTATTTTTGTCCATAGATGCTCAGATGGTTCTATTTCCCTCACTCAAACCCCCTTAGCATTTGTGACTGTCTGATGTTTGAGTGTATTTGTTATTATAGAATTGCTTTAGCTTACTTCAAAAAGAGATGAAGAAGTGCTTACATCTGCTGATGTTGCAAGGAGGGATTTTGTCCTAAATCAAAGCTTTTGTTTTTCTTTTTCAGGGAATCGCCGGCAAATCAGGCCCTAGAGGGCAACGTGGTCCAACGGTAGGCATTTCAAGCGTCTGCCAACTCAGCCTGAGCCACATAAATGATTTATTGTGTTCAAATGAAAATCTCTTCCTTTGTGTGGTTGTGTATGGGCTTTATTTTCCTGTCTTTTGAAGAGGGTGTGCAGTGAATTGTAGAGATGGGCACTAGATTGATTACCTGCCCTTTATACAATTACTTTACGTGTTTTGTTTTTTTATTGTTTTTTTATGCTTTTTCTTTTCCTTACGATTGCTGTATTGTCTTACATACTATGTATATAGGGTCCACGTGGTGGGCGTGGTGCTAGAGGACCAACAGGAAAGCCCGGTGCAAAGGTGAGAGTCAGGACCATTTTAGAATTTATAATGATGGGGCCAATAATGGTGAATGTAGATGTTAAAGATTATATAGACAAAGTACATAAACAGGCAATGAACAGGCTTATTTGCTAATTTTACACATACTTTTGACTCAGTCTGTCAGTTGTAAATCGTATAACAAAAGGAAAAGTAAAACAAATATATTAGTCATAATAATTCTTAGGTGGCAGATCATGTAGAAATATAAATGTGCATGTGCAAACAGGCTTGTTAGATATCCTCAGTGTCAGCACTTTGCATATTTTTTGTCAGACTTCACAGTTTGACAGTTTTGACAAAGTCGACAATGCTTCTCTGTGCCTTTTCTTTCTCGTCAGGGCACCTCAGGCAATGATGGACCTCCTGGCCCACCAGGAGAGAGGGTTAGTATCAGATATTTTTTGATCAGTGCCTCTTGAAATTCAGAAGTTTTGTGCACTGAGTTGGTGACAGCAAAAGTACACCAGGTGCATTGTATTATAAATCTCAACTCAAAGTGAATTATAGCTATTTGTCAAATCAGAAGTAATTTAAATGTATATGTTCTCTGCAGTAGGTGCTGATCATCAGCTTTAAATTAACAATTATAAATGTATGTTTATTTTATCTGAAGAAACCCAGTCTTTGTATTCTACAGCAAGCTGAAACTGACATAAGTTAATTTATGATAAAAAGGTAGCTAAATGATTTCAAAGTAATCATGGAAATAAAGCTGGATTTAGCAAATAAAATCAAATTATGTGGTGTGCTTCTTATCCATTCTTGTCTCTATTCACTGTTCATTTTCTTTTCATTCAAGGGACCTCAAGGACCACAGGGACCTGTCGGTTTCCCTGGACCTAAAGGACCCAATGTAAGTAGCTGCTGTCAAAGTGTCTGGGAGTTAGCACCGTCCACAACAAGTCCATGTTGACACTTTTCATATAAGCTTTTCAAATATTAATACACACTTACAACCTAATGTCTTGATTTTTATTAACTGTCTACCTGTTCACCCCCAGGGCCCACCAGGAAAAGACGGGCTGCCTGGTCATCCCGGACAGAGAGGAGAGACGGTGAGTGGGTAGTTTTGTACATGAATGCTTGGTGTCGTGCCGTTTGACCCTGAACATCATGCATCAGCGCCCACTCACTCCCCCACTCAGTACCTCAAATAGGATGTAGAAAAAGTCAAGGAAGAGGATAACCGAAATAGCATACAAATTGTGTTAGGGAAAAAATAAAGCACCAGTAAGAAAAAATGTAATATGAGAACTGCAGCACAGCTGAGCTGATTTAGTACATCATCAACAGTTGATGGTCACTTATTTCGATCTTTGATTATGATAGCTAAGTCCAAAACTTCATTATGAGAGCAAACAATTACTATATTTTGTTGTACATGTACTTTATTCTAATGATGATAAAGTTGGAGTGAATTTAATATAGCTTAGCTGTGCTCTGCCAAACAAGACGTTTTGTCTATTATTCATCCATAAAATGAAATATTAGCCAATAGGGTGAGAATACTTCACAGAAAAAATACATTTAATGCATATAGTTTGTAATTTTTTGGAGTCAAAAGTGTCATTTTCTTGAAGCTATTTATTTTAAATAAATGTTGCTGATTTTTGCTTATAATGGAATACATTTGCATTGTGATATTGCCACTTTTACTTAAGTAAAGGAAATGAGTGCATCTTACACCTCAGAAGTATGTGACAAAAGGGAAACATTATGGATGTGAAATTATATTTCTTGCTTTAAAAACTCATTCTTACAGGCTGATTATGAAACCAAATGTAAAGATAGTTTTTTTAGCAGTGAACAATCAGAAGAGTGCAGATTAATTTGTAGAGCTAAAATTGTTAATATTCTTAACACGACAATATGATATTAATAACATACTCTGACAGGTTCTACTGATTGTCTGTATGGCTCAAACACTACATACTATATAGCACAAAGTACACAGCACAGTGCTACAGCTTATAACCCTCCCACTGTTTTTCCCTTCAGGGCTTCCAAGGAAAGACAGGACCACCAGGACCTGGAGGGGTGGTTGGACCACAGGTAGATATACAACACAGTACACTGCTTAAATTCCACCTCTTCACTTATCCTGTGTCTGTTTTTGGAAAGAGTTGGAGACACTGACATTTTTTAGTATGTTCCTGTAACTACAGCTCAATCCTGAAGAACAATAGCAATGTGCATGAATGTAATCAAGATGTATCAAATGGTTTTGAAACGAAATTTTGGATGCCTTCAGTGAGATCTCTTGTCTTTCGAAAGTAATGAAGTGTAGGCTGAAAATAAATTATTCCATCTCATGAACAAAAAAGCAAAAGTAGGTAAGAGAAAATGTTTTGTTGCAATGGTATTAAATGTGAGATATAACGTAAACATCTTAAGTCTACTATCTATATCGGATCTCCTTCAGGACACAGGTGATGACTTTTATAGCACATTGACTTTAATATGTCTCTGTTGTCCCTGACAGGGCCCAACTGGAGAGACAGGACCTGGCGGAGAGCGAGGACACCCGGGCTCTCCCGGTCCACCTGGTGAGCAAGGTCTACCTGGAGCTGCTGGAAAAGAGGGTGGAAAGGTAAATGAGCATGAATTTTGTGTGCTACAAAAGTAAAGTGCAATAGCCTTAAGTAGTTGTACATGTATTAGGCGTAACTGTTTTTTTCTCATAAAAGACCGACATATTAGAGGGCCACCTCTTTATTCCTACACTTGAACTACCCATTGCATTTTAATGTAACAGATTTATTGTAATATGGGAAAACAAAGTATAATAAAGAGAAACTACTCTGAGTTGTGGCCACATTTGCATGCAGTTATCTTGTAGTTCAAACTGCAGTAACGTCTGAAGTTATGCAAGGTTCTAGTGACGTAGAACAGTGTTTATTAAAATGTAGTCTTTGTCATTGTTCTTTTAACAACTCACATCCAAATAAGTCATTGTTTTTAAAACACTTGTTTAAGCTCTTAAAGATTTTATACTGTTTATTTCCACTGTAACAAAACTGCACTCTTACTACACTCTTATTGTTAAAAATGAATGGGTTCAAAAGATTAAAAATTGAACACATTTTGCAGAGTAACTGAAAGGGGAAGTCTTATTCTAGTTTAGCAGTTTTGCAATATGAAATAATGATCTGATAGTGTTTAGGAACACTAAGGTACAGTGGTACAGCAAATAAAAAATATACTTTCTTTGTTGCCTTTGTTTAATATCTTGTGTATTCTAGTCTTCATTATTCCTTTGATCATTGTTTTTGTAAAATTGGCACATCTTCTCTGTTTTACCTCCACTACTCAATCATTTGCTGTTGTTCCCACATAATACGATATAATTCCAGTTTTTATCAAACAGACAAATCACTTTAATTGTTTTTCTCTGACTTTCCTCCGCCATTCGCACAGACTCAGCTCTGCTCATTGTTTTCACCTAAAGCAATTCTGTGTTTAATGATTACCTAACAGTGTATCAGATGTCGGTTAAGTGGATGTTATTTTCCCCTCTTTCTGTAGGGTGATCCAGGTCCTCAGGGTCCTGGTGGCAAGGCAGGACCTGCCGGCCTGAGGGGCTTCCAGGGGGCACGAGGTCTTCCAGGGGCCATGGTAACACACAGACCACCCACACATTGATACACACATGCACCGATACACATATGAAGTGTGTCATCCCACATCCTGAGCACACACCTAGTTGAATTTAGCTCTAAACCCCAATTACCAGGCTAACTACCTGCTGTTAAACCAAATGTCAGGCTTGGCAGTGGACCTGAATAAAAGGTGCAGAACTGGCTTACACAGAAGTAACAGAGAGGACAGAGCCAGACACAATATTGACATGTTTTATCATCATTAATCTCAACAAGGTTAAAGTCGGTTGTCAGTGTGGCTTTTGCAAAGAATCTTATCTAGTAAAATGTCTCTGTAATCAGCTGCAGGCTTGTAATTCCACATTTACAGCTGAACTAGTTGCAGATTCTTTTCTATTAGAAATTCCTGCTATGTGTTTGATCAGAGGATGAGTCAAAGCCCTCTGATTCTGATTCAAACCCACAAGTTTGTGAGTATATCACATGCACTCTGAGCCTGCTGAGTAACCCAAATTAATTCTCAAAAGAAGTGGGTGTGGGTGAAAAAAAGTTCAAGGTGAAAGCTGATGGTTGTTAGAGGCTGACTGAGGATCAGCTTGAGGGACTGAGGTTGAAGCTCATTCCAAGGCTGACCATTAAGAGAGCACACGACAGCACTGCCCAGACTTATTACCACCGTTATGTTTGTCCCATGTGTGCAGAGGGATGGCTTTCTCTTCATAACAGCACCATACCCACACTACACAAACACACTGCACGAGCAAATACAGCCTCCCTTTCTGTCTTAAAGTGATGGCATCTGACACAAACATGTGCACCTGTTGTATAAGGAACATAAAAGTTAATCTCATTCTGTTTGCTAAGAGAGTGCAGGTACAAACACACATATTGTGCAAGCAGAATTTATTTTGATTTTTTCGATAGGCATAGAGAGAGGCACACATACACACACACTCTTCATCCCATCTCTCATTCTTGAGGAAAGGCACAGTGGCAATATACGAGCCAATAAATAACTTTTTGTGTGTCCGGCAAAGAAAGATCCTTCCAGCCTCCTAATGCACCGTGGTGAAATGTGGATGCCGGGGAGCTGGAGAGCCTGCTTGGCAGCGCCTGCACCCCCTGGCTCTGTCGGAGCCTGTAAATTAGTTATTATAATGAAAGTCTTTACTGCCTCTGGTGAACTGTGTTTTCCATATGCAATCTCAGCCTCCTGGTGCTATGATTCAGCAGCACAGGCATTGCCATTCAAGGGCCGGGATTTCATGGAGATGACAGGGGTCCAGAGAAAGATGGACTATACCTGAACTTGTGGCCCACCACAGGCTTAAAAACCCAGTCATCCCTTCACTTTTTCATTTCCTTTGAAGTGCATTTAATGATGGCTTTTGCATTAGTAATAAAAATACGCCTAAAGATTAGGCTATATCATAATTTATTAAGTAGTCACCACTTTTTTCCTGGTGGAGTGGAACTGCAGCCTAAGTAAATGTGTTGAAATCTAGATATTTCATTAATGAGCATTTTTGTGCAGCGTCACTAAATTAATATCATTATTACATTATTTAATGAGTGAGGTGATTTCAGACAAATTCAAGGACTGAACTCATCACCCGGTATTTCCTGATTGCTTAAAGGTTTGGTTCACCCAATTTCCTCACTAACCTAGTGTTATCTAACCGTGAAGATTTTTGTTTAATGTGCTGAGGTGCTCACAGCATTGAAAAGTTTCATAACTGAACAGCAGCATCTTTCTCCAGAAACACCGAAACAGTGCTCACTTTACCCTGGGTAATCCACAGACCTCATCGTGAACTTTTCATATGGACTATTCATTACAAAGTATTTCTAAAAAATCTGTTCTGTTCGACTTGTAATGTAATTTTTTTATCGAATCTTCTAGACTTATATTGCAAAACCTGTACAAATAAAACCAATTATCTTCAAGGCTATATACCGCTATAGGTGACTTTTTAATGACCGGCTGCATCAGTAAATTGGGAGCTAATAACATGCCGATTGCAAGCACAGATTCAAAGAAGGCACATCACATATTTCCCCTTTGTTTTCATGTACATAAATATAAGCAGAGATTAGAAAACAGAATCACTTATATTCAAAAAGACATACTTAAACTACTAAATCTAATTCCTTTTTGATACTGTATATATATATGACAATTTGCTATTTACTGTATGTCTTTCTGGATCTAAGCCCTCCATCCACATAAGCACATACACATGTCTACACATATCTACACATACACATGTGTGCACACACGCACATGGTAACATTTAAAGGCCCATTTGACAGCTGTGATTACTGCTCTTTGAATGGCATTGAGCGGCGGCCGGCGGTGAATGAGATCTAACCCTCTCCTGTCCTCTTCTTTCAGGGTCCAGCTGGCTTAAAGGGAGGAGAAGGGCCTCAGGGTCCCCCCGGCCCCATCGTAAGTAGCCCGTTACTATGGTTACCCCATCTCTACTGCCACAGAGATTGCAGTGAAAAGTGACTTTTGGAGAATGAAGTTGCACATGCTGTGCGCTGCTCCCTTCTCCAATCATTCAGCAGCACGTGTAATGTAAACTGCAGTGTAGAGGGTGGTAGAGTACGACAGGGCGGTATGATTGAAATCAATACTTCAATAGGTCAAAAGATGGTGTTCAATATGAATATACATTGCAACATTAAATGTCAAATGCAATTTTTTGTGTTCTTTGTTTAGTAAGTAAAGTTAGCTAAATATATATTTTTTAAATTCATACAATTTTACAAATCTATCTACATCAAAATAGATAGTACTCAGTTTGATCAAATGTCATGGTGTGTCAAGATTTGTAAGATACACTATATTCACATTTAAGATCATGCAATTACTCTTCTTAATAATTATCTTTCCTAACTGTGAATAATCTCTCATATTGATATTTATTGTTTTTCTATTATATTGCTCTGGAGAAGATAAACATTTCAGTTTTATAAAGATTAATTTTTAGCAGTTTAAAATAAGAGGCTTGTGAATGTGTGCACTAAGATTTAATAAAAGCAATTTGCTGCTTGATTTATAGTGTTTTCAGAACAGCTAAGAGATATTCTCAGGTATGAAATTACCTAGAGTGTCCAACAACATCACTTTGAAGCCCAGCCTAATCTTTGCTTAATCGCCTAATTGAGCAACAACTAGTTTCATCCCTCTAACTTGATTGGTCTGAGATGTTCTCCTCTCACATTGAGTAGTTACTATAGCAACTGTTGTGGCAAAGATGGAGGAGTTTTTTTGTTGTTTTTTTTCTGTGTGACCACTACTTTTGGAGAAACTTTTCACTCAATTGATAATCAGACGTAATACACTTTAGGATGTTTTTCTCTTTGATTATGGGTACTTATGTGGCATCTTCTGCACCACCGATTCACCCTTAATCACAGTAAAGGACATCCTCTTAGATGCTACTATGCATTCATATGCTGCGCTCTAACACAGTTTAGTACCCTGAAAAAGAGCAGGAGTGGCAGTGTAATCCATAAATAAGTGGGGCACTTTTTGCCTGCCTTTGTCTCTGAGCCCCTCAGTTAGCGATATATGCGATGAAAAGCCTCGGGAGCTCCGGTGGTGAATCTGTACAGAAAGCTGAATGACAGGCAGCTTTGAACTGGCTGACATTTTGTTCAAGCGTTAAACGCAGGCTCCCGATAATTGCCCCTGCTCACCAGCGACAGAGCAACACCAGATTAGATGACAGCGGATATGCAGAGCACGGATGAGAAGATGATGAAAGCGAGAAGAGGGGGTTTCTTTGAATGAGTGAAACCATTTCCACTGCAAAATGAGATAGTTTTCTTAAATTGGCTTGAAAGTGTGGCATTGGCTGAAAACATGTGATAGACTGTTTTGGTAGTGTTTGAAAAACTCCTTGAAAAAGAGGCCGGTGTGCAATGCCCACGCACAAAAGAGATCTGATATTTTCCTCCATCGATTTCCTGCCAGAGATTGAGCTGCTGTGGGAAACTCTGTGAGTGGTGTGTGTGTGTGTGTGTATGTCGCTATTTCATAGTCTTTTTAGAGACGGTTATGTGTATTGTGTGAGACAGACCAAGAAAGAACAGCACAGAAGAAAAAAAAACAGAAAGAATGAACACGACATGAAGTTGAGTCACAAACTTTGGAGTTTTGACTTCTAGTCAG
>NW_023339796.1:6321191-6361052 GCF_004916995.1 Morone saxatilis | reverse complement strand
GTGCTATGATGTACTCTAAATCTTGACTGAATTTCTCAAATAAGCTGTTGTTATGTAGAAAGTTGGCAACTACTTTCTCAAGAATCTTAGAGATAGGGGAGGTTAGAAATAGGTCTATAGTTGGCTTAAACCCCTGGGTCAAGAAGGGGTTTAATTACAGCTTCTTTAAAGGACTGTGGTACATAGCCTGATAATAAAGACAGATTGATCATTTCTAGTAAACTAGTAAAGTGCTGACTATGACTTCTTGAAGGAGCCTAGTAGTTCAGTGAATAGTGTCCTTGTGTAGAGGTTTTAAATCTCAGTATTGTTCTGTAAAAAATTAAAAACAAACAAAAACAATGTGGTTTATTCATTCAGATAGTAAAGTAAGTAAACTACACATTGTAATGTCCTTAAAAATGTCCCTAGAGCTAGTTAAACCAAGCTCACTTGTCTGTGGCTTTCAGCTGTTTCACACCCTTTCTCAGGAAATTTAATTCCTCAGTTGTCTACCACATAATGCAGCAATGACTGATAGGTCTTTATTCTCTGGTGACAGGGTTCTCCCGGAGAGAGAGGTGCTGCTGGCCCTGGAGGTCCCATTGGTCTGACAGGACGCAATGGCCCCCAAGGACCACCTGGTCCTGCTGGAGAAAAGGGAGCTCCTGTGAGTATTTCTGTCAGACTCTCAACCACTTCTTGCACTGCTGCACAGTTAGAGCAAAATGTTGATTTGACTACTGGTAACTCGACACTTCTTAATGAATGTGATGAATGTTTAGGGAGAGAAAGGTCCCATGGGTCCCGCTGGCCGTGATGGGATTCAAGGTCCTGTTGGTCTTCCTGGTCCAGCTGGTCCTCAGGGTCCCCCTGGAGAAGACGGTGACAAGGTAGAGTAAATATGTGATACACTGGAATACTACTATATTATCAACCACAGAGAATTAGTTGTGTATAAAAGAATAGCACTTGGTGAAAGGTAAAAGATGGAGACAGCCTAAGAGTTCTATTTCAGTATAAACTGTCAGTATGTTCAAAATGTGTCCAGAAATATGAACATGTTATATATACTTATGTATATATGTACTTCTTGGAATATCTTACTTTGTTTCATTTATACTTCTGTCTATTGTTGTAATTACCTTTGGCAAACCATGGCTATTTCACATAGACTGCTGAAAACATGTACTCCAATGTATAATGACAACATACATCCCTTAATGTACAGTGCCTAGAGAGAAAATACAGCATTTGACACACACATTCTACACGTAAACAAATATGTTTTTAAGCCTCAAGCGTATCATGACAGAAAATATGTTCAGATTGCTACATTTGGTAAACAAAATAAGAACTCACTGCAAGCATTAAAACACAAACAGATAAACAAATACATTTACTGAACTAGCCAATAGCTTACATGCTCTGTTTACCTTCAGGCCTCCAAATACCGCATTCACAGTTAATCAGCTGAACCACAGATCTGCAACTTTACATTTGTAACCATCATGCCTCTTTGATCCAAGTCACGTCTTCTATCGCTCCATTTTGTCAATCATAGTTGCCAGTGGGGTTAGACAGGGAGCCAATCAATTAATTGCAAACACTTGCCCAAGGTCTTTGTGGGCCAATCAAATTAGAATCTCTTGAGAAATATTTACTGCTCAATTGTGGTAAAGGTGACATTTTAAGATATTGAACTGACAAAACATGGGAGGCAAGAGCCTTTTAAGATGGAGAGGAGATGTGAGCTCTGCTGTTTGTATTGCACCACAGGGAGAAGTTGGCGGACCTGGACAGAAGGGAAGCAAAGGAGACAAGGGTGAACTTGTGAGTCTTTTTTTTCTCTCTCTATTACTTTTTATATAATTCTTTTTATAAAAGGCAGGGAGTTTTGACTGATAATCCATGCTAATTGAGCAAACTACACTAATCTTAGCTGCTGAATTCCCGTATGAGTTGAATAAATCAATGAACACAGGTTACTTGGCAATGCCTCATCTGAGGTTATCTTGCCCCAAACAGTCTGCAGCATATAAAATATTAACTGCAGTGCTGCTATGTTTCCTAAATGGTTACACAGTTTCCAATAAAAATACCAGTGTGCTCTGACCTTATCTTATACATCTGTATTTTTCAATTGAAGTTGTTTTTAGTCCTCACAAGCAGAACTTCAAATGAATTTGATATTGTAAAATATTTTATTCCTTCAGTTGGACAGTCTGTGTAAGGATCAAAAGCTGTAGCATGCAAGTTTTATTAACTTCCACTAATCTCTAGTATAAATGGAAACAGGCAGGTCAGTCTGTGTATTAATAGTAGGGCTATGTATTGTCAAGAAACAATATGTATAACAATAGAGGGGTTACAATTCAATATATTGGAATATATTGCAAACTGCAAGGCAGTAGATTGCATTTTCTTGATGTGTAAGTGCAAATATTGTTGAATATATGTATTTTATGGACCTGACCTCAACTAAGGGGGATCCATATAAACAATAAACAACATCTCATTGTTCCTTGTGTTTTTAGGGACCACCAGGCCCAAGCGGTCTTCAGGGTGTAGTTGGAGCTCCTGGTCCAGCTGTGAGTATGACTTTCTCTGGCCATCTAATGTCAACTTTGCCCTCTTAGTTCACTTTTATTAATGGATGTCATATTCAGGAATAAAACATGCAATGAAATGAGAGCAACCATGCACAACAATATTTACTCCAAATACCACAACCTTTATTTGGCAGACACTGAATTTGTATTGAATTTTTAAAATGTTTTCAATATTTTAAATTATTATTATTATTGTTTTCCTGATGGTAGCCCATGCTTACCATGGTGGATTTTGGGTCAGAACAATGAAATGGCAAATCATGTTTGAAATATTTACTCCAATTCAAGGCCACACAAAGACAGTGACAGCGATGATTTGAAACAGGAATTGGAATTGCCTGTGGGCAGAGGTTTTAAACAAGTTGTCTTCAGACCTGTAGTGTTATCACAAAGTGACAGAATCATGTCTGGTTCTGCAGCACTGGACCTTGTTATTTGGTAGCTTCCAACTGTGAACAATATGTACTCTGTGCAGGTTTTTATTTTACTTGTGATAAACAATTAAGTGAGCTGCTCAGATACATTGGAAAACTAAATACTAGCCTGAGTTAAAAATAAAACAGTGTTTTCCCTGTATGGGCAGAAATTTAGAACTGTTCCAGCCAGGACAGGGATACATTGTGCAAGCAGTATTACATTTTACTGTCTCCTTTGCAGTCCAAAAATGTTTGGCAGCAGTCCCCATTCATTTAAGAATCGGCATCCTTTTATCATTGTAATGTTACACAAATTTCTTTTTAATCACAAATTTTACTTGAGGCAACTTATTAATATCAGGTTACCCCACAAAGAGTTTTGTCATCACAGTTGTTAACAACTTGTACTTTAATAAGACGTTTTTAGCACCCAGTCATTAATTACATGGCAGTTACCAATTTGGAATTTGTATTTCTTTGCAATTCTTGCATAGGATTAAACTTGTGACCTACCAGTCACAAAACAGTCTCAAAAAATCACAATGATACACCAACTCGTCAATCATTTCCGTGTATTACCTCATATGGCACCAGGGTTAGCTGAAAACACTGCCTTGTATGCTGCAGAACATCCTCTACTCATCCATCTCATTAACACAACAGGAACAGTCCTGTTTCTACAATAGCTGATGGCCCGAGGGCAACTAACAGCTCATTGCTGTAAATTATCAGACCTTAACAACCATTCTAGCAAAAATTCAGCATCTGCAGGGCTCTGTGGGGGCTACAATAGACCTGGTGAGATGGATTGCCGCAAGCAGGTAGTGCTGAATAACAAATTATTTAACAGTTGTTTGTCGTGGTGAGTCAGTCTGCTCATGTGTATTCATATCTTCATAACTGAGACCTGAGTTGTGCTGTGTAGTTTGAACATTATCTGCCCTTTTTTATTATTGTAAGTCCTAATGCAGTTATCATTTTGACTATACTATCTACCCCACCCCTCAATTCAGTAAACATATTGGTGTTTGTAGGGAAAATGAATGAGCCAATTTCCTTATCAGCTAAGGCTTAACAAGGTTAACAACAACTCTGTCGCCAGTATTGTCTTCAAGATGCTGCTGATGATCTTCATCAGGATGTGGTAGACATACACAAAAAAGTTTTGGATTTAGCATCAGCTAGTAAAAAGATATAAATGTTGTTAAAAGAACAATTTTTGAAATGTCACTTGGCACAAGGAAACATAACATGAAGCGAACAAAAATAAAATAAAATAACCACTTTCATTTGTTTTAGTGATAATCTAAATATATGTTAAGTTATATGCGCTTCAGGTGAGTCATAAACCTGCCTTGTGTGTGGTGCCTCCAGGCCTAAGCATCTATTATACCCACAGGTACAATATACGTGACTGTGTTAATTACAATTATTAACAGTTATGCGTACATTTTCAGATAGACGCATAAAAAAATTTGAGTTAGAGTCTTGAAAAATTAAACATCCACAGCTGGTAGGTTTTAGTGCAAGTAATTATACATTGACTTTTGATGATTAAAGCCCCTAAGAAAGCATTATTCTAATTAGAACTTCAGTATGTGTTGAATGCACATATATTTTTCCATTCCTTCTTTTTAACATCTGTCATTCAGAAACAGTGAGACAGTTTTTCAGAATGTAATTTGTCACTTCTGGAGAATTTACTTTTACTTTCTAAAAATTAAACTTGTCTTATCATGACTTACACTGACAGAGACCAGAAGTCATTCTCATACAGTGGAGGGTGATTGACAGTAACAGACTTCATGCTCATGATCAACATAAAAACTTGACATTCGTCATGTTTGGACCATTATGTGACAAATCACGAGAAGCAAGCTATGTTGGTCATTACTGTTGTTTTTGGAGGATCCATCCAATTCCATCAAACAAAGAGCTCCACTGTTCTGTTCCAGGGGAAAGGATTGTGTCAACAAAAATAGTGGAGTGAGTTGTCCATGCAGTGTTACATTGATGTTCAAACACTCTACTGCCACACACATTTCTGATTCCATTCTCCCTGGGGAGCTGTTGGGGCAGTGAGATTTGTGACTTGTTTTGGTTAAAGTCTCTCTAAACGTCCATCCACCTTATCTCCCACTCTTCAGTTCAAAGCTGTACTCACACTACCTGTAATCACTTAACATTTCCTTCTAAACTGTTCTGCATTCAGAACCAGTGCCTGAGGCTGCCTACATGTCCCAGGGCTCAGTGAGAGCTCCACAAGCACTTTCAAGTGCTGACATGCGTTTGAACTGAAAACTCCCAGTTTGTCAGCACTTCACTCCTTCCCTGTTGTCTCCCCTTTCCATCCTCTATAGCCCTGTGCACCTCTGACTTCACAGATGAAGTCAGCATCTTTCACATACCCTCTTTACCATAACCCTGTGGCTATACTGTACTGTATCCTGCACTCCCTGATGAGGAGCTTTGGTAATCTGGCTGCTGTTTCCCCAGGTAGCCCAACAGCACAGTGGAGCAGTGGTTAGAACTGTTGCCTCACCCTTGTACTTTTGTGTTTTGCGTTTGCATTTATCTCCAAATACGCGCCACCAGCTCAAAAGATCTGCACATTGACTCTAAACACTAAATGGCATGTTAGTACAAATGTCTAGTTATATGTTAGCCCTGACATAGACTGTTGACCTGTCCATTGTGCGTGCAAAAGCTCCAGCCCCCTCATGACCATGAGCACGAATATGTGGGTGGAGAGACTTGATGGATGGATGAAATTGCCATTAAATGACCTTCAGAAAAGGCTTTACGGTAACTGTCTGTCCTAATCTGTGTTTGAATATTGGCATCGACCCACCTTCGACCATGTGAGCTTGGATATACTCCATAACCTTGAAAAGGATTAAAAGGGTAAAGAAATCCCATAAGAGAAATTCCACATAGATACCAGTGTTTGTGGACTTGAAGCTTCGGCTAATTGGGATCAGAATATAGATATTTGAATTGTATTGGATTTAATGAACTTTGACCTCCTACAGGGCAGTGATGGTGAGTCTGGACCGAGAGGACAGCAGGGTATGTTTGGCCAGAAAGGAGATGAAGGACCCAGAGGATTCCCTGGTCTACCAGGACCCATCGGACTGCAGGTAAATCAAATCTGAATCTTTTATACACACGCACAAACATACATACACGCACAAACATACATACACACACACACACATGTTGATTCTTTTCTCTCATTTTTTTTAACACATGACAACCAGATCACGTTGAACGCAGCCTAGTAGGTATGCACATCGCTCTCCCTCTGTCAAAGCCAGACAGAGCAGAATGAGTTCCTCCACACCCCTTAAACCGACAACATTTCATCTCTCCTTACATCATTTACATTACATCAAAACAGAGCATAATTTATTAATGCAGCCTCGGCTCCTAATAACACTTTGTATTGCTCCTGGGCAAAGAATGCGTTTTTTTACCCCTCAAGGACTTTCCTTACTATAGACAGTGCTAAAAATCCATCACCATTGCTAACATTTTGCATTTGGCATTTTGCCGCGGTGTTAATGGTGGAGGGGAGACTGCCATTGGTTTTCCACTCAGACTACATCATTATCATGCAGTAAACCGCTTCCCTGCAGTGCTCCCAGGCCCAAATAAGAGACCAGCTGCTGTAGTAGCCAGTGTTTGATTGAATATTTTTAACCAATGAATAGTATAAAGTCATTTATCTTTTGCAAATGTGTCTCATACTAGGCATGTTAAAATACACATACAGTATTCATTTCCTAGAGGATTTAGAGAAAAGGGGTAAAAACTCTGAGGCAGGTTGGCAGTCCATGTCTTGTTGAAGGATGCTTTTAATACTAGAATGGACACGTTTGCTTTGTCGAATATCAAACCTGTGACCCTACAAATAGTCGGTCTAACCACTAGCACACCCTGCTTACCCAAACATGCACTATGCATATTAAAGGCTGTGGAGAAGAGTGATGTTGAGGGCTTTTATCAATAAATGACCTGCAGTTTTATTTTCCACTTCAACACACATTGATCTCTGGCTATTTATCTTATTTTTAATGGTAGTAGACCACTGATTCATAGAAAGTGTTTTTCTTGGAATCATGCACACACAGTGTACACAACCCATTTTTGGTATTAAAATGATAACTTTTTAGAGAAGAAATAACACATTTTTCCTCTTGCAAATGAAAAGGTGAAACAATAAAATGCACCAATTCAATTCAATACACTCTGGGTTTTTTGCAGATACAACCTTACTTTGTGTAGTATAACAGGTAGCTTATGGTGGCTAATGTTAAATTTTAGGTAGATATTGCTTGTGTAACTGACATTGCTGAGTCATTTCACTGATTTAATCACTCTTTTCTTCTTGTGCACTATTTTGACCTATTTCCTCGTAACTCTGATTTGTTACTACAGTTTTTGCTGTTCATCAAAAGTTACCTAGTCTAACTTAAGGAAAATAACTTAACAGTACCTTATGCTTTTTGTCTCACAAGCTTTAAGTGACTACTGCCCCACTCTACTTTGAAGAATTCAGCTCTCGTTTCCTCATAAGTGCAATAGAGTGTAAGAAGAGCAAAAGGGCAAAGCATGTGCTCATTTAAACCAATGAGCTGAAGTTGAAGAAACTTGCTTTGGTGGCAATTAATGAAGAAACGGGACATTTTAGAATATCTCAAAGTCAATTATCCAAGGACTCACTGAGGATGAAATTAGAGAGAAGCCCTGCTGGTCAATAGGGCCAGATAACGTTGTTATTAAGTGCAATTGGCTTTTAATTGGGCATAATGCACTCCATCTCCACTCTTTTAATTATGTTTGGCTAAGCTGCCCTTCAATAGATGGCAGCAGTCACTGCGAGCTCAGCTCTTCAATGCAATTATCTGTAGCATTAATGATTTTTGACTGTGGAGAATGAATGGCTTTGGTTTGAAAGGCTTCCATCATCTGGGGCTGTGTTTGCCGTGGCATATTGGAGTCCTTGCTGAATTCTTAAGATTAAGAGGTTAAGATGTGGACGTAGAGGAGAGTAAATATCAGATTGGATTACATCAGAGTGTCCTTATAGTTCAAAGAAAGTGTGGAAAATAGAGAGAAATGCCAAATCATAAGTAAACATTTATAGATTTGCTCTGTGTGCCAAAGAGTAGTTATGTGTGTATTTATGTGTGTGTATGTTAATTTTACTCTCTTTCCAGCCATCTAATCCATTAAAACACATATTTTACAAAGGAGCCTAACAAGTCCAGCATTCATCAAGTGCCCACCACAGCCAAACATTATACGTGAAATAAGTTTATGCTTAATTTATTTTCCCATTCTTACTACCCTCATGCTTTATTACTGTGACTAAAGTCCCAGTCTGAATCTGTTATAAATGAGCCTTCTCTGCCAACGCAAAGGTACAGTAAATCAACAAAATGGGCTAAAACTACACATATGTGATCTCAATAATGGATATCCATGTCACTTTGATTTTACTGCAACTTATCACTGCCGCTGCTCTCCACCCACCTATTGATTATACATGCTCCATCATCAGAACTTAACTAACAAAACCAATAATAACTGCAATTATGCAGATAGACAATTAGCTACAATAGCAAGCGAGAGCTCCTTCGTTTATGTTTCATATACACCATGCAAAGTTTTATTCAAACTGTTTTTGTCAAACATGATTGAATCCCAAAACTGGATAATACACACTGCCTGCGCTGTCCCCTTTGTTTCCACTTTCCTGTAGACATAGATGGATGGAGCTCCCACCCTGTAATTTACACAGGCTGATTATACCCAAGCCTCCCATACCCTTTAATTACAATAGGTGTCCTTTTTGACTAATTGTGTGTTTACACTCAGGGGTTCTGCTTGTATTAATGCATTCTCCATCACATTGCATCCTAAAGCTCACTATTCAATACACATCACCTTAGAGTACCTGTTAATGAGCAGCAAAAATATATTTATGCTCCTGTCAGTGGATGTTTTTCAGTGTGCAGTTTTGTGCTGCCTCACATGACCCTTTTCTTTGTTCTGAAGAATATTTGTCTTCTTCACAGGGTTTGCCCGGCCCTCCAGGTGAGAAGGGAGAGAATGGAGATGTCGGAGCAATGGTGAGTGTAGCTCTTTTTGTGACTTTTCTCTGTTACAGCGATTCATATTGTTTTCACGTACAACCCAGTGAGGTGGGAAATTGTGCTGATTGTTCTGAAGTTTTGGCTGGTGGCTGAGTTTTGGCAACTCCACCAGCCACTTGATGTTTTTATAGTCTCTGGAAGATGTACTGACACAAACATTTCTGCTGGTGAAAACTTTGCATGCTCTGTTTCATCTACTATAATTTAATGATTTGTAAGTAGAGTTAGACAACACTAAAATGCTCTCAGTATGACAGTAAAGGGTGAGTTCAGCCTATAGATATTGAATGGGGAATTGATTTTCTGTTATACCGTCACTAGACCTGTTCTGACATCTGCACCAAAACAAATTCCCTGTACACGTGTACTTACTGGATCAAGTGATTCTGATTCAGGTTTTGATACCCAATAAAAAACAGCACCAGGTGATTTGTTTGGATTTATTTTGGTAGAGCATACATTTTGTTTGTAATAATTAAAGCCATATTGGCACTACTCTGTACTGAACATTACTCCCTATTTTTGCTGACAGGGTCCACCTGGTCCTCCTGGCCCCAGAGGTCCTCAGGGTTCCAGCGGAGCCAATGTAAGTTAGATTTGTTTGTTTGTTGTTTGTTTGTTTGTTTTTTCTCTTATTTAAAGTTTAAAATGGATAATCCCTAACTGTCTTCATTATTTGTCCACAGGGTGCACAAGGTCCTCCTGGTGGTATTGGTGCAATGGGAGGAGTCGGTGAGAAGGTAAGAACCAATATGTTTTCCCACAGTACATTTTTTGGAACGTTTCTCTCTCTGCCACTAAAGAAAAAGCCATTTTTACAACCATGTAATGCATGAAAAGCTTTGGTTGTTTGACATCAAAGTGGAGGATAAAAACCAAAAGCAATGAGTTGGCAACCAATACACAAGTTAGTCACCTGATAACATTATCTGGATTTTTTACAGCGAGTGTGACAATCCATATTTTCACACATTAATCCATGTTTTCCCTATGATATAACAGGGAGAAAATGGTGAAGCTGGCAACCCAGGATCACCTGGAGAGCCTGGTATCGGAGTAAGTACAATTTCATCCTTAAGTACTTCTCATCTCATTTCAGATATATTTTATTTATATTTCCAAAATCAAAATTTACCATTTATACATGTGTAAACATCACTTAAAATGCAAGGCAAGCAGCTCAACACACAACGTATGCCCTTGTGTACAATTCATCCAATATGTAATTGTCATTGTTTAGACAATCTGCCTATGAATATCTGTGAGTAAAGCTAATTAAGCTATGTTTATTATTTGACACTTCAGCGGTGGGGGCTATTTTACCTCCATATTACTGTAGGTTGATGTCAAGCAATGCTAGCAACCTGAGGGCAGATCATTAGCTCTGGAACATTTGGACACCTCCACTATTGGCAGTGTCATTAATCTAACCTCCTATACAAGGATATGATTGGAGGCACAAGTCAGAATATCTCAGGAGTTATTTTGTATCACAATAGGAATCACAATAGCATGGGGTTTTTTAGTTCTTTAATGTCTCCAAAATTAGTGTTATACAACAGGAAGTTCACTTTCTCATAACGCTTTGAATATTAATTTACATAAATGTCACCTGCATCAATACACATACTATGCACAACATAACTTTTATAATACAGCATATTGTGTTTGCCTGCAAAAGTACCTCTGCCTTTTACTTTCCTGTGGTTTAAATCCTGATGAAGTATCCACAGCAGACACCCTGATCTTGAATATCTCACATCAGAGCAGTGCCACTAGTCCAGGCTAAGTATACGATGTTGCTTGTGTAGACCAGTGAGGCCTCACCAGAGTAATGGGTATGGGCCAGTCACCCTTCTTGAGTCCATCAGGTTCTATTGACGTATCCGTCTGCTGCCATGTATCTGTTTACAGTGACAGATAGAGCCAGTGTTGCATGTCACATCGAGGTCAATTTCAAAGGTGCCATGCTGGCATTGACTAGAGAAGTGCTCTGCTCTAATGGGCCAACTAACGATTCTGGGCTTGTAATTATGCTCCAACTGCTGCTCTGAGTCATAGCCAACACTTTAAGACACGGTTGCTGCTATTACCAGAGCAAAAAATTATATTGTAATGATAACACTATTTAGTGGACCTTTTAGTGGATGATAATCTGATTTTAAAATGAAACTCAGTAAATCATCTGAAAAGCATGCTTTAAAGGTTCGTTTTGGTTTCTTTTTTCAGCTCTGAGACCCATATTTATTTTGCTGACAGTTGTAGTGACAGATTTGATAACACATATGTCTTGTACCTTATTTAGCTTACTATCATCAAAGTGATGTGGATGGCCCTTATATAGTCTTTATGGTGACAAGCCTGTGATGCATTTTCCCCCAGGGCCCAAGAGGAGAGACTGGTGAGAAGGGAGAAACTGGTCCACCCGGAGCTGCTGGACCTGCTGGTGCCCGCGGACCCCCTGGAGATGATGGTCCCAAGGGTAACCCTGTATGTCAGCTGCACTGTCTCACACACACACACAGTCATGACTGATGCATTATTAAAGCTGTCAGAGACAGAATCACTGTGTCATATTTCTCAGTCGAGCTGTCTGCCTGCCAGATTGTTGATGCAATGTCAAATATCTGAGTCAAGCTCAGTCTTCTCACTGTCTCGATCTGTCTGCAGGGTCCTGTCGGCTTCCCAGGAGACCCTGGTCCCCCTGGTGAGCCAGGTGCTGCTGTAAGTGCTACATTTATCCCTCAGTCAATTGTATCTTTATGTTTAGGATACTATAGCATTCAGTGAATATGCATTGAATGAATTGTCCTTGTGTAACATTAACTATGAGTAAATACCAGTAACAGTACGAATTAAATCAAAAGCAATGAAAAGACCTTTATTTTCCATAGGTTTCTGTTTTTCACATTTTTATGTGTCATTCTTGATTTTTCCTATTTTGTTTAGGAGGATTTTGTTAGTCCCAGTTTGCATGGATTTTTTTCTTTAATATATAAACTGTGATGTGAAATAGTGTTGCAGTACAGTGTAGTGTATTAATGTTGTCATATTTTCCTATTGTTTAGGGTCTGGATGGTTTAGCAGGGGACAAAGGAGATGATGGAGATGCCGGACAGCCTGTGAGTCTGATTTGAATCTGAAATTGTGAAAACAACAAAAAAGTAAACAAATGAAAATTATCAGCCAGTCACATTCAGCCCCTAAAAATATCTTTCTAAGTACACGGTGATGTGCAAGAATGAAGTTTGTTTACTTCCTTCATTCCTTAACCTGAGAATACAGAACAGTTTGAATTAATTATGGCTTTCCTTCAACATTCAAAATCTGGAAAATTTGCATTTGTTGAGGTTACATATATATTCTGAGAATAATGGATATTGTTTTTTTTTTTTTTTTACAAAAGTAGAGATATCTCATTATGAAACATAACTCTTCAGTTTTTGTGAAGTGGAGTTAAGTGTTCTATCTACTCTAATTTAGGGCCCTCCAGGTCCATCTGGTGAAGCTGGAGTACCAGGACCTCCTGGCAAAAGGGTGAGTATATTTCCAAAATGATACATGAGATGATACTTCTGCTAAGCTCTCGAGATGATCTCTATTTTTAGATTCACAATGCTCTCACATGCTCCAGGTTTTTACCCACTGTAGGTTGATACACGTTTATGATCGTTTATGATGTTTGTATTTTGAATCAATATACACGTGTTTGACAGGAAATTATGCTCATTAGTTAAAGTGAGTGTCTAGAATAGGCAGTAATTGCAGATAGAGATTATCCTGCAAGGGAATATTGACATATTGTGAATTTGACTTGCAGTAATGTGAAAGCAGTAGGACTGCTGCAGCTGCTAATGTCAGGAAATTAACTTGTCACTTTAATTTCTGGCACTCAATGCCCTTTCTGTCACATCAGACTTGAACTGACATTATTTCATTTCACTAGCGTAGCATTTTTTACGATGCCTTCCATTTACTATAATAATGTTTTACAGTTAGCAATAAAGCATGCCATTAATGTACTGGGTGAAAGGCTGCCACTATATGGAAAGAGAGAAAAGAAAGTTGATATTCAAAGTAAATTAATTTCATTTTTTCAAGTCTAGCTTTTCCTCAACAGCACTAGTATTAATAAAACACTGCATACAGCACATACAATAGAACTCTTGCATGTCATAAAAATACAGGTATGATAAACATTGCTTGGGATCATATATAAGACTTAACGTAAGAAAATAACATACTTATTAAGTAAGTATAGTATAAGTACTGTACACATTTGCAGTCCTTTTTTGCTTATTTCTACTTCTCCTCCACTACATTTCAGAAGGAAATATTGTACTTTTTACTCCCTGCACTTGGGGACCCTTGTCAAGTTTTAGATGTCTTTGAGTTGTTAACAGTTGCATCAAAGATTTCCCTTCTAAGCTTCTGATATGGTTTTATTTAAATAATTGTTTGAGGTCCAAAGAGGTCACAAAAAAGAAAAATATTAGAGAGAGGTCCAAAAAAATACAAATTGTGTAACAGAACTTAGATGTTTTTCCTTCTGTCTTACCCCATTAATCATCTCATGACCACTTAGATTCTTGTTGTGACCCACGATAGGGGATACCACCTCTAGGTTAGCAGCCTCTGGACTATCTGACTGTACATAAGATAAGAGATAAAACAATTTCTCAAGCTTGTCATGACGGAAGATGATCATGGGGTAGTTACAGTAGCATTATGTGAGATAAAATGTATAAAATATCTACCTGTGGTGGTGCTTCACAGCCAGAAATGTTTTCTGTTAAGTATCAGGCACACTAGTTTGCATGTTTTCCTTCAATTCTGTGGCTTGAATTTAAAAGCAGGCTAGGACGGTTGATCATACATTTAAAAACATTGGTATGGTAAGCACTTTTTAGACCCATAATTTGTATTCCAAGGGATAGTATCCAGGTTAAAGAGGCTACGGAACAAATTCACCCCCAGTTCTGTGTCCATATTAATGGACTTTGCGATATGATTTTTCATCCCTCACCGGGGTAATTCTGGATTAGTCTTACTCCCAATATCTTTTCGAAATTGACTCACGGTTTGGTGCTCATTGATGCATGTGGTTGCTTGACTACATTAGCACACATGCACGCACGGGTGCATACACATGCTTGCATACACACACACGTACGCACATTCACTAATGCACATACACAGTTGACAGGGCTCATAACCTACATTGGAGACTGGTGGCTTTTGTTTGGTCTATTTGATTATGGTTTGTAATGGCAAATGACAGCCCACTTACAAGGTTCTGACCAGAGGCTGTTTGGTGAAAATGCTAAATGTGCTTTTAGCTCACTATGTTTGGAATGTAGGGCAATGTCCTCGCAATGATGCTGCCTGGCCCTGCACAACCCTTTCTCTTTAAAAATATTCAAGGTCAGAGCATGCATCAGCTGAACAATTAGTATGTACATGAAACTACTGCTTGTCAGCAAATTTTGGATAATTTCACTTTTAGAGAATAATGACCGATTCTTTGTCCTTTTGAATAAAATTATGAAAGGTTTTGACATGAGAGAGTATAGTTGTTAAGTTAGTTTGTTAATTACCTTCATTTGTTGTATAGTGGTGTTTATGTACAAAACTATAATTGCATTTTTTTTCTTCTTCTTCTTCTTCTTCTTCTTCTTAGGGACCTGTTGGACAAGCAGGTCAGGAGGGCAGACAAGGAGAAAAGGGATCGAAGGTAAGTTGCCGACCATCTGACTTCAACATTAGCTTGACTTTTACAAATTATAATCTGGGATCAAGGTTGGATAATTAAATCAAAAGAGGTCTTATTTGGTATCTTATAAGCAACTGAATATTTAATACTGCAATGTAAACACCACTGAATTTACTTTGGAATTAATTTGTTGCTCAAATCAAAATATTCAGATGTTCATATTAGATTAAAATTTAAACATCAAGATGAAAAATTTACACTTAGAACATTTGGGCTACCGGGAACAATTTATTGAGTCTCAATGAATTCGATCAGACCTTTTGTACTATCAGGTTACATTCCAACTATCACAAGATCCAAGAGAGAGATGAGTTGAGATGAGTGACTGGAAACACCAGATTTATCATTGAAATTGTAAAACTTACCTGGAATTCAAACCATTTACAAAGAAACAAAACAGGGGCCCACTCATAGAAAAACAGCTCTATACCGCTACTAGATGTCTAAAACTCTACAGGGAACATTTAAGTTGTGTAAAGAATTCAAATCTGTATGGTCTTTCTTTACTTACATAAATGGCTGCCAGACTTTGCAGCCTGAAGGCATTCTAACCAAATTGAATTTAATGTCTGTGATTATAGATTATAGACAACATTTCAAACCATTTTTTCTAATACCCTTCCGAGGTGTGCATTTATGTGTTTACCTCAAATCCTGTATATTTGAATTAGAATTAGTCTCACAGAACAAGAAGCAGTGGGGTTTCTTGAGACTATCAGCAGATTTGATTGCTTTGTTAAAATCCACAACATGCTAGTGTTTGCACAGTTGAAGAACATCAAATAGGAAAAAATCTTTATAAGCCTTAAAGAAATTGATTGTCTCCAAACCAGTTGGTTCAAAGAAATGCCGAGACAGAAAACTGACAAATCTCAGACATATTCTCACCCTTTCTTTTGTTCATTATCGTTCAGCATCTCTCAAACTGCCACACAGACACACACACATATACAAATATATCCACATCGAGGTAAAGGATTAGAGTTGATTTGATGGAGACAAGACAAAGCCTGCGTGGTGATCTTAGAGTGTCAAATTCAGGCCTAATTGGTTGTCAGAACAATTTAATCCCCCCCTCCTATGAGCCTAGTCGATATGACAGCTCTGGAACTTCAATACATAGAAACTTGCTGTTCCTGCTAGAAGAGATCTGGTAACATTGGATCTGTTTGGATGCTGCATATCCTCAAATCCTTCCAACGCTGCAAAATATCGACCAATGTGACTTCATGATACAGAATTGTTTTAATTATCAAGTCGGGTAGAGGTGTTGGTGTGACTAATGAAGAAACATATTTGACATTTACCCCAACACATATGGTACAGCAAACATATGCATCGCAAAGTAACAGCATTTAATGGTTTTGACCACTAGTAGCCCTTTGGAGCAATGTTTTTTATAGCAAGTCCCAGTTTTGTTTTTAACTATGGTGTCAATTACCTTTTTTCCACAAACTAAAAATAGAAATTCAATAATAAAAACGAACTGTATGTTTTGTTTTCATTGACATTCAATAAATGCATAATCTGTCCCCAGTGAGTAAGAGACCCGACCCGCAAACCACCAACTTTATGCATTATAGTATCACAATTGGATGGGCTTTCTATGAATGCACAACACCACTCTGTGTGTGTGTAAGAGAGAGTGACAGAGGGGAAGAGAAGGTGGAAGGTGAACTATTATAGCACATGATGTTTCTGTAAGTTATTAATAACTCACTCAGAACTCTGCTTTGTCACTTGACCCACTTGGATGAACCCATGGCTCCCTCAGATTGTGGGTCAACTCGCACATCACTATTATACAATTAAAAGCGTTAAGAGAGGAAAATGTTGAACACTTCAGATACCTTTATTAGCCTCTAAATAAATTATTTTAAAGAGAGTAAACATAAACTAGGACAAAAATTACTAAACTGTAATTAAAACTAAGAAGCATTTCCATCTAAAAACAAAATCTAAAATAGCTGCCACACAATGTCAAAAAAACAGCTTAAGTGTTTTTGAGGAAGGTAATTGGACTCAATAATACACACAATTCATTTTGGTAAAAAATACAGAGAGTATATGAACCCTGTAGACCATGAAAAGGAAGTAATTGTTATTTTTTGCTAATATTTAACAGGGAGAAGCTGGAGCAGAGGGGCCTGTTGGAAAAACTGGACCTGTGGGACCACAGGGACCTGCTGGAAAGCCTGGTCCCGAGGGACTGCGTGGAATCCCTGGCCCTGTTGTGAGTACATTTTGTTCATAAAAATTTGTAACACGTTTTTATGTTCATGGAGTAAATTACAAATTATGTTATCAACTATTCTTGTATTAAAACTAATGTTCTAGTATCCTGGATATTTTTTGAGTATGTATTGCTTTTTAAAATACACTGTTTAGTATCTCTAAAATGTAGTACCGGTATTTGAAATATTCTCATGTTATTAGCCATATACTGTAATTATTTTTTCTTTATTTCAGGGTGAGCAAGGACTCCCTGGTGCTTCTGGCCAAGACGGCCCTCCTGGACCTCTTGTAAGACATGTCCTCCCACCTCCTCAGTAAAAAATAGAGTTGCAATTATTATAAGTCATTATTGGTAATTATAAGAATTAAATGACAGAAACTGGTCATTTGAAAGAAAATGTTTTTTATGGTACAATATGCCAGTATTACAGAGCTGCAATAATTTGTCAATGAATATATTAGTCTGACACAAAATTAACAAGCAACTATTTTATTTAAAGCAAGAAACCACCCTTTTGCTGGTTCCAACTTCTTAAATGTCAGAATTCGATGCTTTTCTTTTTCATTCATGATAGTAAACTGAATAGCTTTGGATTTTGACACTGTAGGTGAGAGGAAACATGACATTTGAAGGTGTCACCTTGGGCTTTATACAAGGCATTTTCTGACATGTTATTGACAAAAAAGATTACTCGTGAAAATACACTTATCAAGTATTGCTTATAGCAGTTGTTACCTATGCAGGATAAATACAGAATAGTCACCATGAATGCAGAGATCTGGGATGGCTGTCACTGTAAACTAATGTGAATTCATTTCACATTATGCTTGACAATCTGATTCTTTCCCTCCATAGGGACCCCCTGGACTTCCTGGTATGAAAGGTGACTCTGGATACAAGGGAGAAAAGGCAAGACATTATTACGATGCTAATCTCAAATGGCTTTATTGTGTATTTCTCATATCTGCTTATGCGCCTTATCTGAAGCTTCCACAGTAAGCAAACATCTAGGCCTATTCCCTTAATCTCTTTGTTCACTCTCTCCCAGTCAGATGAAGAAAGGTTCTGCTCTGTGAGGGGCTTTCACAGTGATTTAATGCACTGAATGAATATGTATAAGTCCAATAATATCATCTTTCTAATGGTCATTGGTTTAATGCCAGCATGCAGTAGTCAGAAGCAGATGGTCATAATTCTGCCCAGCAGCAGGTGCGGAGACAGACCACCATTGTTAAATATGACGACCACTATAAACACACTAATTATTTATAGGCAGAAGTAAGACAGCAGTGAGGTCGTCTGGCCAGACATAAACTTGTGCAGGTGAATTTGCATTTTGGTTTCACTTTGAAAAACTGCCTTCATTTTCTGCAGATGATGAATGAACAGTAATTAAACTTTAGTATATATGAAAATTACTTTTTGCCAAATGGATAATTAGTATAAATATTGTTTTGCTCTTTTGATTTAGTCTCAGTTTGTGTTCTTTTTTTCTGTTCTGCCTGCTACAGGGTCATCCAGGTCTAATTGGTTTGATTGGACCTCCTGGTGAGCCCGGAGAGAAGGGAGACAGAGGTTTGCCTGGACCTCAGGGTACTGCAGGTGGCAAGGGTGATGCTGTGAGTCAGTCTCTCTGTGCTATGCTATGTGCTATGCTCTCCACTTGCTCCACAATGTAAATCTCATAAAGTCATAGCTGCATAAATGTATGTGTCACTATATATATGTCACTATATAGTCATAGGAAAGAGAATGTGAAACTTATAAACTTTTTATTTTATGACAGATACAATATATTGTCATATTACTATAAGTAGGGCGGGGTGGTCGGGGTGTAATTTTTAATCGACATTAAGTGCAATATCAATTTCTGGTGTCCAAATAATTGATACTTAGATCATTTCAACGAAAAAGTAAAAGCAGAACCCAGTTCATTGCACTGAATGTCAGTTTGATTATTCTATATGTAATTTTGCATTCATTTGCCACATTGTGCTACATATCTATATTGTAAAAATACTTATATATCAACCAACATTTCAACCTTATCTCCCAGGCATAACTGCCAGAGATTTTGGACAAATACATCCATCAAAAGTCATATCTTAAATGAGACATCTATTAAATGAATTCAGACTGATTTCATCTGTTTTCTTTTCTAAGGGTCTGGGTGGTTCCCAAGGTCCTCTCGGCCCTCCTGGTCCCCCTGGTATTTCTGTAAGTTCCATTTCTTATTGATCAAACATGTATTTTTCCACTGTGTTACATCATGACTCTTGCTCATCACATATTATATTATTCCTTTTTCAACAGGGCCCTCAAGGACAAAAAGGTTCCAAGGGATCAACTGTAAGTTGTGCTTTCATTATTTTATCATTTTGATGCCATTCTTTGCCCATTATGAGGTTCTCCTTAATAATGTCTATGATACCTTGTTGTCTGTCAGGGTTCAGCCGGTCAGAAGGGAGACACCGGACTGATTGGACCACCTGGACCACCTGTAAGTTTGATAGATCTACCAAAGCATTATTGTTATACACATTATACTCTAAGAGAAAACTATAACATAATGATTAAGTAATACTGTACTCACTAGAGTTAAAACAATTAGTTAATTAATTGTCTGTCAGAAAATGAAGCATCAACTGTTATGATTATATAAAATGATACAATAATTAGATAACATTTCTAAAGGCTGTTTTTCCTACTATTTTTGACTAAACATTTCATTTTAAAAATACCTGGCAGATTTAACCAAAATGTTAATAATCGATTCAGATCTAGTACTGATCATGTAGACTTTTCTATCCTGGGAAGGCTGTACATTCTTTGGAAACCATTAACCTCCGTGTTGCAGGGTCCACCTGGTGATATCATCCAGCCGCTGCCCATCCAGCAGTCCGCCAGAAAGACCAGGCGGCAGGCTGAGATGCAGGGAGACGCGGCGATGGCAGATTACGGCGTGGATGGCGTGGGCATGGAGGGAATGGAGGATGTCTTCGGATCCCTCAACAACCTCAAACAGGACATCGAGCGCATGAAGTTCCCCATGGGCACCCAAGACAATCCTGCCAGGACTTGCAACGACCTGCACCTCAGCCAGCCTGACTACCCAGATGGTAGGATGGGGACGGTGTTTATAGTAGTATTACCAATGCGACAGAATTCATCAATGGTAGAATTTAGTCTACAGGTGTTGTAGTAACAAACGTAAAAAAACGCAGTGATGGTCAGTGTTAAAACCTTTATTCTACAATTTGCATCAATAGGAACCAAGAGTGTAATTCCCAAAGGTATCATTTCTTCCCCCTACTTGTATGGTTTTAGTTGGATTTACTCTTTAGAATCTCTACAAACAGAATCCTCTTACTGTACAGCTGTCAAAATCCTGAAGAAAGAGAGGAGTTGATAAAAATGTTGTTGATAAAAATGTTGACATATTCAGCTTCAATAAGTACCATGAGCTCACAGCAATTAAGCTTTATAAGCAGCAGCAGCAGGTGATTTTGAAGTATTTTTTGTGCCCTGAGTTTCACCTCTCAGGCTACTTACAGGCTGTTATGTGTCTGGAGGTTGGTGGGGCTGCGTGAAAGAAAGACTGCAGGCACAGCTCAGGTTGTAAAGTGTCAGGGCTCTATAAGGGAAACTAATTATTTAATAACATTTAAAAATGTTTGTTATTGAAACCAATTTCTGTTATGTTAGATTGCTAGATTGATATGAATGTATATAAATACAGGAATTTACGTGTCTCTGTCTTTTAAAAACCAAAGTAAGGTCAACAATTATTTTCAGCGTTGATTAATCTGTAGATTATTTTCTCGATTAATAGCTTACTTGTTTGATTTATAAAACAATAATAACAAAAATGATAAAAACAGTTACTTCAACACTATCCTAGACCAGAAGGTGACATGATATATTAATTTTCTATCATTTCAGTCCAAAAAATAAGTTAATTCTCACTTTTTAATACCTGGAACTATTAAATGTTTTTAATTTTTGCTTGAAAAATGATGAATTGATTTTGCAGTTGCAGCTCTGAACCAAACCCACACTTTTGGTTTCCCTGTAGACATTCTGTAAGTGTAGCAATCTTGCCCAGGTTAAACATTAAATAACAGCAACAGTATTTAAGGCCAAAGCTGTGCTTCATACCACTGCCCTGGCTCTGTCTCATGGTTGTGTTTGTCTCTCCCAGGTGAATACTGGATTGATCCAAACCAGGGCTGCATAGGAGACTCCATCCAAGTGTTCTGTAACTTCACAGCAGGCGGAGAAACGTGCATCTACCCAGATAAGAAATCCACAGGAGTAAGTAAAGGGCAAATGTTAACATCTATTAACATCAGACAAGATTCAAACGGTGTTTTATGGTTTAAAGACATGTGATTATGGTCCAATTTTAATGCAGTTGCAAATGATCCAGTAAACATGGGTTATTCAGTGAGGTTAAAAAAGCATGTAGGAACTATTTGCAGCTAATTAACAAAGATCTGTGTACAGCTATTGCAACAGTGACATGTTTTAAACTTCTCTAATTGTCATTTTTGTTTATTATAGGTCAGAATATCCAACTGGCCCAAGGAGGCTCCTGGTTCATGGTTCAGTGAATTTAAACGTGGCAAAATTGTGAGTCAATAGACATGGCTTTTTATTTACTTATTTTCTTTTCTATTACCTCCCAGTAGACGTTCACATCCTTTTTAGATCGGCTTTTTTATTTTGTTTGTCTCATTTACAGCAACTGTTTTCCACCAATCTCTTTCTTTCCCTCCCTTCTTTCTCTCCCTTCTTTTTCCATGAAACTTTTCCTCTCTCCCCTTCTCATTCCCGTTGTTTTTCTCCCCATCTCTCTGCCCACAGTTGAACTACAATGACTTGGGAGAAAACACCATCAACACAGTGCAGATGACCTTCCTGAAGCTGCTGAGCTCCTCAGCTCGGCAGAACTTCACCTACATTTGCCATCAGTCTGTGGCCTGGTATGACGCCAAGGCTGACAGCTATGATAAGGCGCTGCGCTTCCTCGGCTCCAACGATGAGGAGATGTCTTACGACAATAATCCCTTCATCAAGACGCTGATAGACGGCTGTGCGGTAAACACTCATTTCCTAACTTTCATTTTGCAATTAAACTTTTTTTCCAAATCCAATAAAATCCCATTAATCCTCACAAATATGTAGACTGTTGCAGAAACATTTCATACAACAGTGTTTATACAGGTACAGACCAGAAGACTCAACGGTTCAAATGTAGAATTTGGTTAAGAACAAATCTGCAGCTCCTGATTGATTTTTATTTATAGTGTTTAATGGTTTGTAATTAACGTGAAAAGAGCGGAAATGATTAGATGATTAACCGATTAGTTGATTGACATAAAATTAACTGGTTCCAGCTTCTCAAATTTGAATATTTGCTGTATTTCTTAGTTTTTTTATTAGATTAAATGGAATATCTTTCGTTTTTTTGACTCTTCATCAGACGAAACAAGCAATTGAAGATGTTACCATGGGCTGCGAGGGGCACTGTATGATATTTTATGGGTCAAATAATTAGTTGATTAATTAAGAACATAATCTGTAAATTAGTCACTAATTAATTAATCATTAGTTGCAGCCCTAGTGGTCTAAGTCTACGGCATATAGTTTTTACTGATTTTATAGCAATTGAGAAATTTTCAGACATACACCTTCTTTAAATTATTTAAATCAATTCTGTGGTCCCCTTTAAGCTAAGAATAGAATATTATATTATGTGTCCATCATTCATCTATTTTCTATTCCTCCGTTTTCAAGATGATGAGGACCCCCTAAGTCTTCTTGTTTGCCCTTTGTGTTTGCAGGTGAAGCAGGGTTATTCAAAGACGGTGATGGAGATCAACACTCCCCGCATCGACCAGTTGCCCATCATTGACGTCATGCTGAATGACTTTGGGGAATCCAACCAGAGGTTTGGCTTCGAGGTCGGCCCCGTCTGTTTCCTCGGCTAGACACGCCCCTACTCCCCGCTGAAGGACAGGGTCAGAGGGTACATATTAACACCCACATGCTGAGATCCGACAACCTTTACCTTCTCTCCCCGCGAAGCAAAAACCTGTGTTTTCTTTTGTTGCCGAGAAGATCCACTCAAGCCCGGAGAAGAAGAGTGCCCCTAGGCCCTGTCATGAAAGCGCTGACCAGGGGAAACTACTCCTCGCCCTTGTAGGGCCAGAATCACATGACTTTAACTTACATGTAGTAATGGGAGTGACATCAGGAAAAGGACATTTGATGCCGTGGCGGACAGTGGCGCACTTTCAGCAACAGAGAGAGGATCCACTCACCCCAAGCCCCACCCTCCCTTGTCCTTCCCCTCCCACCACGCCTCCCTCTCTGGATGCTCCAGGTGCTGCTCTGAATACAACCACAGAGGTGCTTTTGTGCAGAATCACAAAACACTCAAGGTGCTACAAAAAAGTGCTTTTTGATAAAACTGTAATTATTATTATTATTTTGTACAATATTGTTCCTTTCCGAATCCACTCTAAAAACTTGCATGTGCCCCAGCTCTTGGAGTTTAAATACCTATTTGGTAAACTATATAGAAATAAATTCAATGAATATATTTGACATGTTTAAAAGCAAATTTGCAAAGAAATATAATGTCATTTGAAAACAAATTTGTAAGTATACAATAATCCTTTTGTAAATAAACTTTCAATATTTGAATTTTATGAGAGCAAACTAAACTGCAACATCACATCTGACTAAACACATTTTGTCTTTTTTCATCAGTTGGTATGGCCATCAGGATATTAAGTCATAATAAAATGAGATAGTAATATAAATATTGTAAGAAAGGGCTTATTCTTCCAAACTTAAGAATGAAAACTTACCCAGATGTTATACTGTACCTCAGTTTCTTTTAAAAATATGGACATATTTGGCTCTTCAATCATGTTTATTTCTTGATAATACAATCGAGTGTGAACATTATTTGTGGTGGCTAACTTACTTAGAAAAAACTATTTTGTGTTTGTTAAATAGTTTTTTTTATTTCATAAAAAGGTCCTTGTCAATTTTCTTCTTTGTAACAATGAAAAAATGTTTTCTTGTGCCTTGAATTGTTCATTCAAAAATATTAAAACTGGATTCTGAAAAATGTCGGGTTGAATGTCTGTATTGTTGGCTATTTGAGTGCAGAAAGGATTAGTGCTCTTTTTGTGATTCTGTGCTGCCTTATAAATATTACCTTCCTTCGCCATGATAATTTAAGATTAGAAGGATTAGTGGTTCCAAGTGTTTGGGTTCATGTGATTGATTCTGCTGAGCCTAGCCGCTGTGATCTCTTCCAGTTTCTTTCTCTGACTCAGATTTGACTTTGATCAAGATCTGTTTGCATCTCCATCTCTTTAGCTTAAAGCTATGATAGCATAGACTTCAGCGCCGCTTTCAAACCTGTGTAATTGCAGTATGTTTACAACCTATGTACAACTGAAATAAATGTTTGGTGCTTTTGCAAATGCACACTGCAATCGTTTGCATTCACTTACAGATTATAATAATAATTATTTATAGCAAATTGAGTCCATTGGACCAGTGTATTGAGCAAAAATGCATGGTCGCACAATGCAAGCCTGCTGTGATCTTACTGCCAACACTGCATGACAACAACTCTCCCCAGGCTGATTCTTGCACCACTGCCTTTTGAAGAAAATACAGTATAGTGAAAATATTTGATTATACCCCCCTTGCCTCAAATATGCCCCCTTTTTTTAGCCAGTTATCATGTATTGCTGATGTTCTGTTGCAGGTTCTGAGTGACAACAGTCAAAAACTCAGTGCTGTCACCCATTTAGTTCAATTCAAAGCACAACAACTACCAAACCTTTCACTTTTCAGAGACAGCACCGATCAATCTATATACATCAAACGACATGCTGTTTCATTCAGTTCACTTCAGTTACATATTACACAGAGACGGCTGTGTGTACAGTTCTCTCTGTTTTGTGTGATTTCTTGATTCCCATTCTTTACAGTGAAATGAATTGCTTGCAATTATGCATCACATAATTTAGTACATAATCACACTACAGAATGTAGACATAATAATAGCTCACAGAGCATGTTTCTGTGCTGCTAAAGAGTCCGCAGCAAATTCAAATTGACAGTAATTATCTTTTCTTCACAGGGAGTTTGTCATTTTAGCGGTGGCGAGTGTGAAGGTACAGATTACGTTTATGATAATAAAGGATGTTGGCTGTGGGATAGAGTTCACAAAATAGATTTTAGGCAGCAGTAAGCGTTATTTTTCATCACTTCAAAAACGGTAACAAATCTGGTGTTTCTTGTGTATGCAGTGAGGGTAAATGTTATATGATACTTTTTTTTTAGTTTTAGAGTTAGGATTTAGTGTTAGATTACAGGCAAATCTTTAAAATGATCTCATCATTTAGGTGTTTGTAATTGGTAAGGAAACATTAACATCGTTCCAATTTTTCCAGCTACAGAAGATGTTGGCTTTAAAACCCTCTTTTGACCTATTTATGACTACAATGCTATAGCTATAACAACACAAATACCCCTGATGATAAAAAGACTTCTCTCAGAAACAATCTCTAAATGTTTTTGGCCATTGTTTAATCTACGCTGTGACAACTCCATAAACATGTTATGGCAGGCTTTATGTGCAGTAATAAAGTGTTATCACAGCATCAAAAGTAACAACATGCCGTTGCCTGCCATTAAAGCCGCACTCCACTCAAAAATAGGTTTTTCTTCTTGTATAGCCGGATGTTTAAGCTTCACTGTGCAGAGTGACGTATGTGCAGAGTTTGACATAACCCTAACCCATGTCTAGAGGGGATCTTTAAGTATTTATGTCCCCTGGACTAATGTAAAGTTGTCAGGACAGAGATCATGGCTATTGTCAACAGGCATACATGAAGTTTAAATTGTGTTTATGGTGTTTTATGCAGTATTATGGCACCCTTTTACATACAAATAAAAAAAAAAGATTAAAAAAAAAATAAAGATTCTACTATATAGGTCTGCTGGTTTCAACTCACCTGGTTAGAATTTCACTTTCTGGCC
Organism: Morone saxatilis; assembly: GCF_004916995.1. Classification (NCBI taxonomy): domain Eukaryota; kingdom Metazoa; phylum Chordata; class Actinopteri; family Moronidae; genus Morone; species Morone saxatilis. Next base: position 6,334,800 of record NW_023339796.1, on the reverse strand, counting down.
AATCTTTGATATATATGGGAGACCTTGGTTGTAGCTGACACAGCACAGAATCACAAAAGCCAATATGCTCCAAAAAATCTTTGCAGTAAAAAAACATACAAATCTAGATCACATAAACAAACCTCTATCTCACAGCCTCGTCATCTTCCATGTCTCAGCAATGTTTTCAGTCTACGTACAAGAAAAACAATTTTACTTTCGTGAGGTCTGTTTTGTTTTGGCTTTGTGCACAAAACTGTTTTTCCTTCTGCTGTGTGAATCGTTGCATCTGTTAGCAAAGCTCTGTGTGTACTTCGTAAAGCTGAACACTGTCATCATGTTTTGGTCAGCAGAAGCACATATGGTGATGACTAATCATTAGATCTGTGTGCATGAAAATTTTTCTCGGGCTGATGGCCAGTCATCTTTTTTTCCCATGTTTTTTGAATTAATACAGGGCCACCTGTTTTTCATCTTTGAAGGGAAAACAACATGTTTTGCTGTTAGGTAAAAATGGCTGCAGAATCAAAACGGAGATGAAAATAAGGCTGCGCTCCAACAATAGGATGTTGCTGGGGTAAAGGGCTGCTTGCTTACTCTAATCTTTCCCACTCCAAACCAATGCCTAAACCCAGCTAGTCACAGCCGATCTGTTGGGACGCCCACTTTGGTCAACATGCCTAAAATATTTTGTCCAAACTCCAGGCCTGCCGTGGGCTGCAGTCACATCTGATGAGAGGCAGTTACAAAGAAAGGAGAAAAGAGGGGAGAAGATTTATTTTTTTGTCTATACCACAGAACTGTTAAATTCTCTCTCCACTATTCTTACAGATTTTCTCTACCCATTTAATCCTTTCCAGGGTCATGAAGGGCTGGACCTTACCCCAGCATGAATTAAGCCAGAGGACAAGAAAGCACCCTGGAAAGTTTCCACTCTGTCTGAGGGCTAATATGGGGAGACAGACAATCACGTATAAGGCAGTAAGACAATTCAGGGTCTCTGTTTCATCTCACGGGGGGTAAATTGAAAGAAACAGTAAAAGCCCCAAAAAACACGTAAAAAAAACAAAAGGTAGACTGTGCCACCTCAGCACACTTAATTGTACAGTGGTTTTACTTCATCTCCCCTAAAAAAAATCTAAATATTTAAGAAGCCATTTCTTTACTTTCCTGTATTATATATAGAATATATAAAACACAACCATTATCGTAAATTGTGTCTCTTCACCTATTAAACCAATATGGTCCCCTTTAAGCTAAGAAACTTTATTTGATATAACTTAACGGAACATCAATTTGTCAATGCACTTTTCAACTTTTAGAATAGAGGGAAAAAACTGCAATTTAGTAATTACCAATGTCACATTAACTGAAAACCAAAGGGTACTTAGTTTAACCTAAACCAAAAACTTATAGCTAAACTGACCCAAGATCTTTACTTTAACACTGAAAATCTTACTGTGTGGACCATTGGTTTAAATATTTGAACAGATGGGAGCAAAATCTGGAAAGCTTAATTGAAATCAAGGCATTTATCCTCTAACTGTTCCAGCCGAACTGCTCAGTGACCAAGTGTCTAAAACGTATGTTGCACTGGAAAGATATTGTAAAAGTTTGTAACTGATGCAAAAGACCAAAAAAGAACAAGTGTACAGCTTTCTGGATAAAGGAAGATGGAGCTGACTTGTTTAAAATAGCCAACACCATGTAATTTTCAGCTATTTAAAGAGGAACACTAGAAACAGCCTGTATTGACTGAAGTCTCTTTTGTAGCAAGATAATTGCGTGTTCTCTCTGTTGATATTTTCTTGACAGACAGAATTCCTACAGACACAATGCATCTGCTGTGTTTACAGCATTAACATTTTTCAGTAGCCTATTGATTTTTTTGCGCTACTTCAGTAAGTATATTGTTTGTTGCAATTATGAGAGTGTATTTGAACTGCAAAAGATACCCAGTGCTCATCATGTGTCATAACCAATTTGAACTGGATTCACAAAAGCAAGTAGCAGCCACTATTATTGCTGGAGAGAAGCTCATCAGGAATGCAGGTCATGGCTTATGAAAAACCCTTTGTTCAAGTACGCCAAGAAACTTCTGTCTTCTTCTCCTGTCAGAGGCACTCCTTGAGTTTAAGTATTCCCTGTTCAAACAGATTCACTGGGAAACACTCCAACAGTACTGTGCTTCATTGCCCAACCCATCACCTCATCCCAACCTGCTGAAGACTTCTGATCTGGAGAGGGCCCGGAGACACCCCTTACTCCTCAGGTCTCCAGCTTATACTAGCTGTGCTCTTACATTAACATTACCTGATGTGCTCAGAGAAGGCTGAAAAAGCTGACCGCCTCACCCACCTCATGTCTAAAACAAAATGTGTGCCCCAGTTCACCTAACCTGACAGCGCTTCTTATCCTCTTGTCTCCTTTGCTGCTTTTCCACTGTCCAAACAAAGACGAGAAGAACAATCCGTCTATTTTCCTTAGAAAAGGGGAAACGTTGATTGGCATACCAAAGTGAAAAGGCTTCCCACTATGATGAAGGTGACTCCTGCAGTCAAGGACATGCTCTTGCTGCAGCCTGCGTGTCCATCCTCTAGGGGAAGGTCTGGACGGAAATCAAATAGAAGACATGGCTTGGGCTCAAGTCAAGAGCTCCTTATGTACCATATATATTAAATAAATGTTCAAGTCGATCTATACCAATCAAGAATTTTGTTAGCAAGAGAGATTTCCATTTGAAAAGGTGATATCTGTTATTACCAAATGAGTTTTGGCAAAATATCTAAACCAATGACACATTTTTTAACACTTTTAGTCAATGCAATGTTAGAGGTTTTATAAACAGAAGTTAGGATACTGACGTTTTCTTTTGCTATGTTTCTTCTCAAATGGTTCTGTGGTATTTTCAAAGTCCTTTCTTCAAATGCTTCAGAAAACATTCTTGAACAACTGTGGAAGGACAAGTTAGATAAAAGTCAAACAAAAGTAGTCTGAAGCACCTTTTTTCAAAACTTATTTCCAGTCTTACTTCAAAGCAACAAACGTCTCGTTTATGTTCAGGCAAGAATTTGCCAGTGGTCTCTTATAAATCTCAGCTGAAGTTAAACAGCTTGAGCACGAAAGCTGAGTAAACAGCCGTGTGTCTTCTACTCCTGCACAATCTATGAACTCTTATTTGTATGCATAATGAGCACTCCACAAATTATTTAATGCCTCGTATCAATTATTTTAAGCACTGAAAATAGTGTGTCATATGAGAGTATGTGACTAATGGCTTTGGCCAGAGAGGAATATTATAACAGCGCTACGCCACAGAATGCTTAGTGTCATTTGTTTCAGTAATATAAAAGATTTTACATTCCTGTATGGTAATGAGATCTTGGAAATCAGGTTTAAAGGGGTCATTCACTCAAAATACAAATTTTTTATTTTTTTTTTACTTACCTCTCATGTTATCTTGCCATGCAGTTTTGGTTTAATTTGTCAAGGTTTTGAGGTATCCATTAGAGATTTCAGCATGCACATATCCCATTACAATGAAATTGAATTGCAAATTGGATTTTTGTTTGAAGTGAAGTATTTCATTAAAAATGTTTGCAACCAGTCTCTGTCCACTCTTACTCTGGATTAGATATATATGTATGCATATATGTGTGTGTGTGTGTGTTGATATATAAAAGCCTATTTCTGCCCGGAAAAGAATACAATTGTCACTATTACACTATTAATATTACAAAAGTTTTCAAGGTAGAGAATGACCTTTCATAAAATGGATGCAATGTTCAAAGGAATGATAAAATTATAACTTCATTAATTCAATTCATATTCTGCATTCTAGAAAAATTAAACGATAATTTAATTTACCAACTAATCATGATGAGTTTGCTTATTCTGTCTTTAAATGATGAATTCATTTTCAAAAATCTTTTGAATACATATATACGATTTTTTCTTATTTAATGTATGTGTCTGCCAATCATATACCATCTCACAATTTATCTGTTTCCTGGTTTAAGATTAAGTTCAATTTCATGATTGCTTTAAAGGGCCAGTGTGTAGGATTTAGTGACATCTACCGGAGAAGTTGCAGTATCCAACCAACTGAAGGAGAAATTATAGTGGCCGTGAAACTCAGTGTTTGTCCATTCTGGGCTACTGTAGAAACATTGTTATTATTATTATTATTATTATTATTAGTAGTAGTAGTAGTAGTATTTCTTATTATTATTATACACTAATAAAAACATATCTGTGAATATTATATTCCATTTTGCCAATAGATCCTTATAAATGTTACACACTGCCCCTTTACTTTAAAGATGCACAAGCAGCATGCTGCCTAAAACCTAAATGAAACTCAGCAGGAGCTCTGATTGGCCAGACTCGTCTGAGCTCCAGCTGTAAAACTTTTGACTTTATAAGCCAAAATGTTGACTTATCTCTTATTTTGATTTAGAAAGTCCACATGTTGATCATATTTTTTTATTTAATCACGCCTAACTTTTTTTTTTTCTCGGCACAATTGGGCTTCCGTATAATTCCAGTGAGGCGAGCTAGAAAATGTTTTGGGGTTTTAACCTTTAATTTCACATCTGCACTAAAACACTAAAGTAGCAAACAATAATGTCTTGCCAGTATGTAAAAGTAAATAGGCTATATGTTGATATCATAGTCTCCTCTCTATCTCTCTCTCTCTCTCTCTCTCTCTCTCCATCTCTTTGCGCGTGCACTGGGGCACAGAAACGCAGCAGCAGCAGCAGCTCTGATCTCTCGTCCTCTATCTCCTGTTTTCTGTTGAATACTGCCAGCTGCAACTTTTGTCGCCGCACAGCTGCCGGTGGTTCCTCCTCACACACACACACACACACACACACACACAACAAGCTGGATTCATTAAAAGTCGAGAGAGGCAGCTGGATGATGTCATATCCGTGAAGAAGGGTCCCTACAACCGAAACGCACCGAGGATTGTCGCTGCATGCAAGCCCACAAACTTTTTTCTCCCCTCCTTGCAGTGACGAGGTTTCTCCCCGCTGCCCACATGGCGTGCGTAACGGGGACGAGTGGATGGATGTGCCCCCCTCCTCCCCAGGAAGCCACGGTTTCTACCAGCGCTTAGTGGACGAGGTGGCGAGAGCCCCGCGGGCAGAAACTCACGTGAAAATTGTTGTTCCCGTAGCGGAGGAGGCGGAGGAGGGAAACAGTGCAGCAGCCGGCAGAATGTGGTCGCTGTCCGTGGTCCTTAACCCGCTGCTGTTCCTGCTGCTGTTTGGATACTGCCCTTCAGTGGTGAGTTCACTGCCTTGTCGTTTGTCTGTTAGAAGGATAGAATAAACTTCAACACGAGCTAAAGTGTGTAATGTTTTTAAAGTTCTGTTGACTGGGGATGTTTTTTATTAGGGTGGAGCACTGCACAATCTTGAATCGGTGAATGAGCAACAACAGAGACATGAGTCATTTCAGTTTGGAGGCATTATTTGCTGGAATGCTTGTTTTCCAGCAGCCTGGACTCCCAGCATTGGCAGCAATTAACACCAATATGTGTGGGGGAAATGTTTGGAAAGAAAAAAAAAAATCAGAAATAAAAAAAAAATACTGAATTGAAAGTGGTGGCTGAGGAAGAGGCATCCTCGCAGCACTCATGTTTATTGCCTACATCAACCACATAGCAGTGCTATTGATCCTGGAGACTTGCCAGGCATATAACTCACTTTTAAGGGAGAGTTCAATCATTGTAAAAAAAATAAATAAATAAATAAAAACATTGCTGCTGTGAATTATATCCAAATCCCCTCCCCGACAGAAGAACTGCACTAAACATCTTGATACAGGCATATTCTCTCCCTCTCTCCCACTGTGTGAAACTGACTTTAACTGAAATGATTCATTAATGTTTGATGCAGTTTTAGCAACACAATTGCTTGTTCTCTCAATTGATATACCTGCCTTATTTTATGTTTTTTTTTTTTCTTTTAAATGTGATGTGATTCATCCTGCCTAGTTTAAGCTTTCCAAAATGGGAATGCATTTGGGAGCATTATCGCAAATTAGGAGGAGCAGCTTGCAGATCACCAAGCCATTTGGACAAGAACAATGGTCGATTAGGTTCATCCCACCCATGCAGAGTACAATCCCTGTGCCAGTGTCTTGATTGCAAAGCAGTGTCCTCACAGACTATATCACCTTGCCATGATTGAAAGTGGTGTGCAGCATTAATGTTTCTCATTTGTTCACAAAAACAGGAAATGTTTACAGGCTAAGTCGATACTCGGAACTGTGCAGATATCTGTCAGAAAGTCTAAATAAACTGTGGAAAACAAAAGAGGAAGCAGCTGTCTGATATATTTAATGAGAGAAAAACTCTTTGTGTGCAGAGTTCCTCACAAATAAAAAGCCAAGTTGGAGAGTGCATCTGGCTTGGCTGAGCTACAGATTCATTTTAATATGAGGAAATGTGAGAGTGAGAAGAGGGGAGAGGATGTGCGTCACTCAAGAGACAGAGGAGAAAGACCGTTTTAACAGATTAGTGAAACTTGCTTCTTTTTTGGAGCCTTTCAAAGCAGAATAAGGAAAAGAAGAGGGTGTTTTTTTTTCTTCCTCTTTTATCCCATTCAGCTATGATGCCATGAAAGAGAGGCAGATTCCAGCTACAGTCATGGTGCATCAAGCCATCCAGTATCTCTAATAATTTCTTAGACTACTACACTGTACCACACATGACCAGCAGATATCTCAGTGCAATGCCATTTGAACTGCTGCTGCTTTTTTGAGTAATTTTCATGAAATCCACATTTTGCATTAGAGTTCAGGCGACAAGGTGAGATTATTATATTCTACTTGCATTGCTTTTATCTAATAATCATATCAGGAACAACTTAACATCAGGGCATCAATAGAATACGCTTTAATTCCTAGATCACAAACTTTACCAGGAACCAATATCGAAGTGGGCAAAGATCAGGGCTGTAGTGCTTTGATAATACCTGAAACAATTTCTTACAATCTGATAACAACAACATAAGAGAGTTGTGCTGGGGAAAAGAATGAAAACTCAGGAGATTGATAGCAAAGAGGGTTATTTTTTAAATTTTTTTGACTTCAAGATAAGAAAGCGAAAATAGATGTGGCAGAGAAGTCCAATGTTTAAAATAGTCATAAAATAACATAACATAATTTCTGCATTGCAAAACATAAATTCAGTGTTTGAGCAGCCATTTAATTCTTAAAACACATGACTTTGTAAGGCACTAATTTTAATTTTATACACAAAAAGCAGTCTCTTAGCAGGTGAAGATGATGAGTCAAAGACTGAGCTTTCTCCTTGGCGTGACGTCTTTGCCTGCTCAGAGGAGACATGATCTTTCATGGCTGTTTCCAAGCGGTCTTTAAACTGTTCAGGCTGACAAGGAAGGATGAATGGGAGAAGGAAAGCATGTCGGCACTATGAAAACAGGGCACTTAACTTTTCTATCCACGAGCATCAAAAGGCTGGCGGATGCCAAAGCTCACATGTTTCACATGTTATTTTCCAGCCAGATTGCGTTTTAGAATGTAAAACACTATCCAAATAATTGTTGGTTGTCTGCCAAAGACACTGGTAGTGCAGACAAATTTACCATCCGCAGTCAAAGGTTGCCAGTATTTGGCTGGAGGCTTGTGTTAATTTCCCATGCTGACAGTAAACAGCAGTATTGTTCAAATAGGGATGCTGTTTGTGTGTCTGATAGCTATCAACTTTTCCAGCACTTCAGGACACTGATCAATATTTGGAGCAAAACAAGTTTTTACTGTGTACACTCTTGACATTAGTTGATGGTGCTGCATTAAAATATGCTGCATTGGCTTATGATGCATAACTTTATGTTCTTTAAGCTTTAAACTCTAGAGCTGTGGAGCATATTGAATGTAATAAAGAATGGGAAAAGCTCCCACAAATCAGGTTTATCTGCGTCTCCCAGCAGGACTTTCAGTTAAGGCATTGGAAGGCCTGGTGAGGAGAAACAGAGGAATTTCAGCTCTTGGGTTATTCATCAAGGCCAGGAAACACTATTTATTGTTGGAGAGGAAATTCACTGGAGACCATATACTGTGGAGGACTATCTTACAGCAAAAGCACTTTAAGGCCAGACTTTTTATAAGTCAGTGGAATTGGTTGCTGTCAAAGCATTGGGGGCATAAGGCAGAAGAATGGATGACCCATGAGGAAAAAATATAAACACATAATAGCAGTGTGCTGCAATTTCATGATAGTGATATCATCTGTGTTGAATTTATTTAGTGTGTCTGTCTGTGGATGTGTGGGCTGTGTATTTATGACTGTGCCTGTGTTTCTGTATGCAGACCATCCGGCCAAAGGAGGGGTGGCAGGTGTACAGCTCAGCTCAGGATGCAGATGGGCGTTGTATCTGCACAGTGGTGGCACCTGAACAGAATCTGTGCTCCAGAGATGCCAAAGGCAGACAGCTCCGCCAGCTCCTGGAGAAGGTATGCGCACACAGCCACACACATTTCGGTTTACTTGACAATGCACTCTCCAGCACACAGTTTTACTGTAAGCAACCAGAACACCTACATTCATAGACATATAACATTGATTTCTATCGGTATTCATGCTTCATTGTTGCCCTAATCCTCTGGGAGATTGTAACAGCCAGGTCCATAACCCTATTTTCCACTCTTGCTTATATTACATGGATGACATCAACTGCATGGTTGCTTGTAAAAGACAAGAACACTCTCCATCTCACCTTAACAGAAATGGAGTACCGCCGTTTTTTTGTTTGTTTTTTTTGCAACAAACCATTCGAGGCTCTTGTGAAGGTTTTGAGTATTATCAGGCTTTAAGCATCTGATTAGGAATGTTATTTCTGTTGGAAAGTGGACTATTATCTGAAAATCAGCTTTTCAAGATTTTGTGTTATTTATTTCTACTACCATGGATTTTTAGTAAATAAAAGTGTGTGGTTTGAATTGCCAACATCATGAACTGAAGTAGAAACATAATTTCCAAATGAAATAGTTTTTTTTCCCCCTTGAGAGTAGTGATTTAACGAATTAGCATTGAACAAACAAACAAACAAACAAATAGCAAAGCACCGGAGTCACTTTCCTCAATTAAGATGCCATATAAGGAAACATTTCTCTAGCCTACATTTTAATGTTGCATGCCAAAGGGTGTTCTCTGTCATTCACTAGGGCCTTTGACACTAATGTACTAAGCTGCCTAAGGGCTTCAGTGAGGCCATTTCAGGATCCCTCTACCAGAGCCAGAAAAGTATGTGGAACACAATGTATGAGTGTTGCGCCACTTTGCTAGTGATGTGCTCCAGTAGTGTTGGTTGGTTACAATTAGAGCCAAAGAGAGAAGACAGAAAAGACCACATTTCTTCTTGTTCACATGCCCCATAAACCCAGCGAGCTTTTGTTAAACCAGACAGAGACACTGTAACGTTTCTGTGTCAAATATCTACTATGAAAAATGTTATAAAAGCTAGCAGATTCAGTAGTTTATCCATGACATTTAAAAACAGGCAGTTGGCTTTGAATTATAACTGATAAAGTGAAGTATATGCTTGAAAAACCAAGCAAGAATAGTCCCTTATCCATGTAAAATCCACCCAGAGCTCTATTCAGGTCACACATGGATGCTTAAAAGACAATCACATTGGAGGTCAAAATGTTGATTTGTTCCTTGGGAAGTTAGAGCATGGCAGGCTACTGAACGGCTGAACATGGAGGACATTTTAATCTCATGGTGGACGGAAAAATCAATGGCGCACTGTTTTCATTCTTTTCAAAAGGTGCAGAACATGTCGCAGTCAATCGAGGTGCTGAACCTGCGGACACAGAGGGACTTTCAGTATATCATGAGAATGGAGAGCCAGATCAAAGGACTCCGGTCAAAGTTCCGACAGATCGAATCGGACAGGAAGACGCTCGTCAACAAAAACTTTCAGGTATATTTTTGTTTGATGTTAAACTTTTTGAAAAACATCACAGGAATAGGCTGTGAAAGGATCTCCTCTCAAGTTACCTGAGAAGCATCTGAAATGATAAACTTTCATTCCTGATAAGATCAATACAGAAGCTACCACTGCCCGGCCAAGGACAAAATCGCCTTAAGAGCCAGACATGCTGTGAAAGCAGCATCCAGCATGGGTTCTTAAAGTTCATTTATCAGTGAGAGAGACAAGGTACTGATGGTTACATGAAACATTTCCATTATCCATTCATTACCCACTAGAAAACTGCATGTTGGCAAAGAGTGTTGTACTTTTTACAGCAGTGATCAATTACAATAGTTTTATTAACAACAGCAGTGTTGTTAAGTAACATAAACCCATCTGTTACATCATGTCGTACATATGCCTTCTTCTTCTTCCTGTCACAAACTTTAGAAGAACAGAAATGATTCCGGTTTTTTTTTCTAAATCTGTAATGAATTTACAAAATGACTATATCACAATTGATAAAGCTTAAAACATTTGAAATAGACCCCGACCAGACATCCCCTTGAAATTGTACAGAAATAATGACAAAATAGGGACAGCAATGTAAAGAAAGACACAAACAATAACACTAAACCAACAGCAGATAATAATAATTAATTTAATAAGAGACTAGTTTTAGAGATTCAGATTTTAATAGTGACTCCACTTCTGAACCCCACTGTAAAAAAAAGTTTTGATGCTATGGCACGTATCGCCAATTAAAATAATTCTTATGGAGAAGAACATTGTATTTTCAGAGAAGAAGAATGGATTTACACAGAGTTTGACATTTTATAATTGACACTGACATTACATAACAATAATAATCACAGCAATTACTATAGTAATTATTACTATTATCATCCATCAGTGAAATTTGTTTGGGTGTACAGCTTCTCCCTCCTCATTTCTGTATGCTCTTTCTCGTGATAAACTTTGCAAAAATAACAATTACAATTTTTATTTTTTTACATTAATAAAAAACAAATTATACCAACTTATAGGTGAAAGAAGAATCTCTATTTTGTGCCATAAAACCCCATGAAACAGATGCATTAGAAACAAACTGAACTCTCCTTGCCAGGATGAGATTAGTTAAGACAGGTATTTTGCAGTGGTGTATTCTTTGTGTTTTCTAGGAGCTGAAGGGAAAGATGGAGTCCCTGCAGCCGCTGATCCCTGTCCTGGAACAATACAAGACAGACGCCAAGCTCATCTCCCAGTTCAAAGAGGAGATCAGGAACCTGTCTGGTGTTTTGATGGGCATCCAGGAGGAAATGGGAGCCTACGACTATGAGGAGCTGCAACAGAGGGTCCTAAACCTGGAAAATCGGCTCCGCAACTGTATGAATAAACTCAGTACGTCCATCGCAGAAAAAGCTGATTCAGGCATGGTGACCACAGATTAGGCGACAGCAGAGGGATCATAGGCACATTTCTTGCAGCTAGCGGCAGATTGGCATTTTAGATACAGAGGAGGGAACTGAGTAGATCTGCTACCAGAGGCAGAAATAATGTTTGGCATGATTCTGTTTTCAGAGTCAAAGAAAAAAGCTTTGTACTCCTTCTGGTTCCTTCTTTGCCATTTGCAGTTTGGCTCCACCAATCCATGTTTAACTCATCTAATAAGATCAATTCTGTCTCCAGAGCAGCTTTGCCTCTGATAAAGGTTTGCATGACTAAACTCCAATTTGCCAACTGCCAGGTTATCAGCACTGATGGAGCCTGTCAAAGTGTCAATGTAAATAGCTAACATGTGAATGCTAATGGGATGTGGATGGAAATCTGTCTGCGCTTGAGATGATTACTTAAGCATTCATTGTGCATGAGCTTTGATTGATTAGCTAAAATAGCAGTTAAATACTTAATAGGGAACTTGCAAGCTTGCGTGCAAGTGATAGCTTACTGTCATTTGGCACAATTAAAGTGTCTGGGAAGATGAATTAAGCGCAGCTCAAGTACTTCAAATATTAAACCATGTGGGATAAATGTTAACCCAGCCCTGTCACAAAGCAAGGGGTTTTTACTAGTTGTTGTATTGTGGCAGTTTCTCTACCCTCTATAAAAGCAGAAAAGAGCATGTTGTAAGGTCCAGATGCTGAACACAGAAAGTCCAGATATAGAACTTTATTTCTTTTTTTTTTTTAAAGGAGCCAATACCAGATTTGAGCAATCCAGTGCTTTGTGATTTAGTCCAGTATCATCATCAAAACATTGGCTGTAGCTGCTGGTGCAGTTTGTGTTGTATTTGACCAGAGCTGTGTGTGATGTGTTCACAGCATGTGGCAAGCTAATGAAGATCACTGGGCCGCTGACAGTGAAAACTTCAGGGACCAGATTCGGAGCCTGGATGACCGACCCACAGGCATCTCCCAAAAACAACAGGGTGAGCCGAGTAAATGTGCTATGCTGTGTGTTTCAAGTCTTTGAAGCAACAGCGAGCGGTTTAATGATTTACATACAACTGCTTCCCTCCTGTTGTTCAGGGGGTATAGATGTCGTCATCACTCTCACTAAAACTTTGTTTTGTACACTTGACTGCTGGGATCAAACATAGAAGTTGATGTCGCTTGCTGGACATTTTGATGTGTTTGTTCCATGATGGGATTCTTTTAACACTTTCAACACTAACTGAGTTACTGGAAAAGTTTACACTTTATTTCCATGTGTTTTGCCACAGTTACTTCAGAAGCGTGTTTTACAAAATTGGTAAAAAGGAAAGCCTTCATATATGCCACAATATGGCTGAAGCTTTGTCAATTATCCACTGAGCACTAGACACAATAATGGCCTGCCGTTGAATTATGCAACACATACATTTCAAAATGAAAGAGCACAACAAACTATGAAAAACCAGCACACAAACAGTCACAGAATAGAGTCAGTGGAATGAGTACAGGGTCCCCTTATGTAGTTTTCATGTAAAGATACATGTTTTGTCTACATTCAGCTACATTGTGGGTATCCTTGAGGCCTAATGGCCTGGATGCAAGACCTATTTTTTGAATACAAAAAGACTGTCAAGGCCAAGTAACACTCTCTAGGATTGAAGTAAAAAAAAAAAAGAGAAAAGAACAGAAAAGAAAAAGCCAGCCTCAATATCAACATTAGGCTCTTAAACTCCACAAGGATGCTACAGCCTCGGCCAACATTAGTGTATCTCACAGGCTGTAGCGTGCTCAGTTTTAGCTAGAGTAAAGATACCGGTATCATATGAAATTAGATCACCTAAGGCATCCATTGACGTCAATCATGTCATGCTAGCTTAATGTTCAAAAGTTAGCCTAAATTTTGGCAAGGGGAAAACTGGCATGGCGTTTTTCAAAGGGGTCCCTTGTCTTCTCACCTCAAGGTATCTGAATGAAAATCAGTTCTAAAGTCATGCCCACTTTATTTTATTATTTTTTGCAGTATAAATGTGTTATTGTTGCCTATAATAAAAAAGATTATATTTGAATATTTCTGCATACTGGCGTCCCTAAACAGTTTTGGAAATGCATAAATTGTATATAAATGGAAGAGACTCTTGTGGATTCAGTGAGCCCAATTATAAGTGTTATGATGGTCCCAATAAACATAACAAAACATTATCACAGAATTCTGAGTAGAAAAACCTGATACACAGTGCTGAATTGCCT